>NC_082639.1:108598602-108904852 GCF_028023285.1 Balaenoptera ricei
GAAAACAACTTTCCTACCTGTGCCAACCCACTGACAAATTTGGAAAAGATACAATTCCAAACAATGTTCATTACTGCTTATGATTTTGACTCCTGAAACTTTATGAAGAAAACTCTGTATACAGATTATTTTCTCATCTTTTCCAAAGTACTTATGAAAAACAAGAATTTTTAATCCAGATGCTGTTTCCTAAATTGGCCAAAAGGTGTATTCCTTGATTTTAAATGGAAGAAATTATTTTAGCTTAGCACTTGTTGTTTAAGAAAGTAAGCTTCAGAAATTCTCTTGCTTCATCTCCTCCTGTCAGGTTTCAATATCATCTGGTGATTTAAACTTTTAAAATAGTGTCTACAGAGTAAATTAATTCGTTACAGAACATTTTCTTTATTTTCACCTGGCATCACTTTGGGCATCAAGGTGTCCTTTGTACTAAGCAGTTTAATCTGAATTGGCAATATATGGATTACATATATATATAGTAATTTAGAGATTTTACTGTATTTCTCTTATGGAATGCTTTATACAATTTATTTTTTCTCCTTCTGTGATATGGTAAAATGCCTCTAGAGAACTTTATGGTTTATGTAACATAAAGTTACATAAAAGTGCAACAAGTAAAGTATGAGTTTAAGGAAAAATATTTCAAGAAAAGTAAACTCTAGCCATTTTTAACCTATACTTGAAATTTTTCCCTTCTTGTACTTCTGTAATGAGGCAACTGATAACTAAGAGAATTCTAAAAATCTAAACAAGCATTATAAACAAGGCACTGCTGCAAAAGGTGGAAGATGCAAAGACAATTCCTGCCCTCCAGGAGTTTTCATTTTGGTGGGGACCGGAAGAATGATGATAAGAGACTAACAGCCCCATCATGTGGGAGCTCTAGACAAGCAATCCAAGGATATGTTAGAGAAAGACTGTATCCAGAGGGATCCATAAAAGAAACTGCCCTGACGATGGATAGGATCTTAGTGAATAGAGATGGGGGACATTCCAGACAAAGGGGAAAGTGTGACCAAAACCAGAGAAATATGGTATATTGTTTTCCAAGGGGTGCTGTAACAAAGTACCACAAATTAAGTGGCTTGACATAACAAAAATCTATTCTCCCATAGTTCTGAACGATAAATATAAAAAATCAAGGTGTTATCAGGGCCATGCTCTCTCTAAAGGCTTTAGAGGAGAATTTTCCTTACCTCTTCCTAGCGTCTCATGGTTGCCTGAAATCCTTGGTGTTCCTTGGCTTATAGACACATCAGTCCAATCTCTGCCTCCATCATCACATTCTCCTGTGTGTGTCTCTCTTCACATGACTGTCTTCCATGTGTGTCTGTGTCTCTTCTCCTATTCTTATAAGGTTACCAGTCATATGGGATTAGGGCCCACCCTAATCCAGGATGACCTCATCTTAACTACATCTACAAAGATTACATCTACAGAGACTCTGTTACCAAATAAGATCACATTCACAGGTACTGGGGGTTAGGACTTGGACATGTGTTTTGGGGGGACACAATTCAACCCACAACATATGGTAATGAGAAGTTCAATGTGGCTAGAAAGTAGACTACATCTTGGGGAAGAATGAAAATAACACAGGAAAGAGTTGTAGAAGACCTTGATGAATAAGCAATGGGTTGTGCCACAGAATTGTTTTCTTCGTAAATTTATTTATTTATTTATTTATTTATTTATTTATTTATTTATAATTTTTTTGGCCACGCCGTGCAGCTTGCGGGATCTTAGTTCGCCAACCAGGGATTGAACCCGGGCCCCGGCAATGAACGCCCAGTATCTTAACCACTGGACCACCAGGGAATTCCCCCACAGAATATTTTTAGGTAAAAGAGTATTACTAATGAAACTATCCATTTGGGAAAATTAAGTTGTCATTATTATGTAAAACTCATGTGAGAAAAAGACAAAATAACATGCAAAGTCAGAGAGTTACTTTAGGAATAGAACGTGTTTGTGATGCCTCAAATAAAATGGTCTCATAAGGTCTATAAAGAATAGCACATACGAGAGAGACTGGTTATAGGAGATAAGAGATGAGGTAAGACTGAATTTGAGGACTCGGAGAATAGTGGTACGATTATTATCAGTATGTTAATTGTATTGCATTTTAACACCAATTCTCTGACACTAACTGGGTGTCCTACAATTCGACTCTATCTACTGAGAGTTAGTGCAGGCCACACAAGTAAAGGGCAAAGTCCTTCACAAGACTGCCCTTGCTTCAGACACCAGCCACCTGCACATCTGCTGACTACAAATTCTCAGGTTTCTTACAACCCCTCAGGTTTGATAATTTGCCAGAACAACTCACTGAATTCACTGAAAGCACTGTAGTTACAATTACAATTTTATTATAAAAAATACCATTCAGGAATAGCTAAATGGAAGAGAAACATAGGACAAGGTCTGGGGTGGGGGATGAGAGGAGGGGGACACAGAGTTTCCATGCCTTCTCCTTATGCAATCCAGTGCAGCACCATCCTGGCACATTAATGTGTCTATGAACCAGGAAGCTCCACTGAGCCTCAGATCCAGAATATTTATTGGGGTTTCACCACATAGGTATGATTGACTAAATCACTGGCCACGTGACTGAATCCAATTTCCAGTCCCTCTCCCCTCCCAGGAGGTTGGGAGTGGGGGTTAGGGGAGTGCGGTTGAAAGTTCCAATCCTTTAATCATGTGCTAGGTCTTTCTGGTATGGCCAGTCCCTCACTTGAAACTATCTAAGGGCCCACCAAGAGTCATTTCATTAGCATAAATTCAGGTATGGTAGAAAGGGGATTGTAATGAATAACAAAAGATACTCAGGAAATTCCAAGTTTTTGAAGCTTGTGCCAGGAACTGGCGACAAAGACTAGATATATTCTTTATTATATTACATGCATATTAATAACAACTATTTAGGGCTTCCCTGGTGGTGCAGTGGTTGAGAATCTGCCTGCCAATGCAGGGGACACGGGTTCGAGCCCTGGTCTGGGAAGATCCCACATGCCACGGAGCAACTGGGCCCGTGAGCCACAATTACTGAGCCTGCGCGTCTGGAGCCTGTGCTCCGCAACAAGAGAGGCCGCGATGGTGAGAGGCCCGCGCACCGCGATTAAGAGTGGTCCCCACTTGCCGCAACTAGAGAAAGCCCTCGCACAGAAACGAAGACTCAACACAGTCATAAATAAATAAATAAATAAATAAAAGAACGTGAATTTCTTAAAAAAAAAAAAAAAAAAACACAACTATTTATTAAGGACTTGATCTGCAACAGGTACATTTAACTCTCACAAAGCCTTATTATTATCATCTCCATTTTACAAATTAGGAGATTAAGTCTCAGGGATCATATGAGCCCCAACTTCATAACACTAGTAAATGGTAAAGATTCGAAGTCAGGTCAGTTTACTCCAGAGCCCATGCTGGTAACCACAATGCATACTTCCTTACTGTGTACCCTTGGGCAAATCACTTTACCTCTCCAGACTATCTAGTAAAATGAAGAGGCTATGATTACCAATGTTCCTTTCAACTCCAGTGTTTCCCTTTTTCATTTAAATTGTTTCAAAACACCACAATATCCTACTTATGAGTAAAGAATGATTTACTATTACTCTGCTGTTGGACATTTAGGCTGCTTCCAGTTTTTCCTTAATATAATTAACCCTGCAGTGAACATCCCAGTGCACTCACTATCTGCTTTACAGATTATTTCCTTAGAATAAATTCTTAGAAATAATCCTATGTAAATATATTTCAGTAATAAGGATTTTTTTAAATTTTCTTAATCTAATGAGAATTTTAAATTATCATTTTAATATACCTGCTTTTAAAAGGCAATATTATGCTACAATAGGAATTTAGTAAGAAAAAAATAACACATTTTATTTTAACTTGATTTCTTTAAAAATTTTTATCACTAATTTTTTAATATCAGGTCTACGTCTTCTTATCTTCATAAAATTACACTTGTTAATGATAATAACAATTCATAAGAAGAGAAGGTAACACATTATACTTACACCTGATTACTTTTAAATTGTAACACCTTATTCACAGATGTATCCCTAGGGCTTAGAACATAGAAATCAATAAGAACTTATTGAATGAATAAACTTGTCTTGGTCTTTTTGTTTATTCTTTCAGACTAACTTTATAAAAAATTTTCAGTTCCCCCCTAAAAAGAACTCCATAAGGAATTTAAATGGGAATTGTATTGAATTTTTAAGTTGACTTAAGATGGTGTGAAATCTTCAAAATGTTTAGGGTTTCCATCCAAAACTTAGCATGCCTCTCCTTTCATTCAGTGGTGAAAAACTAAGGGTGTTTCTATTAAAGGGTGTTTCCAATATTTTTTCTCTCTGGTAATAATTTGATAGTTTGGATTATATAGGTCAAACACATTCCTCAATAAAGGCATGCCTATGAATTTTATTTGTTGATACAGTGAATGAGATATTTTTCATTACATTTTCTACCTAATTATTGCCAGAATAGTTGAGTGATTTTTTTTTCTGAACTACTTTATTAATTCAAATGCTCAGTTTAACATAAAAATTCTATCATCTATTTTCCCCTAGGATTTAAACCACTTATTTATTTACTATCTTATTGCATGAGTCAGAAATTTCAAAACAATTTTAAATTATAGTGACTGAGAGACTAAATATAAAAATGGATAATGGCCAGACCATATAGAAAATAGAAACCTGACCCACAAGCTGCACCCACCTGCTCAGGAAACCAACCCCTTATCTACAATAAACAACCCAGGAAGCCAGCCTGCTATGTCAGACTTGCAGGAAGCCAGGTTGCTATCTATAGTGACAATCCTAGAAGCTAAACAATAACTTCTATAACAAATGGCTCAAAATGGCCAGGACTTCATTAATAACTGACGGCTTCCCTAATTTTGGTCCCCACTTCCAATGTGGGACCAACCATAGAAAGCCAAATATGCACCCCTAACCAATCACACAGGATGCCCCATTTCTAGTTAGCCTGCCTACAAGCTTCTCCATGCCAGCAGCCTCCAATCAGCACACACCTGAAGCCTTCCCTTTTTCCACTATGAAGCTTTCCCATTTCTGCACCTGATTTTGAGTCACTGACAAAACTCAGGTAACAGAGGCTGATTCCTTTGCTATAGCAATCTCAGAATAAATAGCCTTTGCTTTTCTCATTTGGTTGGTCTTCATTTATTTGCACAGGCAATAGCAGGCTTCCTTAATTTTGCTCCTCATCTTAATGGAAACATCCTTAATTTTTTTTTGCCATTAAGAATAATACTGTTGGGCTTCCCTGGTGGCGCAGTGGTTGAGAATCTGCCTGCCAATGCAGGGCACACGGGTTCGAGCCCTGGTCTGGGAAGATCCCACATGCCGCGGAGCAACTAGGCCCGTGAGCCACAACTGCTGAGCCTGCGCGACTGGAGCCTGTGCTCCGCAACAAGAGAGGCCGCGATAGTGAGAGACCCGCGCACCGTGATGAAGAGAGTGGCCCCCGCTTGCCACAACTAGAGAAAGCCCTCGCACAGAAACGAAGACCCAACACAGCCAATAAATAAATAAATAAATAATAAAAGTGTTAAAAAAAAAAAAAAAGAATAATACTGTTATTTTAAGAATGGATAAACAACCAGGCCCTATTGCATAGCACAAGGAACTATATTCAATTTCCTGTTATAAACCATAATGGAAAATAATATAAAAAAGAATGTATATATATGTATAACTGAATCACTTCGCTCTACAGCAGAAATTAACACATCATAGTAAATCAACTATACTTCAATTAAAAAAAGAAAGAAGAAAAAAAAAAAAGAAAGAAGAATATTGTTATTTTGAAAAATATTTTTATCATATTGAAGTATTCTTCTATTCCATTCCTAATACGTACTTAAAATAGAATGTTTACTTTTTATCAGATATCTTTTCAGCATCTGAAAAGATCTTGTATTTTTCATTTTCTATGTTTTAAGATTAGATTTCTTATTATTAAGCCATCCTCAAATTTCTGAGATAAGCATTTCTCAGTTGTGATTAATTATTCTTTCAATATATTTTAATATTTATTTGCTTGTCTTTTTATTTAAGATTCGAAGTCTATATTTATAGGCAAGACTCATTTTTGGTATTCAGTATTAACCTTACTAGTTTTATTTTCCAATGGATAATTTTATTTTCAGACTGAGAGGGCATCTTTTAGGTACTTAAAAAAGATAAACCAGAATGTTAGCAGCCACCTATAATTATAAAGGAATAATAAACAAATGCCTCACCTTCAAGAGTATAACAACATGGGGCTTCCCTGGCAGTCCAGTAGTTAAGACTCCGTGCTTCCACTGCAGGGGGAGTGGGTTCGATCCCACACGCCAAGCGGCACGGCCAAAAAAAAAAAAAGAGTATAACAACAATTCAAATGTATTCAAAAGTGAGGTGAAAATAAACCTACTTGCAAATATCTGCTTTAATTAAATAGAAAACCATTATTTTAAGCATTGTCTTTATTGGAAAATTCTCTACTGTAGAGAACCATAGCACTCAAGCTAAAGAGAAAAGTCTATTGATATTAGGGACAAAACTTAAGACTTCTCAGAAATAAGAATAGTAAATACATAAAATAATGCTTTCTTTTAACGCTAACCTGTTCCTGTATTTAATGAGAGTATATGTTTTGCATATCAAATTAATATATGTTTGGCCTTCCCTGGTGGCGCAGTGGTTAAGAATCCGCCTGCCAATGCAGGGGACACGGGTTCAAGCCCTGGTCCGGAAGATCCCACGTGCCGCAGAGCAACTAAGCCTGTGTGCCACAACTACTGAGCCTGCACTCTGCACCCCGTGAGCCACAACTACTGAAGCCCGCGTGCCTAGAGCCCGTGCTCCGCAGCGAGAGAAGCCACCGCAATGAGCAGCCCGCGCACCGCAACGAAGAGTAGCCCCCGCTCGCCACAACTAGAGAAAGCCCGCGCACAGCAACGGGACCCAACACAGCCAAATATAAATAAATAAAATAAATTAATTTTTTTAATTAATATATGTTTAACATCTGACTTCATGAAGTTTACTATCCTGCTGTTAATGATATTAATATTTTTAAATAATTAGACATAAGTAAAATATAACCATAAAAATTTAATGTATGCTAAAAAGGAGATATCAAAAATCACTGGCAAAGGGATAGATGATTCAATAATAAATAGTGCTGGAAAAACTAACAATTTGGGAGCATGGAGAGACCAAAAAGAGTGTCCAAAGAATGGGCCCAGGGGCTCCCCCAGGGTTGCCTGACAGTGAGCTGGCTGGTATCTGGAGGTGCCTGATCTTACCTTCCTCCAGTCTCCAAGTGCTGGACAGCTAGTGTTTCCAGCAGCTCTCTAAAGAGCTGGCACCCAAGCTTAGGCTATTTGACACCCAAATTCAGCTCCACTCTCAGGCCACTCCCATGTTTGACCACAGCACACCTGGTGCACTCAAGCAAGTACACCACTCTCCTGGAGAGTGAGTGCATGGCCCCTTGCATCCTGCTGACCCTTCTATTTATGAATTCCTGCTTGAACCAAATAATACTTGGTGTTGATTGCCTGAGTCCTTTGCTTGAGGAAATGGGTTTAATCCCTGACCTCACATTATGCACCAAAACTAATTCTGGAAGGTAAACAAAATAAGGTCAGTAAAATAAAGTTAACAACAACAACAAAAAAGGTTAATAAAAATAAATAAAGACAATGAAAAGCTAGAATAAAGTAGAATTAAATGATTTCCAAATCTCTGGAGGGTGAGACAAATTTCTAGGCCTCATAAGAAGATAAATCACAAATAAAAACACTAATTGATTTACTGCTTACTACATAAATATTTTAAACATTCATATAACAACAAAAAGACAAAGAAGAGAAGAAATATTTCATCTAATATGACAAAAGGTTAAAATCCCTATTACATAAAAAATTAATACAGTTGATTTTTTAAAATCAAATCATTGAAGCCTAATTGATAAAGGTTATAAACAATCTACAAAGGACCATGCAACCAGTAACCAAAGAAATGCAAATGAAAGCAACAACAAGGTACCATTTTAACCTACTTTTTCTCCTACTTTTCTGACAGCTCCTTCTTACGCTCTTTTGCTCTTCATCTCCCCAACCTCTGTATGCTGAAGTGCTCTAGGAATTCAATAGTATTTAGACTCATTACCTAATGACCTCAACCAGTCTCATGGCTTTACACAGCATCTATTTATCACTGATTCCCAAAATTTATATCTCCAACTCAGACTGGAATATCCAGCTGCCTACTTGCCATCAACACTTGAATTTTTAACAACAGACTCAAACCTAATGCAAATATATCTCATTCTGTACTACTGATAATGCCTCTCTCTCCCAAACCAGCTTCTCCTGCAGCCTTCTCCTTCTCAGTTGATGGCAACTCCATTCTTCCTGTTGCTCAGGCCACAAATCTTGGTACCATCTTGACTCCTCTCTCTCATATGCCACATCTCATCAGTCAGCAATTTCTGTCAGCTCCACCTCCAAAATACACCCAGAATTCAATTCACTTCCCCGACCCCCACCAGGATCCAAGCCACCATCATCTTTCACCTGGATTATTGCAATAACCTCTTAACTGGTGTGCTGGCTTCTGTCCTTGCCCCCCCTTCCTCTGTTCTCAGGAGAGTAGCCAGAGTGAACCTGTTAAAACCTAAGGCAGATGCTCTCACTCCTTTGCTCAACTCTCCAATAGTTGCCCATTCCCATTCAAAGTAAAATCCAAAGACTTTACAAGCCCTACATGATCTATTCCCTTCTTACCCTACCTCACCCCTTATCGCCATGACTTCATCTAATATTGCTATCCCTCTTGCTTACCTTCTTCTAGCCACGTGGCTTTGGTGTCCCTCTAACCACACAAGCCATGCTCCTACCACAGAGCCTTTGCATTTGCTATTCTTTATCTGGAATGCTCTTACCAAGATATCAAATAGCTCACTTTCTAATTTCCTTTGGGTCTTTACTAAAAATTTGCCTTAATTTTCCTCCTCCCCTTTCCTTCCTTTCCTGGCAATTCAGTCTTAAAGATATTCAGTGGGGCAGAACAAGGTACACTGGCCCATAGTGGTATGTCAGAGCCAAGCAGGACCAAGAGGGCACCCATGCAGAGGGATGGCCTGGCATGGGGTGTCAGACCTGAGCAGGGTGAAGATCTTCTTACATGGAGTGGGTGGAGCCCATATTGAGCCCATATTCAGTCAGAAGGGCATCGAGGCAGGGGAAAGGGTGGCAGCAGAGGAAGAGATTATTTATACACAGAGGGTTTGATCAAATAAGTAAATACATTGAGGATAAAGACAGCTAATTTCTCACTAATAGAGTATAGAGGTACAAAGATGGAAAGGGATAAAACTAGAATGAAAACTGAAGTGTTGGATTGAAATTGAAGTGAACTCATGGTTTTCAATATAGTTATAGTATAAATAAATATAGTATAAATAATATACTTATAGTATAAATAAATATATGTGTATATTGTTTATATATATGTATATGTAAATGTATACATACACAAATATTCTCGGTCCACTGAGAGTACCTGGAAGGAGCAAAATGCCAATAGCAATGAGCATACCTAGCACACAGAGTGTGGCTTCAAGACAGCATTCTCAAGGGCTCCTTGGAGAAATGCCTGATTCCAGGGTTGGGGCAGGAAAGTACAAGATAAGCCTGGAACATCTTGGTATGCCAGAAAGCAAGGACATGTTCAAAGAATGATTGGGACATGATGAAAAGACACAGAAGCTTAGCTTGAAATGTTCCAACGGGAAAATGTGAAAATAGTTTTACCACCAAAATAATGATACTAGCTCACTGATTAAAATAGGAAACTATGAGCTCATATAGACATAGACAAATAAACTGAAAATTTGATGAGAAATGTCATTAAGTATCTCCCCACAAAATACTTAATTACAAAGAGAAGAAGACTAACTTTAAAGTGGAGAAGTTTGGAAGACACCATTTAAATCAAGTGATCAAAGTAAACAGTATCAGTAATGGGCCAAATAGAAATTATGTGCCATCTGATAAGATACAACAAGAATACAGCATTGCTTCTGTGATATTCCTGCCAAAAATGCATAACCTTAAGTCTAATCATAAGGAAACAGCAGACAAACCTAAATTAAGGGCTATTCTACAAAGTAAGTGGCCTGAAATTTTCAACAGTGTCAAGGTCATAAAAGTTGAAGAAACACTGAGAAACTGTTTCAAACTGAAGGAGACTAAAGAGACAAGATAACTAAATGTAATAAGTCATAATGGAGAACTGGATCTTTGCTAGGAAGGGCATTATTGAGACAGCTGACAAAATTTGATGGGGGTGGGGGGGGTGGGGGGGTGGGGGGGTGGGGGGGATTGGGGGTGGGGTGGAGGGGTGGGGGGTGGGGGTGGGGGGGTGAGGAGGATAAGACAGTAATAATGTATCAGTGTTAATATCCTTATTTTGATGGTTACATTTTGGTTAAGTAAAAGAATGTCTTTGTTTATAGGAAAGACACCCTGAAGTATTTGGGGAAGGTGGAACATTATATAGGTAAGTAACAGACTTTCAAATGGTTCAGGAAAAAAAAGGTTTTGCTACTATGCTTGCAAGTTTTCTGTAGGTTTGTGATTTAAATTTAAAACATTTTTTAGAATTTTGTCACTTATTCAATGAGACCTTTACTAGCCACTCTAAAATGCTCACCCCAATGACACTTCACATTCTCCTTTCTGCTTTATTTTTTACCTTTAGCAAACATATTTCATTTATTTATCTAGTTGATTGTTTCACCCAGGAGGATCTATGAGGGCAGGAATTTTTGTCTGTTTTATTCACTGCTGTGTCATGAGCGCTTAGAACATTGCTGGAACACAGCAAGTGCTCAATAAATAATGAATGAATAAATGGATAAGCCTGTTAAATAAATGTTTGAAGAAAGATATAACCATTACAAGGACCGGTGAAATAAAACTGTTACTCTCATCATCAATGATAGTTTGTTAAAAATCCTTTTGGAATTGAAAGTCATAAAAATATTGATATCCTTTAACCTATAAATTCCACTTCTGGGAATTTAGTCTAAGGAACTATCCTAAAATATGGGGGAGTAATCACAATGTCAAGGTGTTCACTAGAGCGTTATTTATACAAAAAAAATAATAATAAAAGAGAGAAATATTCAAAAAGCATTGTATAAATTATGCCATATCCACAGATTAAAATTCTATTTCAAATTCCACCATCCTCTGAGCCACCTCTCGCAGTCAGCGCGTCCCAGCCCATTCTCTCCGTGCCCCGTCTGTACCCACATTTACACCTCCACACACACCCGAAGCCACAAAGTATACCCTGCGCGCTCCAACTGCACTCTGTTTTTACCTTCCTGGGAAACCCCACACTCCACCCACCCGGACCAGGCCCTGGCCCTCGCCCCGGCCTGCAGGTGTCCCCTATGCTGTTGAAAAGAGAACATTTCCAGATGCAGGGGCTTGGTTAAATGGGCCAGTTTCCCCATCACAGGGTGCTGGCAGTTGGGCTGGGTCCGAGAGACCGGTGCCCTGAGTCTGTTCTTCAGGGGAAAGGCTCCAGGTACAGGCAGCGATGGTCTCCTGAGACGAATTCTAGACACCTCACTACTGCTGGGAGGAACAACCGGCCCCAGCAATGTGCGTTCGGGTTGCTTTGGCCTTGGACCTTGGGGCACCATGGTTCCTGGCCAGGGGCTCACGTCACTGCCCCAGAAGAGACTTGCGCCCCTTGCGTGTGCAGTTTCTGGCCTCCGGCAGTCCTGCCCCTGCACAGCCTCTGAGCCAGAGCCCTGTCCCGGACACCTGGCCACAGGCCCTGAGCCGAGGCAGCGCTGCGCTGTGACTCTGAGTAGGAGGGAAGGCACTGAGGAGGACCGGGGTTTGCTTAATAGGCGGCATGAGCCACACTCCTTACGGAGGAGTCTGGGACAAGGGGCCTCCAACACTGGGGCACCCAGGTGATGTAAAAGAAAAAAAAATTAATTAATATATTAATTTAAAATAAGGCTATAGGTATAAAGTTTCAATTATGCAAGATGAAAAAGTTCTAGAGACCTGCTGTACAACATTGTGTTTATAGTTAACAATGTAGTTAAATTTTACAGTTAAAATTTTGTTAAGAGGGTAGATCTCATGTTGGTTTTTTATCACAAGAAGAAAAAGGCTATAAAATATATACAATTACATGTAAAGGATGTTTAAAAAAATCTATCATGCCAATCTGTGTATGTGTACAGATATGGAATTAAACACATTAAAAAAAATTCTATTTCATTTGAAATTCCATTTGTTTTGAAATTTCATTTCATTTGAAATTCTAATAATGCAGGAAACTGCTTGCTTTAATGTATTATTACATGAAGGGAAAAAACAAACAATATAAATTTACAGTCTATGAGTCCAACTAAATAAAAATATGCACTGTAATAAGCAATTATTGTATTGGGGCAAATTTTGTTCTTCTCTATTTACCAAATTGTTGGTAATATAGTTGTAATTTACATTCTTAAAATACATCTATAATAAATTTATATTTATTTTTAGAAAACACATCATGGATGAAATTAGCTAGATGTAGAAAGTATTAACCCCATGAAAGAATAACTGTTTGGCTGAAGAGATTAGGAACATACAAATCAAATATTGACTAGTCTGCATTCAAATATGACTAAATATAAAAGAGGTAAAAAAATTTTAAACCTGTTTGAATAAAATGTTAATAGAAAAAAGTGATTTACATAAAATCAAAAGAAGAATTTGGCAGTATCAGTGTATTACTGCTGATGCAAGACATGTTAAATGCAACAAACTCTAAAACCACCAAAAAGGTATACTCTACTGGATCAGGGTAGGTTCATCATGCTTGTCAGGCCAATAAAATATCCTTCAAGACTATCCAGCACCCCCTGTTCTGATCCATGCTCACCAGAGAGTCTTCTGATTATTATCTTGGCCTCCCAGTTAACTTCTTCTAGGAAAGGCATATCCTAGACCTTCACATAGCCACGTGAGTACTTGAAATAGGGCTAATCTGAATTGACATGTGCTGTAGGTATAAAATCCACCCCAGATTTTGAAGACTCTGTATGAAAAAACAAATAAATAAACTACCTCAGTAATAATTTTCTTGATTACCTGTTGAAATTATAACATTTTGGATAAGTTGGGTTAAATAAAATATGTTGTTAAAATTAATTTTACCTGTTTCTTTTTATTTTTTTAATATGGCTAAAAAGAAAATTTTAAATTACTTTTGTGGCTCACATTTGTGGATATTATTATATTCCTATTGAACAAGAACACTGAACAAGAATACTGCAGTTGGGACTTCCCTGGCGGTCCAGTGGTTAAGACTTCACCTTCCAATGCAGGGGGTGTGGATTCAATCCCTGGTTGGGGAGCTAAATCCCACATGCCTTGCGGCCAAAAAACCAAAACATAAAACAGAAGCAATATGGTAACAAATTCAATAGAGACTTTAAAAATGGTCCACATCAAAAAAATCAAAAAAAAAAAAAAAAAAGAACACTGCAGTCAATGTAATTATACCATCTCCCTATAAAGCAATAAATTGACCCTCTGGTTTAGACATTAGCCTCTTGTGAGTTTTCATGGCACAAGCCTGTCCCTCACAGGCTGATCAACTTTGCGTTGACAAAATTAAGCCATGCTAAATGGAAGATGAGACCTTCACTGAAGTGAGCAAGTCAAGGTTCTGGCATCCTCTGAGCTTCCTGGGCACAAGCTGTCAGCTCAGTCATTTCTCTACCTTCCATCATTTTCTCTCTCAGTTCATAATCTTGTGTTTAGACTGTGTTTTTCAAAGGATAGGGTTGTGTATTATTTATCTTTGTTTTCCTAGCACTTAGGTGCTTTAAACAAAGATATTAAAAAGTTTGTTAAATGAACATTTTTCTACATCCTTTGCCTTTGATCATAGCTACAGGCCTCCTTGCCTTGAAATACTGTGCATAACCTCCTCACTTCTTCATCCGTTAATTGCCGCTTATAAAGATTGAACACATAAAAACCTGAAAGTGAAGTTATACAGTCATGTGAGTTAAAAATAATAATACCTAATGTGGAGTGAAAGCTTCATAAGCATCACCGCACACTATATTATCAAGGACAGAGCCTTAGAGACAGACTACAGAATTGATATTTCATCATTATGCAATGACCTACATTATATGACCTCTTATTTGTCCCTGAACTCCAACAGCAACCTGAGGCTAATATAAAACAGTGGTGAAAGGGAAAACAGATGACACAAAAAGAAAAGGAGGTTTATTATGGGATCAGTGTAATGATTTGGCTTCATAACATAGACCAGATGGCAATAGCCCCTTTCTCAGCAGGTGGCTTCTCAATGTCCTATGGGTTGTAAAAAACAAATTCACTATCAACCTCCTCTGCTAATAATTATTTCTGAGTACTGTGGCAGTATCAAAACAATGCTGAAAACACACACAATCCCTCCACACAAGGAGAAATAAATAAACTTCTAAATATTTACTTCTGACAAAAGGAAAATCCTTTTCTGAGAAATGCTGTTACCCAACAGAAGATCTTGGCTTCTAAAAACCCAGGTATGTTCTCATCTTTTATTTTAAATGAAGAAGATGGCCTTTGTTTTACCCAATTTTTTGACTGTTTTGTAAAAGCCATTGAAAATGCCTGAGAAACGATTGGCATCAGTTTTACTGAGGTTTAATATTTATAGTTGCTAATTCTGTAAAATCATGAACGCTTTTTTTTTTTTTTCTTCACCACGCGGCTTGTGGGCTCCTAATTCCCCGACCTGGGATGGAACCCGTGCCCTCGGCAATGAAAGGGCGGTGTCCCAACCACTGGACTGTCAGGGAATTCCCCATCCTTTAATATTTTTATAAAAATTGTGTATACAAGAATTCGTTTGCCTTCATTTTCCATACCTCCAAAGAAACCTTTCTGTTGTACAAGACAAACTGAATCAACTAGTCTCTGAAAGGTGACTTACCGATTCCAATAAAAAGTACAATTTGATGACAATTTCTCTTCAATAGTTTGAGATACTTCTAACAAACTACAATTCAGTTGCCTTAACTAAAAGCCTGCAAACTGACCTTTACAAAATTTCCCCAATAGAACCGTTCTTTCCTTCTAGGAGAGAGAAAAGATCGTACATATGTAACAGCTCTTTATCATTTTACATATAGGCTGAGCGTCATTTTTTAGTGACTTCCCTCCGGTTAGTTGGTTGCTCTAATGTTTTCCAGAATTGATTCGTCCTTAGGTACCGACTTGACTGAACTATTAAGGCTCAGATCAATCCAGAAAGTCTGGCTTTAAGATAGTGAAAATGGGAATAGGAACCGCAGAGCAGGCTAACCCCTAGGGACAAGAAGCAAAGTTCACCACCAAACGAAGGTCACTCAAGTGCAAACTTGAAGCAGAAAGGCACAAGGAGAGGGAGGAACAAAGTGGCCTCAGCTCGAATCGCATTTAGAGATCTAGAAAACAGGTATAACACATCTCAGTTTACAGTCGTTAAATCGGATGATATTCGTGAATGTGGGACTAAGAATCATTCAATATTTGAAAATTAGAAAGGAAACAGAAGCTCTGTAAACCGTTAAGCGAGGGCTGTAAAACGTGAGTGAAGAAAAGGAAGGTTGTAAGGACCCCACCTTCCGAGAGAGTTCCAGTCCGCGTTAGCTGGCGGACTCAAGAAGAGGAAGAGGAGAAGGAGGAGGAGGAGGAGGAGGAGGGAACCCTTCAGCGGGACCACTGGCGCCCAAGCTCCCAGCGCGACTTGCAGCAACTCGTTGACGCATGCGCAACTCGCTGACCTAAAGATGAAGGGGCGCCCCGACCCTCGTTTATCTAGAGGCGGGGAGGGCGGGGCGAAAACACGTGACCGGGTTGCGGCATTTCTGGCCCAATCCGAGGCGTTTCGGAAAGCGCCCTTGCGGAGCAATTCGGGTGGCTCCTGTTCGTCCGTAATTTCCTGGCTTTTTGACTCCGCTCTTGAATTTAAGAATTTAGTTTGTCAGAACTTTCTGCCGTGTGTTCCGTGAATCAACTTAGTGGCACACTCTAAAGTGACTGGCGCTTTTTATTTATTTTTCTCTATAACTAGAGTGTATTTCTGTAATTTCAAGTCCTGTTGCTCTCTCCCCAGTACGCTCAAGTCCTCTTCCTACTGCGTGAGACTCCAGAATCGCTGGAGGGCGCCTTTCTGTAAAATCAATCCCCTAGGAAGAGAAAAACTGCTTTATATCTTAGTGGTAGAGGATTAGGGAAATTAAGGTAAAAATTTAAAGAGGCAAGTGTCCCATAGGACTACCACAGATAACCTCAAAGACATACCCTAAAAGACTACTTTATTTCAACATAAGCGTTTAAGTAAAATCTCCCGCTCTGTTTATTCCAGGCTGCTATCAAGAATCTGAAGTAATGATACTGGGATAAGATTACCTGCAAGATGTGGTTGGTTCGCCCCAGAGGAGTGTGGCGAGAAACAGGCTTTAGAGAAACTCAGTCTTAAAGCTGGCGTCCTTGAAGTGAGAAGGGCATGAAGTAAAAGCAAGATGGATGGGGCTGATTTCTAGGGTTCTGATCCATCATGAACTGACTTTTACAGCCCAAGAACCTTAGCATTGGGAAATCAAGCAGTACTGCAAAAGGATAAAATGCCAAATATGTCGAAACAATAAAAAAAGGAAATTTCCCTCCACGTATCGCAATATGGATAGCTTGGTAAAAATAAGACCCCTCACCTGGAATCCTGTTCAGGACGAGTTCACTCATTTCCTACAAATAATAAATCCTCAACACTGCAGAAATGAGTTTGTTCATAACTCAGAATATTCTCAGAAAACGGGGGCGGGGTGCACAGCTAAAAGCTCTGAACCTGCACTGGCTTTTCTGCTAGAGTTGCAGCGTGATGGTAATTGCTGCTTCCCTTGCAGACACTAGCTTCCTCTGTTGCTGCTGTCATTGGTTCTTAAGAAATATAGTTGCTCCAACTTCAGTTCCTTCCATGATACTTATAGATTCTTCTACCAACCCCAGTATTCCTCAGACACAGCTGTCTATATAAATGACATTGAGCTCCATTGAGTACACTGTTACTGGCTTCTTGGTGCCAAGAGAAGACGACTGTGGGAGAAAATGCCTTCCAGTGGAGAAACCCAATAGCCTCTGTGAGTTAATTCTGGAGCTGTGGAGTGAGTCTAACCAGGAAAAGTTACAACTAAAGTGGAGGGCACAGGTCATGGCCTTCATCTGCAAGATGGTGCAGTCTGAGTATTTAGTAGGAGAATCAGAGAAAATAGGGAACTGTTTACAAAGTCACTTCTTGAACAGCTAGAATGAGTTGTTTTCACCAGTGTTGTGTGCCTATTTGGTGGCCTGTGTCAGTATTGACAAGTAATGTGGATGTGCCCATTTTATAAGTAACCAGGTACAGATGATGCCTCAACAAAAATCTAAATTATTTGTAAATATTCATAAAATTGAAAGTCATACTTGCTTCTGATTCCTACTCAAGCAGAACTGCTGTCATGGGATAACCCTGCTTCAGGGTCTTACCACCCAAAAAAGTGGCTAGATTTGTATTAAAGTATTTTACCAATATATGAAGCCTTTTTACAGATTCTCCTGGAAATCATTTTGTAATCTCCATTTTGTGGTAGAACCTGTTCTCCTTCAAGTTAGGGCTCTTCATTAGACTAGTAGTAACACAAGTAACTGCCTCAGGCCAAATTACCCAAGCCTGGTTCTCAAATCTTAGGCTGATTAGTACATGAAAAAGGAATACAGTAGTAGAATGCTATTATTAAGCAATAGCTGCAGAATATCATTGCATCCAGTACTAGGAACAACAGAGGGGAAATTTTCAGCAACGGGGAGAATAAATGTCACGTGTTCCAAAGCCTCTCTTTAAAATATAGAACAAGGAATAAACAATACTTAAAAGTATTTTTGAATCACAATCTGTCACAGAATTGCTCCTTTACCTAACACCTCCACCAAAAACTTTTAGTGTATTTCTACCATCTTCTTTAACCAAGAGGGGAAAGGCTTTGAATATTTCAAGCCATAAAACCAAAAAATACCATACTAATTTCAATAAATAATTCCTGCAGTTGAAATATACTTCAGTATTTTCCATCTCTCAGGAAGCAGAATTCCATAATTAAAATACCCTTTCGATATTAAACTGAAAAGCAATCATGAAAACATTACTTAACATTACACTTACGCCTTGACTTTATAGATTCCAGACTTGTCTACAAATGAAACATTTTAAAAATCACTCATCACAGGAAAGCCAAAATGAGAGCAGAAAAAATGTTTGATTCAGGTTGGATTTACTCAAGGTTAACATGCAAGAATTATTTATATTTACATTACCTAAGGACTCTGAAGATAAACATTATACAGTACTAATGGAGACTTTGGACTCATTTTAGAAAACTATTTGGTGTACAAGAGGTTTATAATCACTTTAGTTAACTATAGATATAGTTACTTCAACTGTAGGTAATAAGTTATTACTTCAAATCAAAATACAAAAAGTACTGGCTCAATTTGCAACTCCAAAAGGAAAATCAATTTTTTCTGCTCTTTGGAAAAAAAGTTAGTAAGCTGATGAGTTAAACTATTACATTGTAGTACCTCATATCACATCCAAGCGTTTGAATGTTAACTTTCAAGCTGATTCTGTTTCTACAAAGACCTTCAAAGCCCCCAATGGTGGTGTTCAAAAAATGAATGTCATACAGTGAAACTAATCATTAACAACAAATCTTCAATTTATTTGAAGCAATTCAGTTTCAAAAACTTTAAGTTACAGCAGTCACAGAAAAAAAAACACAGAACAGTCAGAAATAATAAAAGAATAATCAGGAGTACTGCATTTTTTTGTTTGTTTTTAACACTGTCATGGCTTTATTCAAAACACAGTTGCACAAAAGTATTAACTTCAAAGTTTTTAAGGAGGGTTTTGAGGAATTCAACACACTATATACATACTGCCATACAAAGAGCATTAAAATAGGACCAAAAACTTCTACAAAATATAAAACCCACCCTTACTTATTTGCATGAAAATACCACCCACAAAGCTAAGTAAGTCTTAAAAAGTTTTTTGGAGGCTCTAAGTGTTGTTTTCAAACCAAAGAACTCTCATTTTGATTGCACAATAAGATGATTGATAAGAAAGTCAATATATAGATTTAACTTTTAAAATAAGTATTTTATAATCTGGCATACTATGCAATGAGAACCCTTAACGGACTAAAACAGGGCATTATAATTGTTAAAAAGGAGTAAAATGTTAGCCTTTTGGAGATTCCAACCCCCCCACTAAACTTATCCCAACAGTTTTATTTCAGTCAGTTATGCAACTTTTTTAGTTTATCCACAAATAACTTTATCATTTTTTACTTTAAAACCCCGTCATACATTTTAAACCAAAAAAGAAGCAATACTATATTCAGTAATTTAAATGTGTCCCAGTACGAAAGTATAACTTCCATTAATTTGCTGATACTAACTTTTGAAAAACTTACAAATATTCAAAACAAAGGGGGAAAAATTTTTAGATAGCCAAAATTAAGAAAGCAATTGCCTTGAACATGGAGCCTCCACAACAAAAAAAGGAGATGTACTTGCCTACTCATAATATTATATTTAGTAGCTGTATAAGGAAACACACACTCACAGTTATCCCAAATATTTTTCTATTTTTAATGGACATCCACCTGAAACCAAATCTTAATTTTAATATTGATTTAGTTTCAAATATTTTTCCAACTGTCCAGTATATTTCAATTAAATGCTATATCTGGTAATGTTTTAAAACTATAGAAAGAATAATTAAAGGTTCTACTCAGGAAAATTAGAAATACTTTGCAGAGTGGTATCTAAATCATTTGGGAAGCTAATCTGATTTGAATGTCTCATTAATTATCAACAGGCAATTGTTCTGACTTTTGAGGAACACACATGCTGCTTCCAAGAGCCTCCTCTGCTTCTTTTCTTTCTTCATCCTCCTAATACAGTCTGTACATCTTGTCAAGAAAGAGATTTACAGTAAGCAGAGTCTGTTGCATAAAACTGTATTGATAATAATATTCGTATTTCAGAAAATACTCAATTTCTTTCACTTAGCTTGTTTAAAGCTAAGACAGGTCTGAAAAGGTGGTTGAGGTATAAGACAAAGTCATCTTGGGTATCCATAAGTTTTCCAACTCTTTTTTGAGAAGAGGGGAGTGAAACAAGAAAGGGAGGTGATCATAAAAGAAACACTGAGAGGAAAACGAAGAATGCACACTTAAAACAAAACAAAATAACAACCGTTGGCAGGTCATGATCTTCGACTTGAAGAAGAAAGGGCTCCCCTACATGTCTCTGAACTCAGTATAAGCAATTTTTCCTTGAAAACTAAAATCTTCTTAGTCACCTGGCTTAAAAGGTTTTAGAAGCCTTCACAAAAGCCATGAACTATATTGTTGAATAGAACCTTTACTATTCTGCTCCTACTTTCCAAGCTACTCATGTGACAAAAAAGCACCCAAATACCCTCAGCCAAAAAAAAAAAGTCACTGCCTTCAAACTAAAGATCTCTGGGTTGCCTCTAAAAAAATAACCAACTTATCATTCAAGAGACTATTTTCGTTCCAGATTCCAGCCAACTGTGATTTCAGTTAATTTATAAATAACTTTAAAACCCTATGAATGAAATGCACCATATTACGCCTGTGTAAAAGCAATCATGTTTTAATTATGCTAAAAATGACTAACACAGTGAGCTTTAATTAGAAAAATTAAGATTCTAAATAAATTGCTAGGGAATTTCACAATGGGGTCAATGAAAAATTTTCTCTACATACAATATGATCATTAACAGACTAGTTAATCTTATTTGGAATGGTAAGGCAAAAATAGTAAAACCACACTTTTCCTATAAAAAGTTACACATTATCTTCTGTAGGGATAGCTATCATACATGAAGAAACAAAGAAGATGTGATCACTCTATTGCACACCCAGGAACATTAGGGAATCTGGTCTTAGAATGATCTAGTCATCTTCTTCCTCTCCATCATCTTCAGCATCTCGTTTCCTCTTTTCCCCTCTAACACCTTCTTCTTCTGAAAGAGTAAAAGGAAAACTGTAAAATACTTAATTTTAACAAATGAATATTTGTTAAGCTACAGAATTTTGAATCTTAGTGAAAAGTTAATGGCGTAAGAAAATTATAGGTTGTTTCCCCTCTGCATTACTTTCAATTTCAGTATTGAAACAGCCTTAATAGACTTAGAAATCCATAAATAATGACAGCTTGCTATGCACCCTTGTGGCCAAATCATGAAGTACAGATCAAGAAACCAAGGGCTTGACATCATTGGAATTGTTAGTGAATTTTTAAATTTCTTGAAAAGCCTAGGTAAAGAGAAGCAGAGAGCAAATCTAAAACGGGCATTATCTGAAGGTCAACTGTTCTTCTCTTATAAATAAGGTTTCACCCCCTCCAAAATGAAAGGCCTTAAGAAAATAATAAATTGAGCTTACGGTTCCATTATCTCTTCATTACTGTTTAGAAAATAAATGTTACAAGCTGTTTTTTTATTTTAAATGGAATTAATGAATACCCTGAGAAAACTCCTCTTTAAAAAAGGTTTTACACCTTTCAAGGAATTCTATTATATGTTACCAGCATCAAAGAGATCAGTGATAATTTGAATTATAGACTCATTCTTTAAAATCCATGAATAATAGCTTTTTAGGATTTTTGAATGGCTAATGTAACTCACCCTCTTCTTCTTCTTCTTCCCCTTCTTCAACATAGTCATCATCATCTTCTTCATCCTTGAGATTCAAATATTCAGTTTGAATATGATGCAAATGAACTTATTTTCGAAACAGAAATAGACTCACAGACATAGAAAACAAACTTACGGTTACCAAAGGGGAAAGGGGGTGGCGGAGGGATAAATTAGGAGTTTGGGATTAGCAGATACAAACTACTATATATAAAATAGATAAACAACAAGGTCTTACTGTATAGCACAGGGAACTATATTCAATATCCCGCAATAAACCATAATGAAAAAGAATATGAAAAAGAGTATGTATATGTATACATATATATGTATAACTGAATCACTTTGCCATATACCAGAAACTAACACAACATTGTAAATCAACTATACTTCAATTAAAAGAAAAAAAATTCAGTTTGAGAATAAATAAGCCATGACGTGGGCTATTCACTGTTTGATAATAATACATTCCAACAGGAGCAAAAACTATGGTCATCCTGTGTTCTGACAACCTCTGCCTCACTTACAGAGGTCTTTTTAAAAACCCAACTAAATCTAGTTTCTTCGTGAAAACAAGTTATGTTTGAGACCAGAAATGTTCAAAAGAACTTTCTGCAACAATGGAAATGTTCTGTATCTGTGCTGTCCAATACAGTAACCACTAGCCACAGGTGGCTCCTGAGCATTTGAAATGTGACCAGTGCAAATAAGGAACTGAATTTTAATTTTATTTTACTTTAACTAAATAAACAAATGTGCATGGTGGCTAATGGACAGAGTAACTTTTGACTATTTCAAAGACACAGTCTTCTGTTTTATAGACTGAGGAAGGATCACCTGAATCTTAGCCTGAACACAGCTACACGTGTTGAATAAGTCACTTAATCTCTCTGGACCTTAGTTTTCCAATCAATGAAAGAAAGTATTCATATAGAAAGATCTCTAAGTTCCTTCTACATCTAAAAATCTATACATCAAAATAGCAAAAGTCAATAAAAATCACAATAAAACTTGATCTACAACTCCTGTGGAATGAGTTGTTCTGGATAGCTAAGATTTAAACATAGCTTTGAAACATCATAACCATTTTTTTTTTACTTTAGCCAACTGGGATAAAATCTCTAAAGTGCATTGCACACTTCTACCATTTTATGCTAAACCTAACAAATCTTTTTCTTGAATTGTCATAGTCACCATTGTGACCATGAGCAGTACGCTAATTAGTATACGCCAATTCTCTCAAAGCCTATTAATATACATAAGATGGTTTTCTCCTTTTTAAAATGACCCTGGCCTCTACTTTGAGTTGTATCTTCCCCTAGTTTTTATGCCTTCTCTTTTGCAGTTAGTTACTATTTCAATTTTAATCTGCTACGGATTC
The DNA here is from genome assembly GCF_028023285.1 of Balaenoptera ricei. Taxonomy (NCBI): domain Eukaryota; kingdom Metazoa; phylum Chordata; class Mammalia; order Artiodactyla; family Balaenopteridae; genus Balaenoptera; species Balaenoptera ricei. Next base: position 108,621,874 of record NC_082639.1, read on the forward strand.
AGAAAATAGATCAACAAGCTTACCAGAGAACTGAATATAAAAGAGAAAACAGGATTAGAATAATGGCATGAATAATCTCCTACAAAGAAAATGTCTTTTCTTACGTATACCTTTTACAGTTACCGCCTTGTGCTTGGTTGTGTTCCAAACGGTTAAGTTCCAATATATGTTTGAAAAAATGGAATCAAGCTAGGGTCCCCCCTCCAACCCCAAAATAGTTTACTCCTTAAAAATAGTTTAAATGGCAAATGTTAAGAACTGCTGGGTAGTTAGGAAAAACTTGGACAACCCACACTTTTCAAAGTATCCACAGCTCTATTTGTGTCTAGAAATATTAAACAGAACCTATGTTTTCAGCATTTAGCTTAAAGCCCCTGAGAAACTAAACTGTATGACACTTATATCAGAAATCATTCTTATACAGTCAATTCAAACACTAAAACATTCCATACCAGAACACCCAAGCTGCCAGGAGCATAAGCAATAGATGGGGTAGCAAATAAACTAAGGAACTATAGTAAAAATCAGGAGAACGTGTGGGCTTACATTTAAAGAAGAAAAGAAAGGAAGAGAAGAGGGGTAGAGGAGAGAGGGGATGGAAGAGTGGGGAAAGAGAGAGGAAAAGAAGGAGAAAGAAAACGACATTTTAAACATTTCAAATCTGTAAGGAATGATAAATGAGGGTATTTAAATATTTATAATTTTTTAAAAGCCACTTGAAATACTAATCACATTTATTCATGATAATTTAGAAAAGCCCAAGTCTAAAAAGCAAATTACTTCTCTGGATTTTGTTTTAAACAAAACATGATTAATCAATTCATGTTTTTATGCCTTTTTAAAAAAATATCATCTATTAGATTACCAGAGACTTGCTCTGTAAGGATTATGGTCTTAGTTCCTAACTAGTGGGTAATAAAATGTTTCTTCATTTGTACTATGAATAGTGCAAGAACACCATAATTCCCAATTCTTCTAAAGCCCCCATCTCCATTTTTAATGAAGTATACTACACATACATAAGTCCTTCTTTATACATATTAATTCCTTACCTCTGAAGAGCAGCTGAAATAGAAATAATACTCAAACAAAACATAACTAATCAAATACCATTTCTACTTCCTTCTAATTTCTTTTTTAAATCTTATAGTCTCTGAAGTTTCTTTGGCTCTTAGCTTCTAAAAACAAGGCTTCGGGCTTCCCTGGTGGCGCAGTGGTTAAGAATCCGCCTGCCAATGCAGGGGACACGGGTTTGAGCCCTGGTCTGGGAAGATCCTACATGCCGCGGAGCAACTAAGCCCGTGTGCCACAACTACTGAGTCCGCATTCTAGAGCCCGTGCTCCGCAACAAAGAGTAGCCCCTGCTCGCCGCAACTAGAGAAAGCCAGCGTGCAGCAACAAAGACCCAATGCAGCCAGAATACATAAAAATAAAATAAATAAATTTATTTTAAAAAATAAAAATAAAAACAAGACTTCATTTTAAAAAACATCCAAATTATCTCATCATGATTGAAAACTTCTGGTCCCAGCTACTTGGGTACCACATTGACTTAATGTTGTATGTATTATCTTAGAGATGTTTGCTCTATACTCCACCACATCATTTTTAGTTAATATTTCCCAGTACTCAATGGAATGATAAACATAAACATTTGCAGTTAGCTGAAGGTCATTTTTAAATGACTTAATACTATTTAAAGAAGAATTACTGGCAGAGAAAATAAAAAGTCAATTGCAGGGAATTCCCTGGTGGTCCAGTGGTTAGGACTCCATGCTTCCACTGCAGGGGGCATGGGTTCGATCCCCGGTCAGGGAACTAAGATCCCGCAAGCAGTGCAGCACAGCCAAACAAACAAACAAACAAAATAAAACAAAGTCAAACTGCAAAATAACAAGTCCATTACTTTACTAAGTAAATTAAAACTTAGGGGAAAAATATTCAAGTTGTATGCTGATGTAAACTGAATAGGTTGCCTTTCTCCCTGAATACTTAAAATACTTAAAAAGTTCTGTTCTTCACTATTGTAAAGCTAACTCACGAAAGCCCCAAACAAGTTTAAGTCCCATTTTTTCTACACTAGTTTCATATTTAAAATGGTATCAGAGGGCTTCCCTGGTGGCGCAGTGGTTGAGAATCTGCCTGCCAATGCAGGGGACACGGGTTCAATCCCTGGTCCGGGAAGATCCCACAGGCCGTGGAGCAACTAAGCCGGTGCGCCACAACTACTGAGCCTGTGCTCTAGAGCCTGTGAGCCACAACTACTGAGCCCGTGTGCTCTAGAGCCCGTGAGCCACAACTACTGAGCCCGCGTGCCGCAACTACTGAAGCCCGCACGCCTAGAGCCCGTGCTCCACAACAAGAGAAGCCACCGCAATGAGAAGCCCGTGCACCGCAACGAAGAGTAGCCCCCGCTCACCGCAACTAGAGAAAGACTGCGCGCAGCAAAGAAGACCCAACACTGCCAAAAATAAATAAATAAATAATAAAATAATTTTTTTTAAAAATGGTATCAGAGAAAAATCATCATTAATCGGTGATACTATCTAACTAATGTAAAAGTCATTAGGAGAACAAACAAAAATACAATTTCTAGTCTAAATAAGAGATGTTATTTTTAATAATAAATATTACTTTATGAATTATGAAAACAAAACTCAATAATTTAACATTAGAAGAAAATAACTTATCTAAACTCCCAGGGACTAAAGATCATTTGTTCAAGTCAACTGATTTCCTGTGAACCTACTATGTCCCAGTCAATGTACTGGATGCTGAGATAGTAAAATGAACAGCCCTCCCCTGAAGGAGCTATCTAGTAGGAAGTGGCCAAATAAACAAGTTTTTACAGAAGTGTCTACAGGCAACATACACCTAATCAAGGTTCAAAGGTAACAGAGGAAGGAGTGACTGTCTCTTAAAAATTACAGAAAGCTTCAATAATGAGGCAACGCCAGAGTTGAGTGTTTAAAGATAAGAATCACGAGGCATGATTTGAGTGGTAGTTACACAAGTATGTACATATATAAAATTTCATGGAGCTGTACATAAAATCAGTCCACTTTACATGCTTTAGTACATTTATGTTTACCTGAGAAAAAAGAAAGTAAAGTTCATTAGAAGGCATGGGTAGAAAGTCATTTCAGATGAGTAAACAATGTGTATACAGAAAGGCAATAATAGCTTCATGTGATGATTTAATTTGGTATTGAGGGAGATGAAGCTAGAGAAGGTAGCAGAGGCTAGATAATGAAGGGCCTTGTATGTCTTGGTGGCAACAGGGAAACATTAAAGGGTTTCAAGCAGGCTACTGATATGATCACATTTGCATGCAGACTACACAGGCAAGCACTATAGAGGATACAACAAAGTGGTGACGCTGTTCTCAAAGAGACCATTTAGAAAACTACTAGAAAAGCATAAGCAAGAAATAATTAGGGGAAAGGAAAGTTTTCATGAGTGCCTATAACGTGCCAGCAACTAGATACTTTACACATATTAGTTTGTTAAATCCTTAACGACCCTATGAAGTTGGTATAATCTCAGTTTTATAAATGCAGAAACTGAGGCTCAGAAACATTTGTAAAATGTTTCCACTATCCCAGGCTGCTGAGGGAAGAACGGATTTGAAAGCTATCTAGGAGGTAAAATCATAGGGTTTATGATTATCTGGATATAATATGAACTGGGGGGCAGTGGGAAAAAAGACAGGCAGACACACACACACAAGTTAGAAACAACTCTCAGATTTCTACACAACTTACTTTTTATATTACTTAACCCTATGCCTAAATAGTTAATTTTCAGTGCACATAAGAAGGTCTATTCACCTGAATTTCTTCTTTCATTAAGTATGACAGGCCCACCTCCTCTTCTCCCTCTCCCAGTTCTGAGCCTGCTTCATCTTCATCCTCATCCTCATCCTCATCCTCCTCTTCTTCTTCCTCTTCCTCATATCCTTCAGGTGGACCAGCTTCATCTTCCTCTTCCTCTTCCTCATCTTCATCTCCATCTTTAAAAATATTTTAAAAGATAAGCAAATGTCTGGGCAAATGTTTTTGCCTTGGCCCCTCAAACTCATAAGCCAATGGGTAGAAAGTATCTCAGGGTGATTTTTTTTTTTTTTAAGATTTCTCTTTTATAACATCCCATTTACTGTTTGAGAAATATGGTGTCTAAATATTAAAATTTTCCCAACGTATAGATTTTTCATCAAAACATTACATGGACTAAAGTTTATTTTACTTCGTGGACACTTCAAAACCTGCCTGTCCATCATTCCATCATTTTATAACACTGTTTATCTATCAAATTTCTTCTTACATGTGAAAAACTTTTCAACCAGTAGTAACAGTGTCCCATTACTGACAACAGCTTTTCTGTCATCTGATCTATTAGTCACCCATTTATCCAAAAATGTATATTCAACTCTCTAGAGCATTTCCATCATCCACCCCCAAAAAAAAAAAAACATATCCATTAACAGTCACTCACCATCCTCTCCCGCAGCCCTGACAACCGTTAATCTACTTTCTGTCTCTACGAATTTGCCTCTTCTGGGCATTTCATATAAATGGTATCACACAATATGTGGCTTGAGTATGGCTTCTTTCACTTAGCAGAATGTTTTCAAGGTTCACACACTGTAGCATGTATCAGTACTTCAGTCATTTTTGTGGCTGAATAATATTCCATTGTATGGATCTATCACATTTTGTTTATTCACCAGTTGATAAACACTTGGGTTGTTTCTACTTTGTGACTTGTATGCATAATTATGTGACGAATGGTTCTTTATTTTTTTTAGTACTATTTTATAAGTTACCACTTTTACTGGGTGGTGGTTAAGTTTACACAAATATAAAATATCATGGAGCTTAATATTATAACAATCATTAAATTCCCCAAAGCTATCAGAAATCTGAACGAATACAGGACTAGGGCTATGAGTTTTTAAATTTTTGTCTTACTAACGTCTTTTTTTTCCCACACCTAAATACCCAGGCCCAATCTAATTTGCCAGCTAGAGTGGAGGCTATAACTGTGACACATTCATGCGTATTAAGAATGATTACCTTCATCATCCTCTTCTTCTGAGTCTGGTGCTTCATTATCCTCCTGGTCAAATCCATCTAAGTACGTGATTTGCTGTAGCAGTTCAAAAATACTTTCTCTATAATCTTCCAGGTTTGTGATCTCACAGTTAAACAAGTCAAGACTCTTCAAATTTTTAAGATTTTGCTGGAAAAGTAAAAAGTTAAAAATTACGTTCAAGATTTAAAATCTCATGTTATTTATTTATTTATTTATTTTTAATTTTATTTATTTATTTATGGCTGCGTTGGGTCTTCCTTTCTGTGAGAGGGCTTTCTCTAGTTGCGGCAAGTGGGGGCCACTCTTCATCGCGGTGCGCGAGCCTCTCACTATCGCGGCCTCTCTTGTTGCGGAGCACAGGCTCCAGACGGGCAGGCTCAGTAATTGTGGCTCACGGGCCTAGTTGCTCCGCGGCATGTGGGATCTTCCCAGACCAGGGCTCGAACCCGTGTCCCCTGCATTGGCAGGCAGATTCTCAACCACTGAGCCACCAGGGAAGCCCTATTTATTTTTAATTCATGAACATGTATATAACTTTAAATCAAGAGAATGATTTTTTGGATTTTTAGAATTTTATAATGAAGGGTTATTATATCAAGCACAGCTAATTCTTTTAATGAGGCCCTGGCACGTAAACTCCATGGGAGTAGGAACTTTGTTATGGTAACTGCTGTATCTCTAGCACCTGGCTTAGTGCCTTACTCATAGTATGCACTCAGTATACTTTGTTGACTGAATCTCTGCCTAAATAGGCAACAACAATAACATGGTTAGTTTAAATCCACAGTCAAGCTTATTTTCAACAATTTCAACCTCCTCCCAAGCTTTTTTTAAAAAATCAGAGCAACGATTTTCAGAGTTTCACTTCATCTCCTTTTCCTTCCCTCATATCAGGAAACAAAGGAGCAAATAAAAATAATCAAGAAGAACGAAAAAGGAATAGAATTTAAGAAAATATTGGAAATTTTAAAACCAGATATTCAGCTCCTGAAGTTGATGATAAAATAAATTTCTCACTGATTTAAAAATTTATCTGGGGCTTCCCTGGTGGCGCAGTGGTTAGGAATCCGCCTGCCAATGCAGGGGACACAGGTTCGAGCCCTGGTCTGGGAAGATCCCACATGCCGCGGAGCAACTAAGCCCGTGCGCCACAACTACTGAGCCTGTGCTCTAGAGCCTGCAAGCCACAACTACTGAGCCCCCTACAGCCTGTGCTCCGCAACAAGAGAAGCCACCGCAATGAGAAACCCACGCACCGCAGAGTAGCCCCCGCTCTCCGCAAGTAGAGAAAGCCCGTGCGCAGCAACAAAGACCCAATGCAGCCAAAAAAAATAAAATAAAATCGTAAAGTAAATAAATTTATTTTTAAAAAATTTATCTGAATGTTTTACTCCAAAGGAAAATAAAGCAGTATCATCTAGATCACAACATATAAGAAATTCAGAAGTTTCAAAAGAGTGACATAAATACAAGTCAGTAAGATAAAATTCAAGCAAATCTCAGAAAAATTCAACCAAAAATAGCAAGTCCAGAGACAAACCTTTCCACTTACCAGAGCTTCTACTGTACTGAGATCTTTGATTTTGTTTCCACTCAAATTGAGGTAGGTAAGGTTTGGACATTTCTCTGCCAGGACTTCCAAGCCTCCAGAAATTATATTGTCACTAAGTTCCAACTACATATTCAACATGGGGAGAAAACAAAGAATGGTGAAGGCTTAGGACAAATCAAAGATTTCTCAAATGTATCAATTTAAAGAAAACAATTGTCATTCTCTCTGGCTTCAAGGGACTGTCACAGTCTTTAATTTCCAAAATCCCACCTATGACTGCCAAATAAAATATTAGAATCTCTATATAACAGACTTCTAACTCAGGTTTGGTTCCAGTTGTATAATAGTTGGATTTTATGTTTCAAAGAAAAACATTTGGTAGATGTTAAATTCATGCCATAAGCGATTTCATTAGTCAATTTAAATTTCCAAAAGTAATATGACAGCTGATTTCAAAATCCTACATAACCCGTTTTCTTACCTCTAGAAACTTAGAACCTTCTAATTAAAAGGCAGAATGGTTGTTTCATTTGGGAAAAAAATATACATAATAGCCCACGGCATCAAAATCATGATGCTTTCACGCCTAGTGCCAGCTTACCTTTCGAAGTTTATTTAAGCTGGGCAGCCGGGCCAGTGAACTTAGTTCCACATTAGCCATACTCAGAAACTCTAGTTTTTTAAAAGTATCATTCAGGCCCTCAATTTCCCCATTGACACAGAGGCAATTATCAAGGACCAACTCTGTCACCTATAAGAGAGAATATGAATGATTCTTTAGTTTGCAGTCTGTTTCGCAAAAGACCTGGGTCCTGACACTCTGGAAATGTGAATATTAAAACCACCAACTCCCTCATATAGATCCTTTTCATTCTCCCCCCAAATTGACATACAGTCTTAAGTCATCATTATAAGTTAACTTTTTAAAATTTAAACTTGGACTAAGAAGTTCAATGCCTGCTTCAAATCACTAATAAAAAAATTTTAATTGCATAAAAAATAAGACTTTGAAAAAGGTCCCATGTGAAAATAGTTTCTGACCCTCATGAAAAAGACCCTCAACATCAGGGCATATACTTATGCATGAGGGGATACCAAGGCTACTGAGAAAGGATTTAAGTGAGTCCTAAAACAGCAGGGAGAAGAAAGGAAATTGTTTTATTCACTTTTTCAGATTAAACCCCCTTATTTTGGTTGATAAATGTCACTATAACTCAAAAATATCTTGTTACCCTTCATGAAGAAATGTTAGAAAGCTCCTTCTGAGACAGCCCAGCGTTCAGATGTTATTTGTTCTAATATCGAGGCGAAACAATATCACCCAGAACAACACATCCTTGACAAAATGTTATTTTTCCCTGCCACCCTGGTAGAATTTTTGTGACTTCTCCCCAGTCTTGGGAAGGGGGTGCTGGATCCTCTCTTAGGTCAGAGTTGTAACAAAACTTCCTGGTGTGGGCCTAAATGGACTTAATCTTATGAGGGAGGCAGGAAACCCTGGCTCTCCATTCTCAATGCAAAAATATGTTTGAGGTATTTTGAGAAATAAAAATTAGCAACAAGGAATGCTACCTTCTCTATTTGAACATGACATAATTATTTCAGGAAGCAAAGAAGGCATCATAATCTGTTTAGAGAGGAGGAAGCCAAGGCCCAGAAGGTAAAGAATGACTGCCTAGGGTCAGTCACAGTATGTGGCGGAGCTGTGCCTCCACTGTAAGTCTTCTGACTCCTAGTCTAGCTGAGTGGAGGAGAGAGGGCCACTAGGTTTGGTGTCAGAAAACCAGTTCTTCCACTTGAGTAAGTAACTTCACTGCCCTGAGACTCCGTTTGCTAATTTGGAGTCTACAACAATACCATCCACCTTACAAGTCTGTCGGAAGGAGGAAACAACAAACAGGAGAAGCGCTTCGTAAACTGTAAAGGACTATACAAATAGGAGACCGTTATTACACCACAGGGGAAGGAGGAGAGGCTGCAAAAAGGCAACATCCGGCACTCCCCAAAACTGGCAAGGAAATTACTAGGGATAGGATAGGTATAAGAATGGGGAAGGAGGGGCAAACCCACTTTTCCAACCCAAGACATAAAAGAGTATTCGAAATGTGTGCTTCTTCGAGACAGCATTTTAACTTTGATTTTGTTTGTTTTTTCCTTAAGCCCCTAAAGACTAGGCCCTAGGAAACTTCAAGTTATCTGTGGGATGATAGTACTGACTGTTTCCTCCTCCCTGCTATCTACCAATTTCAGCGAAACAGAGACTTTTTTAAAAGTACATAAAGACCTTGGATTCCCACCCTTCACGCCGCCACAGCCCACCGAACAAACCCTACTCATCCTCCACGCTGGTATGCACAAGCACCACCTCCACCCCTGCTGGAAAAAAATTATATCCCTTATATTGCAATTCTGGAGTTTATTTCAGAGGCCGCAATTAGCAAGACCCTATAGACATTTTCCTCTGCGACCAGAAATGCGAGGTTCCTCGTTGGCCATGGGCCCCGCTCTCGCGACCCGCCGCTCCGACCGACGGGAAACCCCACAAGGGGCGGGGACTCCGCAAGGAAAAAGGGGGTCGCCTCCCAGCCCGCGTTCCCCTAGCGACTCCGGCCCGGGCGGGGAGAGCTGGGTGAAGCCGAGGAGGCGCCCGCGAAAAGGAGGCGGAAACGCCTCCCGCCCGACCCCCGAAAAGTTGACCACGACCCCGCCTCACGTGGCCCCTCCCAACCCCGTCTCTTTAACTAAGGCGACAGCAGCGAGAGCGCATCATTTAGTTCCGCCGAGCCCATCTTGAAAACACGAAACTTCTACGACCCATTTGTTGAGTTTTGTGAAACGGTCTCCAGGGATCAAAATTGGAGTTGCAGCCACCACGATACGACACGCCGAATTTCGTTACACCGCGGGGGGACGAAGGGGATAAAGCCTCGTGTCCTCTCCCCACCTCCGGTCACTGCGACGAGTCCCAAAACTTACCCGCGGCCGAAGAACGGGCCGCTGACCCAGATTCCGCCTGGCGGCGGGCGGCGCGCGCCGCTTCCCGGGGGAGTGGGCGCCGCCAGCAGTGGGCCGTCCGCGGACTCCGCGAGCGACCCCAGCCCGCGCCCGGCGCGACGTCGTCCAACGCCCAGGGGACTCGAGGCCGGAGACGCCCCCCAGCCCAAAAAAAAGAGTTGGCAGCACTGCAGAAAAGTTGGACTAACTTCTCAGGCGACGATGGCTGCGGCAGAGGCGAGTGGGACTGGGGGATCGCGCCCACGCCGCCGGCCCCAAGGAGCTGGAACGTGAGGAACGAAGCGGCCGAGCGGCCCCCAACACCCCGCTTCCCGCCTCCACGAGGCCAGGACGCCTGACTCGAGGAGAGGAGAAGGGGCTAAGCCCCCAAGCACACACAAAAACGCCCCTAGAAACTTAAACCCTTCGCCATTTTAAGTAAAAGATTTTAATGATTTAAAAGTTAAAATTAAATATTTTCCCCCAGTCCTACCCCCAGATGGGGGTTAATTCATTACCCCGCCCCACACACCCACCAGGACCCCCAGAAACCCGATCCTCCGAATACAGGGCTGGTGAGGAAGGGGAGGGGGCTGAGTCATCTCACCTCCTCCGGGGCTCTGTCCCTTAACTCCAGGTTAATCCTCTTCTTCATCTCCATGTCCTCCTCCTGCTCTTCTGCTACTACTCTCCTCCCTTACCTTTTCCTGCCTTTCCCACTACCCCCAACCCTAAAATTTTAAAAGATTTGGAAATGAATGAAAAGAAACGCAAATATAAACGCCCACCACCACCACCAGATAGGTGTGGGGGAGAAAGAAGGGAATAGCAAATGGAGTCCAAGGAGTTGGGACTCTAACTCAGCTGCCCCCACCTCCTTGTCCACACACTCGCGCGCGCACTCACACGCACACACATACACACACCCGCAGTTCCTTCCCCTTCAATGGCTGCTCGGAGACTGAGCCTCCATGACACGGCACCGCCAACCCCCTGGCCTACACTCCACCCACCTCCCGAATGTATTGGTTGATTCTTCAGCATCTCACTACTCCACTGGGTTACATAAATGTCTATCAGTCTTTAGGGTGGACCTGAGCCAGAAACACTGTGCCTATTGGCTACGACCAAGCGCGCAGTTAACTCCGATAGGTCCAGGAAGGTGTTCGTCCCGGGGAAATGATTTTGAATCCCAATAGCCCCCCTCCTTTTCTTTGTGTGATTGGCGCGCTTTCCCTAGGCGATCGGACGGTTTTGAAGCCTGTCGGGTTTCTTTTTGTTTTTGTTTTGCCTGTTTTTAGTGTTAAAGGAAGGAAGAAAGCATCCTTCTTACGTGTGGAAGTTGCGAGACAGATAATTTAGCACACGGCACCCACCCGCTCTTGGCGGTTTTAAAGCACAGCTCCTGCTTTGCAGCCAAAGTGTACAGCAACGTGCACATCACATAAAAAGGACGCCTTCGTGGCACTGTCCTGCCGGAGATAGGCTTCTGGTGCAGAACCAGAGCAGGGATAAAGATGGTAGTTTAACTTCCAGCAGGAAGGACTGAACGATTTTGAAAGCAGTTGGGTGAGGTATAAGTTAGGCACCTTTAAATAAAACTACCCTGGAGGAATTGTTACTGAGGTAATTGTTGCTGTAATAAACACTAAGACGTTGGAGGGAAAACAGTGCTGGCCTAACGAAAATCAGACATCAACGCGCATAGAAATGGTACTGCAATGCCTCTCCTTTCTAAAATCCCTTTGGTTGGTTTCCATGGAAATCTGTAGTTTAAATGTGCTTTTGAAAGTCTGTCAATGTGGAATATAAAAGAGGTGTAAGAATGATTTTTAAAAATTTTGTCTTGAGAGTCTAGTTTTTCTTAGGTCTTGCTTAAATTCTGTCTTTTCCATTCCCTTCTACCTTTCTCAGGATAAATACCCAAAGAAATTCCAGATGATTTGGGGAAGAAAGTGGGTGACTTAGTACAACCTCTCCCAGAGCTGAGTGTTTTATTTGCTATTTTTCCAGTTTCTCAAGTTAGAGACCTTAGGGTTTCCTAACAGATTTCTAACCACTCCACATCACCCCTCCTCCCATACCGAGACACACAGCTCCTCAAATAGGCTTACATTTAAAATGTAAATATCTGGTATTTGGCATGTTAAGTACTTTAAAGGAAAACAAAATAGTGATTGTCTTTTCCTTGCCAAGTGTTTCCTTTGAATTCCCTGAAAAGAAAATTTTATGAAGATGAAAAAGCGGGAGAGGGAGAGCTTTTGGTATAAAATGACATGGCGGGGGGGTGGGGGGGCAGGTATTTGGAGTTAGTTTAGTTTGTTTGTTTGTTTGTTTGTTTGAATACAGGCCAAAGGAAGCCAAGATGATATAAAACTGAACCAAAATGAACTGAGGAAAAGTTCAAGGAAGAGTTTAAAAAACAAGAGAAGGAAAAAAGGGGTACAAAGAAACCTGGAAGCACATTTTAGTACCAGCTTAGGAAGAAGTCCTGTGTTCTGATCCCACTAGCCATTGCAGAGTCTGGAATTCTGGAATGGAATCTCAGAGAGAGTTCAGGGAGGGAGATTCAGATTTGGGAGTCATCCACATATGAGTGATAGTTGAGGGCATTAGAACAAAATAAGATGTCCACAGAGAATGTATATAAGAAGACTTATCAGGCAAAGGAGAGCAAAACATGGTTGAGGGGAAAGAGGAGAGAGAAGTTAAGTTGTCTACCATAGTTGTCAAAGAAATTGAGGAGCAGGTAGAAAAGGAGGTGAATTTGTGGAAAAAAATGTATGGAAGCCAAAGAATTTCAAGGGAGAGATGATTTGGGGAGTTAAATGGTAGGGCTTTTGTAACAGAACATAGTAGACAGAATGGGAGAGTGGGCTAGAAATAATGAATGTGAGGAAAGGCCATGAATTCATTTCACCACTGGATAGTAACTGCACAAAGTACACCATAGTAAGCATAGACAGGGATCCACGAAAGTGGGCCTTACCCCCCATACCCATTGTCCCCACCCTCATATCATCTCTTATCTCCATTACCTCAATACCCTGAAACTTTCTAGTCTTAATCAAGAAGCCAGGATAAATAAGATGCAGGGGAATAAAAATTCCCCACAGGGCTAGTACACAGAAAGAAAGGTGCCCGGGAAGGGGCTGGATGAAGAAGAATACTACTAGGCTAGCAGACAGGTGTATGGAGCTAAATGAAGGATAAAAGAATGAAATACAGTCAGACATGGAAACAACCTAAATGTCCATTACTGATGAATGGATAAAGAAGATGTAGTGTGTATGTGTATGTATGTGTGTGTGTGTATGTATATATATATATATATATATATATATATATATATATATATACCATAAAAAAATGAAATAATGCCATTTGTAGCTACATGGCTGGACCTAGAGATTATCATACTAAGTGAAGTAAGTCATAAAGAAAAAGACAAATACCATTTGATATCACTTATATGTGGATGCTAAAATATGACACAAATGAACTTATCTATGACACAGAAACAAACTCGCAGACATAGAGAACAGACTTGTGGTTGCCAAGGGGGAGGGATGGATTGGGAGTTTGGGACTAGCAGATGCAAACTATTATATATAGAATGAATACACAACAAGGTCCTATTGTATAGCACAGGGAACTATATTCAATGTCCTATAATAAACCATAATGGAAAAGAATATATATATAGGGACTTCCCTAGTGGCTCAGTGGTTAAGACACCACGCTCCCAATGCAGGGAGCCGGAGTTCGATGCCTGGTCAGGAAACTAGATCTCACAGGCATGCCGCAACTAAGAGTTCGCATGCCACAAATAAAGAGGCTGTGAGCCGCAACTAAGGAGCCTGCCTGCCACAACTAAGACCTGGCGCAACCAAATAAATAAATAAATAAATAAAAGAATATATACATATATGTATATAACTGAATCACTTTGCTGTACAGCAGAAACTAACACAACATTGTAAATCAACCATACTTTAATTTTTTAAAATTTGTTTAAATTAAAAAAAAAAGAAATAGAGTCAGGAAAAAGGCCAAACTCGTGAAGTAAAACATGTTTTAAGCTGAAGTAATGAGGCAGGGTTTAAATGGTAGAATAAAGAGTGAGGTTAAGGATTCAGGAGCAAAGGAGCGAGGAGTGGAATGAATGAGAGGACGGTTCAGAACATTCCTTTAATGAACCAATAAGAAGCATGCATCAGGATATTATTAACTCAACATCTTTAATGTTCAAAAACTAATCTTCTGCTGCCGAATATCTTCTGTTGCCTCTCCAGATCCACTCTTCACCCTTCTCCACCCTGCTCTGCTACCCAAAACCCACATGAACTGCATCAAGTCCTATGACTTCCTGCATTTGGTCCATGGGGGAGGGGCACTGACAGGAAATCGGAAGTCTGCAGGAGACTGAGGTTGGAGTATTTTTTCCCCAACTGCCTCTGTGTCAGGTGGGTACAAGAGCACCAACTCCTTCTACTGAAAGCCACAGATCTGTTTGGGGCTATAGCCAGCACTGTGATGCACCACCCAGATTTTCCTTCAGGAACGAGGACTTATTCCATAGTACTGGGAGTACTGCCGGAAGATGACCTTCAGCTGTCAGTACTTGTAGGGGTTGCCTCAGCTGAAGAAAGTTGCCTTGCCCAAGGTTATACCTCCTTCTGGGGGCATCCTACATCCAGTGAGTGATCAACACTGAGGTATAAAGACCCAGCCAGCCCTTTTGCCCTGACTTAAACAAACTCAAGACTCATTCATCCCAGCTCTAGAGCACCCCCAGGGGTTGACTGAGGCCTTTGTTGGACTGCATTGCCATTCAGTTTCTCCCACAGCTTAATCCTGCTTCCTTCTCCTCCCTTCCACAGGTATTGGTCCCAAGAGCATTCCCTGGTAAATATCCTGAATGCTATTTCCATCTCACAGTTGAGTTCCTAGGGAACCAAACATGTGACAGAGCCCCTCTCCACATAGCTACCCTCTGAGAAAGCCCAAACTGACCTATGGGAGAAACTACATGGAGAAGCCTCCAGCCTACATGAAGAGGTGAGAGGTACCCAGCCAGCCCTCAGTTTCTCCAGGCCCCACTGTTTCCAGCTCCAGCCACTGTCTGATTGCAACCACATAAGAAATCCGGAGCCAGACCACCCAGCTGAACCCGTCCCCAATTCCTGTCCCACAAAAACCACGAGAGAGAATAAAATGATCATTAGAGGTTTAAAATGATCATTTAAACCTCTAAATTCGGAGTTGTTATACAGCAATAGTAACTTGAACAACCCCCTCGATCACATTTTTCTGATCAAGTCTCACTAGTGCCCTTTTGCTCTGTACTGGTGATAGTCATTCTACTCTTTTTAGTTTTGCTTATGCTGTTCTTCTACTTTAACCAAAATGATTTTTACCCCCTCTGAATCCTTAGGACTTATTAAATGTATTCAGTGTTTATCCTATGCTGCCTTGCAATGTCTCATAGGTGTTATCTAATTCAAGTTTGCCCAACCAGATTGGAATTTCCTAGAGAAAAACCAAGTCAGTAACTTGGCTTCCTCTGGCATCACTCACAGGCCTTAGCACAGTGCTGAGCACACAGTGGGTACTCAAGACATGTTCGGTAATTGATTATGTCTCAAATATCTCTGAGATGGTAGTTTAAATTCATACTTCCATTAGGAAATATAGAGTTTGGTTGATGCCTTCTTGAGGAATAAGTAATAGGAGTTAAGGATAACTTCAAACTTCTCTTCCTCTTAACTTTTTACCTTTCCCTTTTCCAAACTAGTTAATTTGCAGTCTCAAGACAAAACTAAGCTGGTGCCAGTGCATTTTCTCCAGAGTTCAGACTGATTTAGAACCATGAGAAATTTTTCCTACCCATACCTCTGAGAAATCCCAGAAACCATCCAACAGGGTCACTACTGCCCCTCTTGGCACCAGGATAGATGATCAATACTCAAAGAATATGAACAATCCTACAGGCTCATCGTGTTAATATTCTGTGCAAAGCTTCCAGGTCAACACCTGCCAAGGCAAAGTAAGTTGTTATGTTTGTATAGGATCTTAGAGTTAAGGGCTATATATCTCTATATCTATATCTATATCTATCTAAAATGAGCTACCTTTCCAAAGGAAAAAACCCTGAAGTTTATTACGGCTAAATGGTAGGGTAAATTGTCTCCAAAAATGGCCATGGACAATTTCTCCCACCCTGTGCATATATGGCACTCATCCCATCAAGAAGTGGAGTGTATTTGCCCTCCCATTGAATCTGGGATAGCCTTGTGATTTGCTTTAACCAATAGAATGTAGTGGAAATAACACTGTGCAAGTTCTGGGCCTAGCCCTTAAGAGGACAGGTATTTTCTGTTTTTCCTCTCATAGGGATCAGTTCTCAAATAAAGAAGTTCAACTAGGCTGCTGGAGAGAGAGGCCATATTTAGAGAGAGGCCCTAGAGGATGAGAGACTATAAAGAGAGAGAGAGCCCAGACATCCCCCAAGCTGTCCCAGCCACCCCAGTGGAGGCCCCAGCCATGTGAGTGAAGCCATCTTGGATCGTCCAGCCCTTGTCAAGCTGTCCCAGCCAACATCATGTGGAGTAGAGATGAGCCATTCTACCATGCCCTGCCCAAATTTCAGAATCTGAAGTAAATAAAGCATGGTTTTG
This sequence comes from Balaenoptera ricei, assembly GCF_028023285.1. Taxonomy (NCBI): domain Eukaryota; kingdom Metazoa; phylum Chordata; class Mammalia; order Artiodactyla; family Balaenopteridae; genus Balaenoptera; species Balaenoptera ricei. The sequence continues at coordinate 108,638,194 of NC_082639.1, forward strand.
GTTTTGGTTTTTTCCGGCCATGTCGCATGGCTTGCAGGATCTTAGTTCCCTGACCAGGGACTGAACTTGGGCCCAGCAGTGAAAGCACCAAGTCCTAACCACTGGACCACCAGGGAGTTCCCAGCAGGGTTGTTGTTGTGGGGTTTTTTTGCTTTTTTTGGTTTTTTTGGCTGTGTTGGGTCTTCGCTGCTGCGCGCAGGCTTTCTCCAGTTGCAGCGAGCGGGGGCTACTCTTCATTGCAGTGCGTGGTCTTCTCATTGCAGTGGCTTCTCATTTCAGAGCACGGGCTCTAGGCGCGTGGACTTCAGTAGTCACGGCATGCGGGCTCAGTAGTTGTGGCTTGTGGGCTCTAGAGCACAGGCTCAGTAGTTGTGGCGCACGGGCTTAGTTGCTCTGCGGCATGCGGGATCTTCCTGGACCAGGGATCGAACCCGTGTCCCCTGCACTGGCAAGCGGATTCTCAACCACTGCACCACCAGGGAAGCCCCACGGTTGTTGTTTTAAACTACTCAGTTTTGAGGTGATTTGTTAGCAATGGATAACAATAGCAAAACTAGGGATATACTCAAGGTCCTATGATTAGTGCTTTGTGAAGATGAATCTCAAACCCGGTTCCTCTGATCAAAGTTCACATCTTTTTCCGAGGGTGACCATTATAATCCTGTTTAATTCATGTGCACAAAATGTTTTGCTCCCTAAAATATTCTTACCCCCATTAATGCCCAAAATGCCACACATAGATGTTCAATCTTATGACCCCTGTTGAGATGTAAGCACTCCACGATAATTAATAAGTAAACTTAATTATTCTATTAAAACTTAGTTGAAGATATTTATCAGATTTTTTTTGAGAAAAGGTTTTGATTGGCACCATGAATACTATAAAATGATTGAACTGCCACACATTTTCCAGGTTTTTTCCAATCCCATTCTTTCTTTAATTTGAGAACCTTTTCTCTGTAGGGATTTTCAGTGAGTGGCGAAGAGGGAAGCATACCATTACAATAAACTCTTGATTTTTGCAGTAAGAATACCAAATTCTATGAAATATCTGCGAAAGGTTAAAATTCTAGGTTGATATTCCCCAGTTTGAGTCACCTCTTTATATGCTAAGGGAGTACAAACCAGTTTTAACATTAGTCAAAGTAAAACAAAATTGGGAGAGTAAGTCTCCTAGAAATAAATCTATATTGCAATATCAAATAGAAATGACTTAGAGATTTTGCACTCTAAGAATTATTGCATCATTGCATTTCTCCAGTAGCACAGATAATAGTTACCTTAAAAGAAATGTGTAACCTTGATAACAAGGTAACTTTCAAAAAATAACTTGAGGGCTTCCTTGGTGGCGCAGTGGTTGAGAATTTGCCTGCCAATTCAGGGGACACGGGTTCGAGCCCTGGTCTGGGAAGATCCCACGTGCCGCGGAGCAACTAGGCCCGTGAGCCACAACTACTGAGCCTGTGCGTCTGGAGCCTGTGCTCCGCAGCAAGAGAGGCCGCGATAATGAGAGGCCCGCGCACCGCGATGAAGAGTGGCCCCCACTTGCCACAACTAGAGAAAGCCCTCGCACAGAAATGAAGACCCAACACAGCCATAAATAAATAAATAAATAAATAAAAATTAAAAAAAAAAAAAATAACTTGAAACTTCTAGTTAAACATGGAGAATTTAATACAGTACATACTTACCTCCATTCCTTCCCAAACCTACTAAAATGACGTTGAAGGAATAAACCTAAACCCAAAAGGACAAAGAGACTGAACAAAGAGAATACAGTTGATGAGAGAGCTCAACAGAATTACGGAATCTGTAAAGCTGATGAACCGTGTAGTTCAGAAATGCTTTCTCCTCACTTCTGATGTTTTCCTTCTTGAAAAAAAGAGCTCAGTTAGTACAGCTGGGCCTCTCCCAGTCCTTTGTTCATCCACCCTAAGTGGAGTATTCCACTCCCCTCCATCCTCTGTGCTCCTGGGAGAGGGAGCCTGTTCATTAGAACACACATTCTGCTGTGCTCCTCCACACCGAGGTCTGCCCCAATCCAGGCTGCTTGATTCTGGGGTACGTTAGCTGGCCCACTGACTCTCAAACCAAGCTGCATGCTCCAATCTGGCCTCCAACAGTAATAAAGGAGATATGCTGACCTCCATATTTACTTTTTGCTTTATTTCTCAACTTGTTCAGGATGCTTGCACAAAGAAGGAATGCTATTATTGAGACCCCCTCAGAGACCCCATTAGACTAGAGGTAATTGTCTTAGCAGAGAGGAGAAAGTTGAAACCTTATTGCCTGCAGGAGATTGAGAGACAAATTGATTTACTCTGTAGAACCCCACAAAGATTTTGAATTTGGAAACACTAAGAACCGTTGAAGATGAGGGTGAGCATAGGGCTAAAACAGAAGAAACAGGGCTTCCCTGGTGGCGCAGTGGTTAAGAATCTGCCTGTCAATGCAGGGGACACGGGTTCGAGCCCTGGTCCGGGAAGATCCCACATGCCGCGGAGCAACTAAGCCCATGCGCCACAACTACTGAACCTGCGCTCTAAAGCCCGTGAGCCACAACTACTGAGCCCGCATGCCACAACTACTGAAGCCCGCACGCCTAGAGCCCGTGCTCCACAGCAAGAGAAGCCACTGCAATGAGAGGCCCGCACAACGCAATGAAGAGTAGCCCCCGCTCGCCGCAACTAGAGAAAGCCCACACGCAGCAACGAAGACCCAACGCAGCCAAAAATAAATAAATAAATAAATAGTACACACCCCAAATTAAAACCAAAATGAAATATCACTACACACCTATTAGATTGGCTACTTTTTTTTCAACTGACTATCAAGTGCTGGAGCAACTGGAGCTCTCAAACACTGCTGGTGGGAATAAAAAATACTATTAAGAACTGTTTGGCAGTTTTCACAAAGTTAAACATACACTTACCGCATGACCCAGCACTAGGTATTTAGTTAAGAACAACAAAAACATATGTACACTCAAAAACCTGTACTTGAATGTTTATAGTGGTTTTACTTGTGGTTGCTGAAAACTAAAAACAGCCCACATATTCTTCAACTAGTGAATGGATAAACCAACTGTGTACGTCTGTATAACGGAAAAACTCAGCAGTAAAATGAAGCAAACTCCTGATATGCAACAACATGAATGAATGCTGAGTGAAAGAAACCTGACTCAAAAGGCTACATGCTGTATAATTTAATGCATAAGACACTCTGGAAAAGGCAAACTTATAGGGTCAGAAACAGATCAGGAATTATGTCCGGAACAGGGTGATGTCCTGATTATGATGGTGGTTACACGGCTTTATGTATTTGTCAAAACTCATAGAACTCTACACTAAAAAGGGTGAATTTTACTCCATGTAAATTATACCTCCAGAAACCTGACTTTAACAAAAGGAATGAGTTTGAAGTTTTTCATAATAAAGAGTTCTTTTAAAAAGTATACACCCTCTTTCAATTCTACTTCTGGGAAAGAGTTGGACAAATGTGTAAATATATATGAACAAGAATATTCTGATTGAAGTATTGTTTGTCATAGGTAAAAATTTTTTTAAAAACAAAAAACAAAAAAAACCTACCAGTCCAAAGGCAGAGGATTAAACACATTGGGTTTCTACTATACAATACTATGCAGTTTAAATTGCTGACAGGGATATATATTTATTGACACAGAAGAATGTTCACAAAACAGTGTCAAGAAAAAAAGGTTATAGGCCCATTATGTATATAGCTTGGTCCTATTTTTGTAAAAAGAATAATATTTATACACACAAAATATATGCATTTAGATATAGCATCATAGAAAAAAGATTGTAAGTTAGCAGAATGGTAACAGTGGTTATCTCTAATTGGGAGAATTTTGAGTGATGTTATTTTTCTTTTTTGCTTTTTGGAATCTTCTCTTTTCCTTAAAATAATCAGGTATTATTTGTATATTGTAAAATAATAATTAAGAGGAAAAGTGACAAGCCATTGCTAAGATCTGATATTCTCTACCATTCTGGAGCCAACTCCAACATTTCCTTTTTATTTTTTAAAAAAGGAACAAAAAGAAATTCTTGCCAATGTGCATGGATTTGTAACCAGCCAGTGATGGTGCTATTTAAATAAAATATATGTAATACATGAAACAATAAGCATGTTTGATGGTAGAAAAATGGGGAGAATGCAGGATCTATGAGCTCATAAATAATTGCCTTTCACTTTTGCAGGTATTGCCTTAGAAATGACTTGAACCTTTAAAAAAAATAAATAAATAAGGTTTGTTGGTTTTGTATTTGTATTTCATCCTCAAAGCAATGACTCCCCACCAGCTACAGGGAATTAACTGAGGCAGAAGCAGCCAGAGTCAAAAATGTCTGTTTCCTTTAAAGGTTTTTGGTTTTGTTTTTAAAGTATCTTACATTTTGAGTGGTGGGTCTGTCAGAGCCTGCTGCTTTGTCCTAGTAATATTTCTGCATGACCCCAGCCAAGTCATTTTACCCTTCAAGACTCATGCTCTTTTTTTAAAAAAGTATAGATATTTTGAAGCAAATAAAATGTCGATGAAAGCACAGCAAGCTCTTTTCCTTTAAGGTTTCAAAGAAAACCCAAATCATTTGTCACAATCTGATCTGAGAACAGACTTCTTATTTGGGGGATGATTAAACCAGTAATAAGCTACCATCGTCACAAGATTTTGCTATATTATCATCTGATTTCTATTCCTATAGCAATTCAGACATAACAATTCTTTAAAAAACAAAGAAAAAGGTATCTTTAACTAGAATCTTCTCACTATTAAAGGGAAGAGGCATAAGTGTTACTGTCTTTTGCTTGGGTTGGAACACAACCTTCATTTGAGTTAGATGAATGGTAGAGAATAAAAAGAAAAGGGAGAAGTCAGGCAGAATGAGGAGGCCACCAGAGCAGATGGAACAAATTATTATAATTCCAGGGCGCCATGATATCCTTCCTTGCAGAGGAAGCAGTTTATTAAATATATTAAGGAGAATCCTGCTTTGACATAACATATCCTTCGGTGTCATCTCAGAGACAGTGAAGCATGGGTCTGCCTACTGTGGAGTGGCACTTTTTATGTTCTCATATATAACTATAGGCCCTGGTTATGCACCCATCCTGTGGAAAGATTGTTGACATCAGCTAAAGAAAATCTCACTGCTAATTGCCCACCCCCCTTGGTTCACATAACACTTCGTTCTACCACTATTTAGAACTTCTCACTGTTGTATTCTTGTAATTGGGTAAGGTATCTGCATCCCCTAAAGAGACTGTGAAGTTCTTGAGGGCTGGGATTATGTCATTAATTTTTTATTTCTAGGGCCTGCCATGTTGCCTAGCACCTAGAAGTACTCAATATATGTTTGTAAACTAGTGAAAGTATTGTTGCTAACCTTTGCAAAAGGGACTGCAAAGAACAATTCCAGATGGCTGGAATCTCTACAAAGAATGGCAAACTCCTGGGAATTCCCTGGCAGTCCAGTGGTTAGGTCTTGGTACTTTCACTGCCGTGGCCCAGGTTCAATCCCTGGCTGGGGAACTAAGATCAAGCCACGCGGCGCGGCAAAAAAAAAAAAAAAAAAAAGGCAAACTCCTTACCACCTCTGCTCCTCCAATAGGTGTAGAGCACTGATTCTCAAGCGTGGGCCCTCAGACCAGTACCATCTAACAGGTCACCCGGGGACCTATTAGAAACGCAAATCTCTGGGCCGTTCTCACCTACTGAGAAGGACCACATTCTGCCTATGGAATGTGTCTCTCTGCTTTCACTTTACTATGGCTCTCTCTTGAATTCTTTCCTGAGTGAAGCCAAGGACCCTCACTTGGCAGCCTGTCCCAGGAACTTGCCCAAGACCTGGGACATGACCATCCTCTTGTGCCCCACTTTTCTCCAACCTCTTTACAAAGCGTTATTAATAAATCTACTTTTTACCTATCAAAAAATGCAAATCTCTGGACATACCCCAAACCTACAGAATCAGAAACCTTGGGGCAGAGGCCCAGAAATCCGTATTTTAACAAGCTTTCCAGGTGATTCTGATGTACAATGACGTTTGAAAACCAAAAAGAGAAAGTTCAATGGCGCCTATGTCCTTTTTCTGGTTTAGCTTAGCAGCTCTATGACTAGCCATGGGAGAATCCATAAATCCCTCAAAACTCAGTCTTTATAGGGTATAACAGGGGAGTTGAAATGATGCCTGAGGACCCTCCTGGCCTAAAATTCTGGGAAAAGGCAGAAAGAAAGTAAATAAATATTCCAGTGACTAGACTCATTCATTCAATCAGCAAATATTTATGTACCAGGCAGTGTTCTGAGCATGGAATCAACGCATGACACAAAGTTACTCCTTTTTAATTAAAGTTGCAACATTTCAGACCACAAACTTTGACCTGTCTTCTGTCTACAAGATTCTCATACTGCATCTGTCATGCGATGTGAACTGGAAAACCGAGAAAATGATCCAGAGTTCTGACCAGACCCTCCCCCAAATTACTTTGACTTTAATTCTTGAAAGCTTTTGTGTTTGCTTAAGGGACTTCAGTACCAGTGTGTTAGAAGACAAGCATGTGATAATAAATGTGATTATCAAAATAGACTATCTCTGGGTCTATGTTACTCACCGTGCAAAGTTGCTTGCCCTTTTAGGAAACTGAATCCATCTAATTCTGTCTCCTCATCGATTCTCTCTTCTAGGCAATTAGTCACCACCTGTACTGTTTGAGCAAATTCCTGTGTTGACCATTCCTCTTTCCTTTTGATCTGCCTCCCTCCCTCACTGAACTCTCATATTCCCCACCACACAAACTCAGAGCACTTAGTGGGTTACTGTAAGGTGTTTTAGACTATTTACCATATTTAGTAAGTTTAAATATCCTTTTAAAAAAGGACCCTTTAAGGGACTTCCCTGGTGACGCAGTGGTTAAGAATCAGCCTGCCAAAGCAGGGGACACGGGTTCGAGCCCTGGTCCGGGAAGATCCCACATGCCTCGGGGCAACTAAGCCTGTGCACCACAATTACTGAGCCTGCGCTCTAGAGCCCGTGAGCCACAACTACTGAAGCCCTCAAGACACAACAACTGAGCCTGCGTGCCACAACTACTGAAGCCCACGCGCCTAGAGCCCGTGCTCCGCAACAAGAGAAGCCACCGCAACGAGAAGCCCACGCACCGCAACGAAGAGTAGCCCACGCTCGCCGCAGCTAGAGGAAGACCCAACGCAGCCAAAAGTAAATAAATAAATAAATTTATTAAAAAGAAAAAAAAGGACCTCTTAAGAAAAAACAAACCCTTGGGACTTCCCTTGTGGTCCAGTGCTTACAACTCCACGCTCCCAATGCAGGGGGGCCGGGTTCGATCTCTGGTCAGGGAACTGGATCCCACATGCATTCCAGAACAAAGATCCCACGTGCCGCGACTAAGACCCGGCACAGCCAAATAAATAAATAAATAAAACAAGGCAAGAAAAAACAAACCCAAAAGTCACCACACTTGGATACCTTTGACTCTCTGACTGGTTCACATTTCACTGCATTTGGAAGGACAGGAGATGGCGCCAGAAGGCAGCAGAATGCCTTGGTTTTAGTAGGGTTTTAGCCAACCCCAGAGTGAGCAAAGGGCTAGAGAGGGAGAGGTAGGAATTAAAACAAAGGCGTCAGAGTTTGAGTAGCAACTGGGGGGGGCTTTTTTTTTTTTTTTAAACATGTAGGGATCCTCCTGACACTACTGCAAATCAGCCTGGTGACAACAGAAATATCCACAGTAAAGCCAAAGGTAAAAATAAAGGCAACTCCAATAAAAATGTTAAAAAATAAATAAATAAAGGCAAGTCCCTGGAGTTTGCCTCCCTTCCCCCTCTCCTAGATACCAGGGCCTTTGTCCCTTTGGGAAGCATGAGGGCCTGGAGGGGCTGCTCACTCAGAAGTGGGAAGGTGCTGATTTGGGGCTAAGACATCTTTGTGAAACATTATTCAGTTGTGTAGGCAAAATCCCAAAGCCCACCAGCAGTGAAACACTTCCCAGGAGGAATCACACGCAAAACATTTTGAACTGAAACTTTAAAAATTAAAAACTTCATAGACAACCAGGAGGTGGCGCCTGGTAAGACACATTACCTACCTTGGGAGGCTGCATCACAGCCCCAGACACTCCAGGGGAACTCTGTCCTGGCAGAGGTCATTCTGTATGGGACTCTTCTTTCCTACCTTGCAAAAGATGTCTCTGCTTTCTTTCTTTTTTCTGTTCCTCTGTGTTAACTGTCCTGATTCCCAGGAAGTCTAATTTACACTTTAAGCCTTTTCTTCTTCTTAGATGGGATGAGTGGGGCTTTGGGGGAACTTCAAAACATAAAACTTATCTGTAAGGGAAAAGTAATTCGGAGGGTGATGAAAGAATTAAAAAGGAAATGACATCTGCAAAATGGCTTTGCTTTGCAAATCAATCACAGTGGACAGAAAAGCATGGTAGACTCCTGCCTCTGCAGGGGCTGATGATCTAGCATATGCATTACTCTGTTCACTTGGCTTTTATCCTGCACCCTTATTTAGCTCCCGCTCCCTTTGTTTTGGCTATTTATTGCTACTTGGCAGAAGCAAGGAGGGCAGAGGGAGCTCAAACGGGTGCATCCTTCTGGCTGTGACTCCGGTGAAGGGTATGGAGGAAAAAGAGGTTTCGAAGTCTGGCCTGAAGTTATCTTTGGGTTTCACATTCTGTAATGAGGGATTTAGGATGTACATTCCAATCGGGATTTCCAGTCCCGTGGGGGGACAAGCACCAGCCCACATTCCTGAGACTCGGCAGCCTCTATGCTCCACTTGCCCAGCTCTCTGGTGGCAGGTTTTGCTCAGTCCCAAAAGTCCTGCCTCAGCCCTTTGTTGGGCAGGAGGGAAGACCCTGGGCCCCTCTTCCACTCCAGCGGGATCACATGGTCTCTCTCTGCTCCCTCCCCTCTCTTTCCCTGGAGTCCGCCTTTTTTCTGATGGTGGTAGTGATTGTTTCTAAGGTCACCCCGTCTCTCCTCCTGCCCTGGCCACCGTGCCAGGGGTCAGTGTCCTCTTTGGTGACAAAAGCCGCCCTAGATCTGGGCTCCCTGGGGAGGGAGATGGCTGGGCCTGACAGTTGGAGCCGCTGTCTCTCTATGGTGTTGCTGCAGCCCCTCCCCCCGCTGGGCACACAAATGGGCTTTATTCAGCAAACAAAACCACCCCCCCTCCCAGGCCACACAGGCACGTGGACCCAACCTCACCGTGGGAAGCGGGTGGCGACAGGCGCAGGAGAAAGAGATTGCTCCAAACAAATTCTCTTTGCCTCACTTCTCTTCCTTATTTTCCACAACCCAGGTTCTGGTCCTTGACTTCCTCCCCTCCACCCGCACCCTGAGTCTCCCAGCTCCTTCTGGTTTACCTCTCTCCTAACTCTGCGCTCTTCCTATTCCAGGGCTGCTCACATTCTGCAGGGCATGGGGAACGGGTCCTCCCACCATCTGCCCTACGCCATCCAGGGAGGTGCTCCTCAGAGGAGAAGCCAGATGGAGAAGAAGAACCCCTGAGGGAGCTGGATGGGACCCCAAAGGATCGGACCCCCAAACCCTCCGTTCCTGCCCCAGCCCATTCCAGGGGACACCCTTCTCAACAGTGTCTGTGTGAATAGCAGAGGAAGGAAGAGCTCACCCCAGCTGGGCTCCTGAGCCAGGGCCAGGGCTCCTGTGAAACCCGCCGCGCTTCGCTCTGAGCAAGGCCATCCTGCATGCTTAATCGGCTATTTAAGGAGCTGTTCGCCAGCAACCCAGACAGTCCCCACTCCCCACGTACACCCGTCCAGAGCCACCTTAAAAGCGGGAGGCAATTGTGAAGTAGCTGGCCAGCAAGTGGAGTGAAGACTGCAGAGGGAGATATAAAAAAGAGAGGGCAGAAAGAGAGGCAGAGAGAGATTTATCCTGGGGACCCAGAAACTCATGGTACCCCACTGAAAACCAAATCCCCTGGAAGCCCGCAGAGACACAAAGAAAGCAAGAGAAAAAGTTAAATACACGCAACTCCAGGAAACTTCTCTTCTCTCTCCGCCACCCCTCCGCCTCTCTCTCTCCCCTCCTCTCTTCCCCCCTCCCCCTGCCCTAGTCCTCTAGTCCCCAAACTCCCAGTACCTTGTGTTCCTTCCAGGGATACCATGTTGTTCTTCACCCTCCTGCTAGAGGTGATTTGGACCCTGGCTGCCAACGGGGGTAGGTACATCTGGATGTCTGTGTGTGTGTCTGTGTGTGCTGATGTACACATGTTGCCATGCATGCTTAATGGAGGAGGAGGAGTGTAAGAGGAAGCCTAGGGCTAGAATAATAGGCTCAGGGATGCAGGGAAAAAGACAGGACTGGGGAGGAGGCCACTTTCCTTCTTTTCCCTTTGCCATTCCAGCCTTGCTGTTCGTGGGGATGGGGGCAAACTAGCCTGGGTCAGGATGTGTACATACACTGCGGGAGTCACTTTGCAGGCTACAAATTCTCTCCGGAGCTCTTTCCCCCACTGCCCTGGTCCCAGGCAACCCTCCTGTTCTTCTTTATTTACAAACTCATCCAATTAGGGAGCCAAAGAGGCCTGGAGTGCAAGGATAGAGGACTGATGGGGTGGGGGAATACTCCTACGCCTCCTGCCAAACTCACACCCTGATCCCTGACTATGAACCTCATGGCCAAAGTCCCCTCTCCGTTCTATGGGGCGACTAATTTCCTGGTTTTTCCTGAAAGCTGTAGCAATAACAGTCGACACTGTTGGGCCCTTTACAATTTACACAGGACTTTCAGGAACTCCCAGGAGAGGAGGAAGGACTCTTGGGGGGAACAGGCCGAAGTGCTCCAGGAATGTCCCCAGAACCCCTACTCCTCATTTTTGTGATCCCTGTGCCTAGCACATAGCAGGTGTGTAATTAAAATTTGTTAGAAGAACAGGATGAGGGGGGTATCCAGAGGGCAGAAGGGGAACACAAAGAAGATGATGAGGGGGGGGGGGCACCCAGCCGAGGATAGTTGTAAATTGCACCTGAGGAGAAAGGAACACATTGGGAAAGAGGAGGAAGAGATGTAAAACTACTGTGTTGAGGATTTGGTGGGAGGGGAAGGGCAAGGCTCTCAGCCTGCCCAGAACCAGGGAATTCGAGTTGTTGAAGTGTCCCACTGAGCTGGTGAGTGAGAGGCTGCCTCCAGCCCTCCCTTGCGATCCTTTTCAGAATCGTCTGAACGAAGGGATGGGCCAGCAGAAGAGCCCAACGATGAGATCAAGGATATCTTGGAAGTCTGAGGCATTTATTTAAGGGAATAAGAGAGAGAGAGAGACAGGGAGGAAGTTAGAATTTTTCTCCAAAGTTTCTAGCAATTTGAATAATGCAGAGACAACCTGCAGGAAGGCATCCCTTTCCCCTTGAAGCAGTTTGGCCCTGGGTGAGAGCTGGACCAGCAGACCCCCGACCTTTTAGCTGGAGACAGGACTGCACGAGAGCCTGGCATGTGACCCAGCTGGCAGTGCTCTTTTCCACACACAACGCTTCACTTTGATCCTGTCCCTGCCAGCCTGGCAGCCTGTGCCCACCCACTACCCTCAACGTGGAGCAGACCCTGCCCGATTCCCACCTTCCCCAGCCATCTGGGAATCTAGGGAGCAGAGCTTCCTGGTGATGGGAAAAGTTTCCTTTAGAGTTCCTGGGACCAGAGGAGGAACTTAAATGTTCATTTACAGCTCAGTGCCTTCTTCCGTGCAATGCTTCCAAGCAAAGGAATAATCGCCCTCTTCCCTCAGCAGCACTGCCCGCCCACGCTGAACTTCTTGCCCCTCTCTTTGTTCCAGTCCCTTTCCTCCAAACCCTACACCGTCACCTCAGCCCCATCTTCTAAGGGTTAGATTGGTTTGGCAGAGGCTGTAGAAAAGTGAGGGTTGGGTATTTTGCACATTTGGATCCAGGTTAATTTTAGTCTCCTGGATTTATCTCTTTTCATTTCTCCTCCCCCTTTACTCAGCGAGCACAAGCACAGCCTGGCTGGTGATTTTAAATAGCCCCCCCCCCCTCGACCTTTCCACTGAGGTGTCCAGTTTCAGGGCTTCCTTTGGGAAGTGCTAGAGCAGAGGGAGGAGAAAGGGGGGCGGTGTGGAGGAGGGCCCTGCCCCAGGCTGCGCTGGCTGTAACTCAAATTACTCTGCCTTGCAGGTCAACACTGGACATATGACGGTGAGAGCAGAACCCAAGGCCTACCGACACCCCTTCCCCACTGGGACCTCTTCACCTGGCGGGAAGACTTAGCCACGTGGGTGGGGAGGTTTCCTCCAGCTCCTCACCCTAGCTCCTCCCTTCCCCGACTCCCCATGCCCCAGCTTTCACATATATGATTCCTAGACCCTGTTCTAACAATCAAATCCCACACACCCTGATTCAGCAGAAAAGCCAGTTATGTCCTCAGTCAATCCGTGCGGGAGTGAGGGAGCTGGAGTGGAAAGGGAACTGGGTGGGGAAAGGCGCCATAAGCTTAGCTGCCAATTCTCCTCCTGGCTCTCTATCCTGATGGATCCTACCCCCACCTGAATCTGGAATTGGGACAGAGCTTGAGGTCAGGGGTGAGGAAGAGGCCGGCAAGACAGTTTGTGACCCTGGCAGAAGTGGAACCCGATTCCTTTGCGTTTCTGATTAATAACTTAACCGAATTCCAGAGTCAATGCAAGGTCCAGTGCGAAAGCAAGAAGTGAATGATGGAAAGTCAGCAGATCTGAGTCTTAAGGCCACCTGATGGGGGGGGTCCCAAGGAGACCCTACCTCTCTAGGATCATTTCATTTCCCCAGTTTTCCTGCTCCTACTCAAATCCCACCTTCCTGGGTATGCGGGCTTTCTATCCATCCCCTCTTCCTCTCATTTAGCTTTCTTGCCTTCCAACAAGAGGACAAGTAAGTAAAAGCAACTCTCCCCGTTCATCAGGAGAGCTGGAGAATCATCACTGCCTCTGCGTAGGTGAAGGGACTGCAGCAGCAAGTCCAGCAGGGACGCCCTGCTCACCCAGCCCCGCACAACTGGGAGCTTCATCTGGGGTGGAGAGAAGTGCATTTCTGCCTCCACACGGGTGTATAGCTTGGTGGAGGGTTGCTGAAGGGTGGTTAGGGGCTGGAGGACAGGACAGATGTCTGTGGTAACCCCCACCAGGTCCACATGGTCAAGACCACTGGCCAGCCTCCTACCCTGAGTGTGGAAGCAACGCCCAGTCCCCCATCAACATTCAGACAGACAGTGTGACTTTTGACCCTGAGTTGCTACCTCTGCAGCCCCATGGATATGAACAGCCTGGCACCGAGCCTTTGGACCTGCACAATAATGGCCACACAGGTAAAAAGACCAGGCCTCCAAGGAGATATAAGCTCCAGTTCCAATCTTAGGAGTCAGAGGTGAAGAAGCATTCTCCTAACTTCTAAATTCTCAGAAGGTTTCATCTATAAATTTGGAGACATGAGAACGGGGATCAGGCTCCTGTAGCCAAAGGCGGGAACTGAATGTGTATGATCAAGCTCTATGGGTGGGTTAGCATCACAGCACTGACTTGATCTTTACTAGAAAAGCAGTGGCTAGGACTTCCAGCCAGTGGTCCAGTGGTTAAAACTCCAAGCTCCCACTGCAGGGGGCACGGGTTTGATCCCTGGTCGGGGAACTAAGATCCCACATGCCGCACGCAGGGCGCGGCTAAAAAGAAAAAAGAAAAGCAGTGGCCTATGCGAAGAAGTGGGTGCTGTGCAGGGAGACAGAAAAGGCTGGCCAAATCTCCCAAAAGTGGTGGCAACCCAGGGGTGGGAACGTATCCACGTTCGTCCACCAACCCTAACTCGCTCTCTTTCCCTCACAGTGCAACTCTCTCTGCCCCCTACCCTGTATCTGGAAGGACTTCCCCGAAAATACGTAGCTGCCCAGCTCCACCTGCACTGGGGTCAGAAAGGATCCCCGGGGGGGTCAGAGCACCAGATCAATGGCGAAGCCACAGCTGCAGAGGTACCAGGGAGCAAAGCCTGGATTAGGACACAGTGGTAGGCACTGTCGGTGCCGGGGGAAAGGAAGGATCTGGAAACTGGGAAAAGTCATACTTGGGGGGAAAGGGCAAGCTTTGTGGGACAGATTTAGGACATGCTAGAGGTGGTGGTGGTGGCTAGGATAAAAGCTTTTGGGAGGGGGTAGTGGAGAAACATTAAACGATTCAATTCCCTCTCCCCTCCCTCAGCTCCACATCGTACATTATGATTCTGATTCCTACGAAAGCTTAAGTGAGGCTGCTCAGAGGCCTCAGGGCCTGGCTGTCTTGGGCATCCTCATTGAGGTCAGTGGCCCGCAATCCCTCCTTGGTCTCTCTCCACTTCCTCTGCATCCCTCAGTCCTATTTTGCCCATGTCTGTTGCTGGTCGCCGTCTCAAGACAAGTCAGCAACCCATTCTGACCATTTATCCTATACACAAATGTCTTACTCCAAACATGGACTCATCCCGAACTCTCTCGCCCTTTCCTCCCCGTACAGGTGGGTGAGACTAAGAATCCAGCTTATGAACACATTCTGAGTCACTTGCATGAAATCAGGCATAAAGGTGAGCCCTAAAAATCTATCTTAAGACAAAGTAACATTAATTAGGCTTCAGAGAAATTTCTCACAAAGGCCTAAGAGGCCTGGAACGAGGCAGTGAGTTGGGGCCGGAGGTGGGCGGGGTGTTCGCTTCTAGGAGCCCTGTCTAGGTAAGCGAGGGCGCAGTGAGAGGGAGATGAGTCCTAGTCTGTTCTTGCCCAGATCAGAAGACCTCAGTGCCTCCCTTCAACCTGAGAGAGTTGTTCCCCCCACTGCTGGCGCAGTTCTTCCGTTACAATGGCTCGCTCACCACACCGCCCTGCTACCAGAGTGTGCTCTGGACAGTCTTCAGTCGAAGGGCCCAGATTTCAATGGGACAGGTGAGTGGTGGAGAGGTGAGACAGCAAAGACATAGTTGTAACCTCAAACCCTTTCCCACTCCCGAGAGCGAGTGCCACTTGTCCCTTAATCCCACTCTTCTACTTCTCAGCTGGAAAAGCTTCAAGAGACACTGTTCTCCATAGAAGAGGAGCCCTCTAAGCTCCTGGTACAGAACTACCGAGCCCCCCAGTCTCTCAATCAGCGAACGGTCTTTGCTTCGTTCATCCAAGGTAACTGTACAGGGCTCAGAAAAGGAGACGGGAAACTGGGGGGCTCAATGGCAGGAACTAGGGAACCCCTGGGAAGGAAAAGAAGGCTAACAGGGGAAGGGATTTCCAGGACTTGCTTGGACTGGGAACCACGCCCCAACCCCGAGTACTGGTACAGTGTGCTACTCCCAACTGGGGTGGGGATCTAGTCTCACTGACCCAAGTTTTCTTCCCTTACAGTGGGATCCTTGTATACCACAGGTAAGACAGGCATACCCAGGTATCGAGGGGTGGAGTGCGGGGTGGGGTTCTCCTCAGTGAGTTAGGGAAAAGCTCAATATCTATGTTAGTCTTAGGCTGACACCTTCTATCTTTATCTCTCCCAGGTGAAATGCTGAGTCTGGGAGTGGGAATCCTGGTTGGCTGTCTCTGCCTTCTGCTGGCTGTTTATTTCATTGCTAGAAAGATTCGGTGAGGTCCTATTCTCCATTCCTCCAGTCCCTTCTTTGGCGTTGAAAAGCATTCGCCTACTCCACCTCTAACCCGTTTCGCCTAGGACATTAGTCATTTCCACTAACCATTCTCCCTCTTCCAGGAAGAAGAGACTAGGAAACCGGAAAAGTGTGGTCTTCACCTCAGCACGAGCCACCGAGGCATAGACTCCTTCCCAGTCACCACAGATGCCTTCCCCTCGCCTATCAGGGAGCTTCTAAAGTGGGGTGCAGGGACTGGCCAGAAAATACTGTAGGAGTCGGCTGACATCCCTCCTTCCTCCAGACAGCCCCTACACAGAGGTATGGACAGGCTCTCATTCAAGGAAGAACAACAGAACCTTCAGCCTCTCAAAACATGTAGATCAGGACAGCCCTATGTTGACAATGCAGAGGGTAAACTGTGTTTAGTTGTAGGGGAAGCTGGGGATGTGCCCCAAAGTCCCCCACCCCCTCATCCTTATATCCCTGTCCCTAGATATAGTACAAGATCTCCCCTTAGGAAAAAGGGTTGCTGCTGTTATATTTTTTTCCCTCAATATATTAGGAAATTAAATTTGCCGACCCCGCCTCCGGCCTTACTTTGGGGGCTCTTGAGAACGGGAGAGTTCCTTAATGCCTCAGATGGCAGAGGTGGGCAAAGGGTAGGGAAAAGGAAGAATGGGTGAATAACTCCTTTTACCCCAATTCTGGAGAAGGGGAGATCCACTTCTGGAAAATGCTTAACCCAGAGCTTCTGACATGTTAGACACCCAGCCCAGATTTCTGCCCTGTATCGAAGCTATGCTTGGAGGGAACCAGAGGTTGCCAGGTTAGGAGGGAGGTTGGAAAAGAGACATGAGAGGGCAGAAACCTCAATTAACATCTTATCCCCTCCTTTTAAAGCCAAGTTCCCCCACAATTATAAAGTCCTTTTTATTAGTCAAAATCACAATCACCTTGATTAAAAGGATAGGATATGCCATCCTCAGCAGAAAATGATACAGTTTATAGAAAACCTCCCCGCCCCCCCCAACACCCCCCAATTAAAAACTAGAAAAAAATCTGCCCTCCTTCCCTGCGATGTCACGGTAGGCTGACTCCCCAGTGGCACTGCGGCTCTGGGGTGGGCCAGCTCCCCGCAGCACCCTCCAGTACACCTTGGGGAGAGGAGGGATGCTGGTGGTCAAGGAGGTTGAAACATTAGTTCCAGTAATACCAGTTCCCAAACATGCACTTCCTTCCTTTCCCCCAAAGCCTGGGACCAAGGGGAAAGCTGGATAGATATAAGCCCAGCCATAAGGAGCAATTTGAGGAGGGAAAACATAGTCCAAGGACGTTAGGAGAAGAATTCCAACATACTTCCTCCCTCCTCCCGCTCAAAAAAAAAAAAGGCAATTTGGGGGTCTTTATCACACCAGAAATGGTTCCCCTCAGACCTGAGAAAAAGACTAAGATATCCAGTCTGGGGAGGGGGTACTGGGAAACTCAGAGCTCGTCTACCCTTGAACCTCCAATTGACTTCATCTCCACAGCAATGGCTAAACTAGGTCCCTTTTCTTGGCAACCTGCACTGTCCAGAACAGGAGATGGAGAAATACAGGGCGAGGAGATCAGGAGGGCACCCCAGGCCCAGGGGTCCCCCCCAAGGTTCCCTCAGTCCTCGGGTGGGATGCGCAGGGCAGAATACACCATCACCCGACTGTCCTCCTGCCGTCGGCCTGCAGAGGGGAATGGGGGTGAGTCTTGGGCAGGGTGAGAGCAGAGCACTGACACATGGGGAGTCCTGGACAACAAGGGGAGGGGGTCCCCAGATGGTGGGGATAAGTGCAGATTCAAACCCACCAGTCACTGACTGGCTGAACCCAGACTGCTCCTGGTAAAGCCTAGAGACTAAAGGTCATGAGTGGACAAAGCAAAACCCTGAAGGTGGTGGAATAGACCGACGAGGAGACAGAGAATGGTGGGCAATGGACCCGGGCTAGGGCTGGGCTCAGTCATGGGCAGTGGGCAGGCAGATGGGATCTGTCAGGCGATCAGTCCAGGTAGTCAGTCCTTACACGAGAGACTGCGCTGGATACTTCGGAAGGACCCTCCAGCTGTGATGAAGGCCCAGAGCCCCATGGAAACAGTGACTGCATAGATGGGCAGCAGGCTGGCCTCGTACCAGGGGTTCAGGAATGTCTGGGGATGGGGGGAAGAGTAGAAAAGAGGTTAGATTCCTCCTCTAATCCCCATATTCTCTTTGTGCCTTTGACCCAAATCTCCCCCAGATATCTCACTCATATCTCCCAGTCCTTCAAAACACCGATATCTTGTGGTTAAGGGCATTTGTGATTTTTCAGCCCCCTCAGAGGTTTCTGCCACTCCTGCTCACCTCAGGCCATCTGCATTAGTTTGACTAATCCATTCAAACTCCTCCCTAGAGCATCCGCAGAGCAGGTTATACAATTGATGCTGAGGTGAGAGACGTCTAAAGACTCACCTTTCTGCCTCCTCCCAAGATAAGTTTTTAAATGTTAAGAAGTGAGAATATATTTCTCCTCCATCCCACTCACCATTAAGTTCTTTTCTCTCTAACTCAGGCCCCTGTCCCCAACTCACCAGTCCCGATGTCAGTAGGTGACTCCCAACCACCAGGCCCAAAGCCCAGTACCGTCTCCTCTCACAGGCATCAAAGAACACAACTCCCCAAAAGGTATGGAGCAGGATAATGGCTGCTGTCAGAAAGGCTGCAGGGAGGGAGATGGGGATGAGATACATCCCTCATCTTCTCCCAGCCTCCTGAGATGTTGAGCCAAAGAAGTCTCCCAGGGAAGGCCAATAAATCAGATCAGGGTCAGGGATGAATGGGGCATGAAGGCAAGAAAGAAAGTGGATCTTACCTGAAGTCAAGAAGTAATAGGGTGAGTCTCCATGGATCCCAACCACACCTGGCCCAAGTGCATCGGCCAAAATATTGATAACAGAGAAGACACCACTGATGATACCGAAGGAAAGACCAGAAACTGGGGGAAGGGAGGGTTTCATCAATGTCAAAGATCACTGTAGCCTTATTACCAGTGATCCCTCCCCATTCCCAGTCACAGTTCCCCCACACCTACTCTCCCTCCAGACCACCTCTCCTTGGAAGTCAGGTATGAAGAAAAACAAGAAGCCGCTTAGGACATGTGGATGTTTAGAGACTTCCCTGGGAGAGAGGAGTGTCCAACTCCCTCCTCCAGTCCCTCTCCCTTGGCTCACCATAGGCCATCTGGCGGATGGAGATGGGTGATCTTCCGTCCTCACTCAGCGATGCTAACCCCTCATCTGCCTTCCTGGGGTGGGGTGGGTGGGATAGGGGAAACATGAGGGAGGGCAGGAATCGCCTTCCCCTCTAATATCTGCCCTTAGTACCTCCTCGTCCAAACCACCACCCAGGGCTCCCCTACTTATAGTTCAGTCCTCTGCCCTTCTCCCTTCCAGACCACCCCATCTTCTTACTTAAGCAGCTTGTAGTAGGCAAAGCGGAACACCTCCTGTAGAAGGACAGAGACTGCAGCACCAAAAATCAGGAGGCCATACTGGAGTCGGGCATCTGACCGGTCGGTCACATGGACCAAGATGAACCAGACCACAGAGGCCAAGAGCAGGGAGACCAGCCAGAAAAATGCCCTGAGGAAAGACAAAGGCAATCAGACAAGCAAGGGTAGGGGGCATCCAGGGAAATCAAAGAGGGGAACCAACCAAGGCTGCAGCATAAAAAGTGGAAGTTAGACTTCCGGATTGTCCAGGGAGACAGGGAGGAGATAGGATAGGTGTCTCCACCAAGGGAGTTTGTAGGGATCCGAACGCAGGGAAAGGGTAAGAAATCTGATTAAAGAGTCTTCAGAGTGATGAGAGCCAGAGTGTAGGAGGACAGGAGGGCGAGGTATCCATTCCTGGATACTCCCTTAGGGCCGGCCGAGGTCAGCACAGCCCCCTTCCAAGTCTTCGCCTTGGGCCTCCTCGGACGTCGCGGGAGGAGTATAGGAGGAATCTGTGCGATCTCTGGAAGGCGGAAACCAACTGCGGGAAAGGGCAAATCACCCAGATCCCTGACTCGACCCTCTCCAATCTTCACCTCCGACTTGTCTCCCCCTCTCAGGCTTCCAGGCTCACCCCAGTTCCTCCAGCCCCTTTCGGATCTCTCTCTTCGGCGTCCTCCCGCGTCTCCCCAACCCCTTAACTCACCCGGCGACCAAGATGATGACGCGAAGCGGGTCTCCTGCCACAGTGATCAAGAAAAGCGCAAAGGCCGGGCCGAAAGCGACGAAAGTGCATCCGAAAAACACTGCGGCCCCCATGGCTGGGCAGCTGGGGGCGAGGTGGGGGCCCGGCCAAGAGAGGCGAAGGGGTGAAGCACGCCAGCCAGGGAGTCCGCGTCGGGTGGCGACGCGACCCCGTGAGGGGCGCGGTGCAATGTCACCCCGGACCCCCGGGAAGGCGGGGACACCGAAACCCCAGATACAGGTCGGCGCGACTTCCTCTACGGAAGCCGAGGAGGGGACAAACCCCTGCCGCGGCCCCATGGCCACCTCCCATCTCATCCCCACCCCCTGGAGGCCAATGGAGAACCCGCGGGGGCGGAGCTGCGGAGGCGGGGGCGTGGCTTCACGACGTGCTGGGAGTTGTAGTCATGCCCTCCTCCTGGACCTCGGCCCTGGGAGTGGCTCCAGCCGGTTAAACCAGGTTCCTGGGTTCGGTTCGACCTTGGTGGCTGTTCCCTTTCGTTATTTTATGGGGCAGGGTGGTAGCAATCCTACGCTTCTTGAAGAGCTGCAGAGGGGGGAAGATCCTGTTGGAACCTAAAGGACAAATACAAAGAAAGCACAGGATAGAGGGTGCAGGGAGATAGGGACGGGTATTGTTCTTACTTGAATGAGAGGAAATGAGCTAGAGCTACTGCCTAAGAGATGAAGGTTGCACTTAAAAGTAGGAGCTCTTTGAACAGGCTACTATAGGAAGCATGCAATACAGTGTATCGCTAATGAAGCCTTCATCCGTAATGACAGGAGAATCAGAGCGAAGTAAAAGGAGCCTGGAGAGCAATGTTAGGAGGGTTAGAGGGGATTTTGAGTTAAAATCGAGAGTTAAAGTTGTTTGTAAAAAGCAATTAGAGCTATGGAGTTGGAAAATGACACCCCCCCACCCCCACCCCGCCAAGTTACTCAGTTCCTTTTATGTCATACTTCCTCCATTTATTTTCTGAAAATGAACCTCAGTGGTGTCTTTTCCTCAGGCTGGGGGGAAGGGTAGGCGCAGGGGATGCATATTAGAGCGAAAGAAAGTTAAAGTATGAGAAGAGGGTATTGTATCCTCATTTGTATGCAGGTGGGGTTAGTCCTTAGGGAGGATGTTTAGGAAAAAGAGTACCAGGATGGGAAAGTGAGGGAAACTGGAATATTGTTCTTGAGAGAGTAATCAAAGTACCCAAAAAAACTATAGAAATTCTTCAGAGAGAACCAGGCTTACTTTCCTTCCTGGAAATGATTTATGGCAATGCATAGATGTACATCCACATAAGAGTTTTACATTTTTTTCCAGAAAATTCTTGAAAGGAGCTGAAGGAATAGATTAGATAGATGTACGTGAGAAGCCACCATGCAAATCCTCCCCCAATAAGGTTAAGAGGGTGGGAACATCCTGGCCAGTGCTCAAGACTCTATTGTCTTGCTTCTGAGCATAGCAAACCAGAAGAGATAGGGATAAGACAACTCTTCTCATTTCTCCTTTGAGCTGTTACCACAGCATTTGCTGACTTAATAACGGGAATCAAACCTATCTTGTTCATTGGTAGTTCCACAGAGACTTGCATAGTGTCTGACTCATAGTAGATGTTGAATGGATGTTTATTAACTCCCTTAAAAAAAAATACCTGCATTCTTTTCTTATTCCCTTGCCTCTGAACCCTGAATTGCCTATCAGACTAGGCCTAGCACACTGTGCCTAGCACATACGTTATGTTTGATGTTTCTAAATTGAATTGAATGAAAATGGGAAATATAAAAGCAGAGAGAAGGATAAGATGAACTCCACCCCTGTAGGCTAGAATGAAGGGAACATACCAAGTGACTGAAAGTGGGAGAAGGGGTGTCGCATATACAGCAGGGAAAGAGACTACCTGCTTCCTCCCTTTTCCTATCCTGTGTGCAGAAAGTTGAGAAGGAGGTTAGGTGAGATCAGTACTTAGTAGAGAGGAAGTAACTAGTCTTGACTGAAAGTTGTTTTTTTTTTTTGAAATCAGAAACAATGCAGCAGGTGCTTGGAGAGTCAGACAATGATGTTGATGTTGTTCCCATACTTCGTAGTCCGAGACACGCAGAGAAGGGAGACTATTTTCAGTCTAGGAAAAATGCTCATCCCTTCCTCAGAATAATTTGACTGTGAAGAAAGAGATTGTGATGAAGCCTCGGAGAGAAGGGCAGTTCTGGATAGTGATAGTAAGTCAGGGACAGGGAGAGGGAGGGTGAGCTTTTTGTGAGGACTGGGAACAAGGAAGCAAAGTAGGGGAGAGGGGAAACTCCTTGGTAGGCTGGGGTTTTTGTTGTTGTTTGGTTTGGGTTTCTTTGGGTTTTTCGTGGGTTTGTTTGTTTGTTTTGTTTTTCTGGAAGTGGCAGCAGGAGGCCTGAATGGATCTAGTCTAGAGCCAGAGGGTCTCAATGAACATGTTTCCATCAAAGTTCACTTTGCCTCTCTTGATCTGGGCAGCTGTGGCTGAGGACCGCACTGGTAGTAACTGATGGCCCAGTCAGTCAGCAAGTGGGCGGGGAATTCCCCCCCCTGGGAGAAGGGTTGCTGCAGCTCCTTCCCTGCTTTGGAGGAGGGCAGAAGGCGGGGTAAGTTTGGTGGGAAACGCTGTAATTTCCTTTTTTACTTTCAAGGCACTAGTGCAGAATCCAGAATGGATGTCCTCTTTGTAGCCATCCTTGCAGTGCCACTCATCCTGGGTAAGTACACGTCTCTCCGTGAGCTTTTGAGCCAGGTCTTCTACCATAAATGGGGTGGGAGAAAAGAAAATGAGGAGAGGGCGAGAGGTGCAGTTCAAAAGGAGTGATAACACTTTCTCAACTGTGTTAGATGTCAGGGGCAGAGGGGGAACCTGGAAATTAGGGCCAGGAAAAGGGGAGGAGAGCATAGTCCTGTCAAAGAAGAGACAGCTGACGGGGATAGAGCCCCAGCCATGGGGAGGTCCTAACAAGAGTGAACTCAGCTCGCCATCACCACAGAGTTGAACAAGATGAGAAGGACTAAAGTGAGAGTGGAGAGAGGTGGACTCTTTGAAGGTGGGGCAGTCTGAAACTAGCGAGGGAAGCCAGGGTATCTTCTTTCCCAGTGAGTTGGAGAAAAGCTTTGTATTAGTAAAGACACAGAAGGGGTGGCCTTTAGGATAGTGAGTACTGTCTGCCTTCAGGGACAAGGTCCCAAAAGTAGCTTGGCTCCTTCCCTCCTTTGTTCCCAGTCTGCCAGGTGCTCTCATTGTTTCCCTTTCCTCCAGACTCTGTGTCATTGCTTGGGGTTAAGAGAGAGCATTCAAGGAGCTTAGGGAAATATTTAGCAGGAGGCCTAGAATTCCTGACCCAATCAAGTCCAAGCCACATATTTTTAATCCTGGAAAGGAAGAAAAACTAATGCAGATGGATCATTTAGTCCAGCTGACTCATTTTAAGAGAGCGGATGTTAACTGGCTTGTTCAGAGATATTCTACTAGTTAGCATTGAAACTGGAACTAAAGTCCAAGTCCAAGAGGCTGTGTGTGTGTGTTAGTTGTGGGAGCCACTGCTAAGAGAACATCTCTCACAAATAAAGTAGGTCTAGAGCATACTGAGGAGTGGATTTGGAGGTCTTAATTTCTGGTGTCTCTCTGCTTCCTACCTTTTTAAGGCTTAGTTTGGGTTATAGTATGTGAAGGGACCCATTTTCTCTTCTGGGAGTTCCCGGATTGAAAGGGCACAGTGTAACAGGTCTCATCAGAGTTATGGAGCCCAGAAGACTGAGAAAGGTTTAGAGGTGCAGAGGCAGGGAGATAGTAGAGGGGAGGCAGAAGGAAAGGAAACTGATAGAGCTGAGGTCAACGTCAGGTGTCCTTCTATTGCTAAGGAGTTCCAGATGCCCCCTGACCTCCAGTCCTTGTCCCCCTAGGACAAGAATATGAGGATGAAGAAGGACTGGAAGAGGATGACTATTATCAGGTGGTCTATTATTACACAGTCACCCCCAACTATGGTGAGTATGTATAAGGTTCTGACCCTTCGCAGGATGGAGAGAGGTTTGGGAGATGCTCACTTCTGACACTTTGACTTTTCCTTTACAATGGTATAACTAGGTCAGAGAGAAATGTGGCTATGAGCAAAAACTATCAAGCGCATGATGTCATGTCTCAAACTAGTGATTTTCAATCCTTTAGGAATTGATTGAAACAACTTGAAATTTTTCAAATTTGTACATGATTTTAGACACCAGATTGAAAATATAAATGCATACACATTCACAAACATTTTTTTTTAAATGGTATAGTGGTATAGACAGTTCAGCAATTTCTTTTTTTTTTTTAATTTTTGGGTTTATTTATTTGTTTATTTATTTATTTATGGCTGTGTTGGGTCTTCATTTCTGTGCGAGGGCTTTCTCTAGTTGCGGCAAGTGGGGGCCACTCTTCATCGCGGTGCGCGGGCCTCATTATCGCGGCCTCTCTTGTTGCGGAGCACAGGCTCCAGACGCGCAGGCTCAGTAATTGTGGCTCACGGGCCTAGTTGCTCCGTGGCATGTGGGATCCTCCCAGACCAGGGCTCGAACCCGTGTCCCCTGCATTGGCAGGCAGATTCTCAACCACTACGCCACCAGGGAAGCCCCCACAAACATTTTAACATCAAAAGTTCATTAGAATTATACCAGTAAATTTTACAACTTGAGCAAATTGAAGTATTCTGAACAATTTCTTCCTCTTCTCATTTCCAGATCTAGTGCTACCTTTGTTACTACTGATTTTTTTTCTCCTCCCCAGATGACTTTGGTGCAAACTTCACTGTTGATTACTCTATGTTTGAGTCAGAGAACAGGCTGGTGAGTGATATCTACATGACCCTCTAGGAGGATCAGGATAGGTAACAGTTAAAAAGAAACTGGGCATTGTTGAAATGTAAATGACGAACAGGAATAAAAATTAGTTAGGTGAAGTGAAACTAGGTAGTGAGCCCAAAACAAATTTGTTAACCAAAGCTGGGGATGAAGCCAGAATGCAGTAGGTTTGCTAAGACACTGAAAGGGAGGAACAATCCTTGAGTCAAGGGAATTGGTGAATGGGATGGGTACATAATCCATGCAAACATGAAGTAGGGAAGATCCCTGAGTTTAAGTCTTGGGGGATGGGGAGGGGGGAGAAGAGGTGGTGAAGGAGAAAAGAACTCTAAATAGAAAATCTATGAGGATGTTGAATGGAGGCAGTGATAACTCTGTGTTTCCTAATCCTACTGAGGGCAGAACAAGTTGGATAAGGAGGTAATGGAAGCAGTAGAGACTACCATTAGTCGTGAAACAGACCCTGCAGACCATCAGAAGCCTGTAACAGAGAAACCAGTGACAGTGGAACCAGTGAGTGGATTGGGGATAAGGGGGGAGGGAGACAGACAGCCCTTACCCTGGATAGATCCCAGGGCTGGTGACGTGCAGCAGAGGGAGGCTTTGGTGGATGGGGGAACCAAATAACTAGTACTACAATGCAGGTGTTCATCTCAGCTTGGCCATCATTTCTTTCACTGAGATTTAACACTAACCCTGTATACAGAACACTGGGAAGATTTGGTGCAGTTAAATTTCAGTTGAATAGTATTTAATGTGTAAGTAACCTGCCTAAAGCTGCTGATGATGCTGATGATGCTGAAAAAGAAATCTGTGATGTTGTTATTGTCCTCAGAGTATTCATAAAACTCAAGTTTACACTTATGAAACATTTAAAACAAAATGAAAAGATTTGTCACAATGTTAAATTGCATATACATGTGACAGCATATGACAAACAAGTGCTTTAGGCTGTGGAAGGAGAGAGATTAGCACAGGCTGAAGTTGTCTGGAAGACTTTTAGGAGGTAATTGTGCTTGAAATACACTTTGAAGAATAGGTGAGCTTTTGACTGGCAGGAAGTTATGAAAGGATGAAAGCAATTAGGGGGAAGAATAGTTATTCCAAGAGTGAAAGAGCTGCATAGACAAGGGGGATAGAACAAGCAGGGTATGTTTAGTGGATGGAGATTGAAGGAGAGGGTATATGGAAAGGAACAGTGGGAAATTAGGAAATAAAATTTACAATGCTCCAAATATTTGCTTGGTAATCTCACATATGGGAAGATAGGGCCAAATTACAGAGTCTGAAGTATCAGGGTAAGGTTCAGACTTATAAGCAATAGGGAGCCTAGTAAGTTCTTCAGTGTGGTAAACACACAATGAAAGTGGTATTTTTGAAAAATGATTTATCTGGTTGTATGAAGGATGCAGTGGAGTGGAGAGAGACTCATAAGATTTGCATCATTCCAGAAACAATCCATTAAAGGTCTGGACTAGGGAAGTGGCATTTTAAATGGAGAGGAGAAAAATAAGAAACATTTTGAAAAAAATGCCTTGCTCCAGTGATAATTTCATATGGGCAATAAATGAGGAGAGAGTTAAAATAACTTAAAAGTTTTAAACATGGATATCTGGGAAAATGGTTGACCAAAATGGGAACTGTGGGAGATCAGAGTGATTTAGGAGTGAAGTTACAAATTTGGTATTGGCCAAGCTGAATTTATAGTGACAGCCCTTTGAGGGTGTCGTAAAGGTAGCTGAATTAAGTCAGTGCTACAGTTCTAAGTGCAAAGTCACAGTTACAAAAGTAGATGAGCTCATTAGAGCCAGTACACACAGAAGACCAAAAGGCCAATGACTGTGCCGGTAGTTAGTAGAAGAGGAATCAACCAAGGAAATGGAGACAAGCTGATTGGAGAGGTAGGCAGATAGCCAAATTTGTATTATAAAGTCTAGAAGAGAAAGCTTAATACAATCAATCAAAAGCTACCAAGAGGCCAAGGAGAAGGAGGTGATTGATAATCACAGAGAAAGCAGTTTTAATTGGGTGGATGTAGCAAAAGCTAGATTTTGTGGCGTTAGAGCGGCAATACATTGTGAGGAAGTGGAGGGAGAGGATAGACCAACCATCTGAGAAATCTGGTAATGCAAAAAGAGAAGCAACAGCTAGAAAGGGCAACAGGATCAAAGTGCAGTCTGAATATAGTTGAACACAGATGGGAAGAATTAGTAGAAATGGAAAGCTGATGCTTGACAAGGACAGATAAATATTTTAAAATATATAGTAGGCTCCCTTTAGATTGTAAACTCTGTGAGGACAGAACCACTGTCTTAATTATATTTATATCCCCCCTATGGCACCTAGCGCAGTGACTAGCATAGTGTCATGCACATAGCTTAAAAAACAAAACAAAAAACATCTCATTGAATTGAGTCAGGTCTCCCTGGTATGGTCAATGGCTGAAAGGCACAGAGGAAAGGACTTCTTATAGTGATGGGGAGGAGGGCTGGATCTTTCTCTAAGCTCAGAGGAAAGAAGACAGAGATTGGTGTAAAGAGATGGTTATCCTTCCAGAGTGGGAGGTGGGCAGTAGGAAGGATGACACTAGCCTACTATGAGGAGATGTCTGTATTTTAGCAGAGTCCAGATCTGAACAATGCTGTATCCAGTCTGCAGAGTCCTGGTGCACTCCTCCTGTCCTGGGCCCTCGTTCAGGGGGGGATGTATTTCATGTAGAAGGTGAGAGTGCAGCCACTGGCCTTGGGGGAGTCTGTGAAGCAATTTTACCAGTATCTCTGGCTAGTGTTTCCAGCCTGGTCAATTCTCTCTCAGCTGCTTAAAGAGGGATCACATATAGAAAAATCTTATCTAACTTTAAGGAGGTTTAGGAGATGTTGAGGCAAAGGCCTTTGTAATAAGAGTCATTACTTTTTCTGAACTGGGAGGATTTCAGGACCTCCTAGAGCAGAAGCAGGTGGAATGGAGAAGAAACTTCTCCAGGTTTCCAGTCTGCCTCGAGGAATCAAAGCTGGTTCCAGCTGGCCTGGTTTAAGGCTCTTCAGGTGATAGAGGGCAAAATGAGAGGGGCCCTACAACCTGGCAGAGTCAAGAGGCAGAAGTGGGGGTGGTTCCCTAGTGTAGGGGAGAGATGGTGGAAAGGGGGAAGGAAGAGAAACCTGTATTATAGGGAAGGAATTTAAGTTGGTAATCTAAATAACTATGGGCATGAAGGGGTTTAGCAGAAGGAAGGAGTGAAGAGGGGAGGGGGACACATCTAGTGGATGTCATGGGGAAATCTAGCTCAAAATAAGAAATCTGGGGGGTTTCCATAGAGGTGGGAGGGGCTTCCTGAGTCCCCTGACCTTGTTTTTTTGTTTTTTGTTTTTCCCTTTCTTCGTTTTTTTTTTTTTAGGAGAGGGAAGGCTGCTACGACTCATTGGATGGGGATTTGGGAAGAGGAGAGTGGAAGATTAAATAAATAAATGAAGTAATCTGGTTACTCTCTACTCCTTTATGAGGGTCAGTTCTAAAGCTGCAACACTGAAGAGAGCACCAGGATATAGGTGTGGGAAGGGTAGATTAGAAAGGGAGTTAGGCGACAGTAGAGTTAGAGGGAATTATTAGGGCTGTGAAAAAATAAACCCTGAAATTTTGGGAATAATGGAGAAAAACACCCACAAACAACAGGTTTATTCACAGCCTATAATTCCCTCTAATTCTACTGTTTTGCTTTATCATATATGGTGTTGAGACAGTATGTTTGCAGAAAGAAAGTTGAAGTGGAACCCTTTTTTCCTTTTTATAAAATAAGCACATTGTTAAACATACGTAAAATATCAAAACTACTTAGAATAGATTTTTAAAATTCACACCCTCCTCCACTTATCTCCCCACTGCAGCTCCTAACTATGTACCCTTTTCAGTTAGTAATTAAGGCATTCGGGGACAAACTGTTTTTTTCTTCTTATAAATTTATTTATTTATTTTTGGCTGCTTTGGGTCTTTGTTGCTGCAGGCTTTCTCTAGTTGCGGCGAGCGGGGGCTACTCTTGGTTGCGGTGCGCGGGCTTCTCGTAGCAGTGGCTTCTCTTGTTGTGGAGCACGGGCTCTAGACGCGTGGGCTTCAGTAGTTGTGGCTTGCGGGCTTTAGAGTGCAGGCTCAATAATTGTGGCACATGGGCTTAGTTGCTCCGCGGCACGTGGGATCTTCCTCGACCAGGGCTCGAACCTGTGTCCCCTGCATCGGCAGGCGGATTCTTAACCACTGAGTCACCAGGGAAGCCCAGGGACAAACTTTAAAAAGAAAAAAATTTTTTTTCCTTTTATCCTTCGACCCTAATCAGAACTGGGCTGCCCCCTTGCGGTCTCTTGGATGTTTTAGCTTCAATTAGCCCACAGTCCCTGGGTCCTGTCCCCTTCTCTCCACTGTGCTCTCAATACTGCAAGGGGGAGTTCCCCGGTGGCTTAGTGGTTAGCACTCCGGGCTTTCGCTGCGGTCACCCGGATTCAATTCCTGGTTGGGGAGCTGAGATCCCGCAAGCCTCCCGGCACAGCAAAAGAAAACAAACAAACAAAACAAAACAAAGCACTGCAAGGGCCAGTGAATAGTAAACTCCGGACTTGCCACCCTCCGTCCTTCAAATCTTCTCCAGAGGACAAATGAAGAAACTGAAGCTGGACAAGTACATAATCTAGGAGATCAGAGACCTACCCACTCTCCTTTTCTTGTGCTAAGAAACACAGAACTAAGGGTACAGGGCTCGGGGAACCAGGGTAGAAAAGTCAGGAACAACCCAGCGGGGCTTTGACCTCTGGAGTCGTGGCGGGCTGGCATCTGAGCTGGTAACGTGCGTGGCGGGTTACATAAGGAAAGGGCTGGTGGAGCCGCCCCAGCGGGAGCCCGGGAGAGGACGCGGTGTTCTCGGCAGCAATCCCCACCCTCCTCACCCAGCAGGGCAGGAGGCACCCAACTTGAAAGAGAAGGAGGAGGAGGGGAGGGTGAAACAGAGACGGGGCAGTCACGAGAGCTGGGCCGCCGAGAGGGGGAGAGTATACATAGTGGCACACATCCATTCTCTCACACACGTTGCAGACGCAAGTCGCTGATCGTTTCCACGTGCTGCACTCGTGAGCGGAGGCGCTGAAAGAGGGGGCAGAGGGGTCGGTTCCCAAGGAAGAGCCAAGAGTCCCACATCTCAAGGCTCACCCCTTAGGTCACACAACCAGTCTGCACACTCCAGCTGCGCGGCTCCGGCACACCACCATCCTATTTAAAGCCACAGGCTCCGCCCTTTTCCTCCCCTCCCTTCTTTTCCACTCTTTTTCCATCCTCCTCCTTCTCTCATCACCGGGTCCTCCTCGCTAGCCGCATGTAGGGGCGGAGCACGGAATGCTTACCTTCCAACCAATCGTCACCTGACTGCATCTTTATTGGCCGAGCCCCTGTATGCTGTAACAAATGGAATGTGAACTTCAGTAACGAGAGTCACGTGCCACCGGCTAGACAACCAATGAGGGTGCGAGGTCTGTGTACGCCGGGGGAAGGCACGTGCGGAGCTGCACGTGTCTGGGAGGGGGAAGGGGCGGGACCCAGTGGGAGGGAGGCGGAGGTGGGTAGCCCTGACCCGAGAGTCGGAGTAGGAGCTGGAGACACCCTGGGCTGAGCCGACCGACACAGGTGAGGAGACTCAGGTCAGGGAGCGATCCGCGCAGGAGGATCAGACCCGGTGGGAGTGGGCTTAGGGACTCAACGCGGATATTGGTATTGCGAGGGATCGCATCACGTGGCAGGCGCGACTGGAGATGGTCCGGCGCAGGGATCCTGGTCAGAAAGATTGGCAAGAGGAGGGAGGTTGCTGCCGGGTCCCTAGGTGGGTTCGGGTGCCGCAGATTTCCGGCTTGCCGGTGGCGTGATCTCAGGTAGGGAGGCTCGCTGCGGGGTCAGGATGAGACCAGAAGAGGCGAACCGGGGAAAGGTGTCAAATCATTATATTTACTCTGAACTGAGGGAAAAGAGTCTGTGTCAGGCTGAGCTGCTCTGCGGAGGCCAGAGAGGCAATCCAGGTTCTTAATGGAGGAGGGGAGGCGGGGAAGATGACTTTTTTTTATTGTCCCTGAGACAGGTAATATTGGGGAGGGAGAGAAGAGATATTATGATCGCAGACAGTACACCCTAGTCTCCCAGCCCCTTTCCTAATACTCAGATTCTGGTTTCAAACTCCCTCGCTTTGCTCTTCAGTTGCAGGTCCCGATGTTTGGGCACTCCGGGAGCTGCTCTCCAGCCCCTGCTTCTGAACCTATGGATTCTCCATCTAGCGTTTCTTCCTACTCTCTTTATTCCTCTTTTTCCACCTCCCCAGTGAACAGTGACTCTGGCTTCCCCTCCGATAGTGAGAGGGAGGACAAGTGGGCTCATGGCCCCAGGCCAGACACTGTTGGTCAGAGGGGAGGTTCTCGGCCCAGCCCTGGTCCTATCCGCTGCAGGCAACGACCCAAGGTTTCCAGTAAGCAACCTACAGCATCTCACTCGGAACAGCGGGGCTTGGCTTCTTCTATGTCAGGATCTGGGGTCAAAAGATCAAGAGGTGGTGAATTGGAGACCGGTCTAAACATCCAGGGTTGTACCACAGAAGGAGACCTGCTGTTTGCTCAGAAGGTAAGAGAAAGCTGGGGAAAGGAGATACGACCAAGTGGCTTAGCACCCAGTTGGTTGGTAAGGACCCCATGAGGATAGTATTGGCTCTCAGATTGGGAGATGGAAGAATAAGTACTGGTGTGGGCAGTTCTTGGTCTTCTCATACCCTTTGTCCTGTTTTTCTACAGTGTAAAGAGCTCCGAGGATTCATACCCCCTCTCACAGACCTACTGAATGGACTGAAGATGGGTCGATTTGAGAGAGGTAGTTATCTGATTACTTGTATTCACTTGAGCTACATTCATCTCTCTGTCTCTCAAAATATGTTTTGAATGTGTATTTCTCTTAAGTCTTTGTTTGGGGCCTGGATGATTCCCTTTTTCTCCTGTGACAATTTCTTTAGGTGAATCCATTTTAAGCCCTTCTGTCTTTCCTTTACCTGATTAAATTCTTGAATCTCAATCCTTGATCTCTCTTTCTCTTTCCTGACCCCAGGATTGAGCAGTTTCCAGCAGAGCGTGGCAATGGACAGGATCCAGCGCATAGTAGGTGTTTTGCAGAAGCCACAGATGGGGTAATTGATTCTTGATTCTTGATTCTTTCCTCAGTACTTCATAAAAAAGGAGCTATCTCCAATCCTGTCCTGTTGCTTTTTTCACACCTAATGGCTTTTTTTTTCCCCCCCACAGAGAGCGTTATCTAGGAACCCTGCTACAGGTAGAAGGAATGTTAAAGACTTGGTTTCCTCATATAGCTGCCCAGAAGTCATCATTGCGTAGTCAGCTGACCAAGGTGAGAACTTATAAACCTGAGGAAAAGGTGGGGAAATAACCAAAGAAATGAAGTGGACACGCAGAAATGGCCTCCCTCTTCCATTTTCTTTTGGATCTTTTCATCTTTTCAACAAGTTTTCTTTTCAGGGAAGGGAATGCCTAAACTTCCTTCATTGTCTTGATTTCTAGGTGTTTTGGGGTTCTATTTTGTTTGGATCATTTCAAGGAACTCCATGGAATTTAGCCCTGTTCCTCATGTTGTAGCTTATCTGCTTTCTGCATAGATACAGAATGCTTTTTACCTGGACAAATGAATCATGCAGGAAGATTCCTCAGCTTCTCTCTGCAAATCTTTTCTCTTCTGCTGCCCCTAAACCCCTTTTCCTCTCCCTCTTTTTACTCCTTCCCAAGTACCCTTGTATCCCTCTGGAAGCATGGGTTTTGAGGACTGGTCACAAGAAGTACATCACTGGGAGGGGTGAAGGCACCCATGGGGCACCCATAAGGAGAGTGTTGCAAAGATTCTTTTTTTTTTATTCTTTTTTATTTATTTTTGGCTGCGTTGGGTCTTCGTTGCTGCGCGCGGGCTTTCTCTAGTTGCGGCGAGCGGATGCCAGTCTTCGTTGTGGTGCGCGGGCTTCTCACTGCGGTGGCTTCTCTTGTTGTGGAGCACGGGCTCTAGGCGCACAGGCTTCAGTTGTTGTGGTATGCGGACTCAGTAGTTGTGGTGCACGGGCTTAGTTGCTCTGCTGCATGTGGGATCTTCCTGGACCCATGTCCCCTGCCTTGGAAGGCGGATTCTTAACCACTGCACCACCAGGGAAGTCCCTGAAAAGATTCTTAGATCTAGTGTGGAATGACCTATTTTCTGTGCCTTCAAATAATAGAGTATGTAGGGGGCACTCAAATGAGAGGGAGAGGAAAGTCTCCTGTAGCCAATGGACAGTCCTTGTTTTCAACTGCTGTGGGAATAATTGATTTAAAAATAAGCAGGAGGGGACTTCCCTGGTGGCACAGTGGTTAAGAATCTGCCTGCTATCATTGTTGCTTTTGTTGTGGTCATCCATGTACAATGCTTGGTGTCAGTCTATTTATCTCTTGTAAAAATAAAATACAGTGTGTGTGTGTGAAACAAAAAAAAAAAAAAAAAGAATCTGCCTGCTAACGCAGGGGACATGGGTTCAAGCCGTGGTCTGGGAAGATCCCACATTCCACAGAGCAACTAAGCCCGTGTGCCACAACTACTGAGCCTGCGCTCTAGAGCCCATGAGCCACAACTACTGAGCCCACGTGCCACAACTACTGAAGCCTGCGTGCCTGGAGCCTGTGCTCCTCAACAAGAGAAACCACTGCAATGAGAAACCCGTGCACCGCAACGAAGAGTAGCCCCCGCTCACCACAACTAGAGAAAGCCCACGCAGCAACGAAGACCCAACGCAGCCAAAAATAAACAAATAAATAAATTTTTAAAAAAAGCAGGAGGGGGACTTCCCTGGTGGTGCAGTGGTTAAGAATCTGCCTGCCAATGCAGGGGGCACGGGTTCGAGCCCTGGTCTGGGAAGATCCCACATGCCACAGAGCCACTAAGCCCGTGTGCCACAACTACTGAGTCTGCGCTCTAGAGCCCGTGAACCACACCTACTTACTGAGCCTAAGTGCCACAACTGCCGAAGCCCGCGCGCCTAGAGCCCATGCTCCACAACAAGAGAAGCCACCGCAATGAGAAGCCCGTGCACCACAACAAAGAGTAGCCCCCGCTCGCCGCAACTAGAGAAAGCCCGCGTGCAGCAACGAAGACCCAAGGCAGCCAAAAAAATAAATAAATGAAATAAATTTATTTTAAAAATTAAAAAATAAATACATAAACATAAGCAGGAGGATCTTGCCTGCATATTAATCTACACTTCTTAAGGAACTCAACATAGGAAATTAGAACTTAAAATACAGAAGTTGGGAAATGATGATTCCAGTTAAAAATAGACTTTTTAGAAAGAAGTTCTAAAATAAATCAGTTTATAAATAGTGAGAATCTATGGGACTGTTTGTTTTATTTTGTATACATGTGAATAGCCAGTGCCTATATAGTGTGTGGTACAAGAATTTGTTAAATAAATGAAAGTACAGTTTGGTTATTAAAACTTTTACTTAATCATGGCCTGACAGGAAATTATCTATTGCATAAAACAAGGTATGTTAGCATTACAGAGTTCCCAAGGAAAGCAAATGTTTAAGCAACCAGGTGGAGTTAATCTGAAAGCTTTCTCACATAATTTTTTCTCTTTTCTCCCCCTCCCTAGCATTCTCCAGGCCACCACAGTTATCCAGCTGCTTCCTCTCCTGCACTTTCTGTGGAAAAGATGGACCAGACACAGCTAGGACAGCTAATATTGAAACCAAAGCAGCCTTGGCACCTCACTGAATGGCCAGCTATGAACCTCACTTGGATCCACACTACTCCAATTTGCAATCCCCCTCTCAGTTCCCCAGGTACCATCTCCTTTAGCCATGGTCCTTTAGGCACTGGAACCAGCATTGGTGTCATCCTTTTCCTCCAGCATGGAGTACGGCCCTTCACCCACTCAGCCCCAACCACTCCAGTTCCATCTACTACTACAGCATCTCCTGTCATCCCTGGTGATCCTAAGATACTCTCTGGAGAGGGGCCTTGTTGCCACAATTTGCCAGTAACTCTGCCATCAGACTGGAGCTGTACCCCATCCCCTCCTGGTGTACCCACCATGACCAGAGAGATGACCGTGGGAGACCTAGGACAGATGAGAAGCCACCCTTCTGTTGCTCCTGATGTCCCTCCTCTCAATCCCTAATGCAGGACTTGAGACTGTAGTTTCTAATTTGTGTAAATATATGTCTCTCTATATACTTTTTTAACTGTTAATGTGTGAATTTGTGTTGAGGGAAGAGAAATCCTTTCTGATTAAATAAATTTTATACCTAAACAGTTTGCTGACTGGGGGAAATTGAAACCTTCTGCCTCGAATTCCAATATTTATCCTCTGAGCTGCAGGAAAGGGGATGGGAATGTTTGTGAACCCGAGCTCCACCAAATTAGAAGTCTGGATGGGACAATATACGTCCTGCGGGAAAGGAAAAGGGACTCTCTGCTGCTATCTTCCTAGGGAACACCCTTGGGACAGTTACAGGGTTCAGAGTTGGGTTGTTTTTTCATTCAGGCTCAGAGACTAGTACCTTTCTGTTTGTGTCTCTCACTCTTGTAACCTTCCAGCTGGCCCAGACTAGCAGGTTCTACTGCTCTGGGGTAGCTCTTTGCTTTGTTGGGAGCTGTTGATGCTTGTGGCTAAATGCATATGTAATCTACTGCTGCCAGAGGAGGGACACAAAAGCCCGAACAGCCACTGTGGTTGCCAGTTTTGAAGAGGAAGCAGTGCCCCAGAACTGTCAGAATGGGAAGTCCCCTCAGATGCTGGGCCTCCTTATTCAAAAAACTGCAGCTGCTAAATGTATGCTACCCAGTGTCATCAAAGGGCAAAACTGAAGTCTGTGAATTTACCTACATCTACCCTTCTCCATGTATTACTCTTTCTGATTTGTCACAGTTTCCATCAAAACCATGTCCTCTCCCAGCCTTGGCAGTGTTTCAGACTACTTAGTCATTTTAGTTATTGCATATTGGCTACTTAGCATATTCCTCATAGCTAGTTATGCGTCTTTCACCTGTTTCTCAAGTCCTCTGTTCTCAGTGAATTATTGTCTCATTTTATTTCAGACAACATGCCCTCCCCCTAAGGCAAACTTCTCCAGTTGTGCTTTTGATTACCTTGCACCTCTGGAACTTTTGCTGAGTCACTTATGCCCTCTTTACCTTGTAACTTCCATTTGTTACTGAATTATTTATTCTTTCGTTCTCCTACAAGTAATAATTATTCCTCCCGCAAGTATGATCAGGTACCCCCTTCTTGAAAATATCTCTCGAGGGACTTCCCTGGTGGCACAGTGGTTAAGAATCTGCCTGCCGATACAGGGGACACGGGTTAGATCCCTGGTCCAGGAAGATCCCATATGCCATGGAGCAACTAAGCCCATGCGCCACAACTACTGAGCCTGCGCTCTAGAGTCTGTGAGCCACAACTACTGAAGCCCACACTTCTAGAGCCCATGCTCTGCAATAAGAAAAG
The DNA here is from genome assembly GCF_028023285.1 of Balaenoptera ricei. NCBI lineage: Eukaryota > Metazoa > Chordata > Mammalia > Artiodactyla > Balaenopteridae > Balaenoptera > Balaenoptera ricei. The sequence goes on from NC_082639.1 coordinate 108,674,462, forward strand.
CCACCGCAATGAGAAGCCTGCATGCCAAAACGAAGAGTAGCCCCCGCTCGCCGCAACTAGAGAAAGCCCGCGTGCAGCAATGAAGACCCAACATAGCCAAAAATAAATAAATAAATAAATTTAAAAATAATTTTTAAAAAAAGAAAATATCTCTTGAGCCCAATTGCCCTCTTTCTCATCTTTTCTCTATAATTCTTGACAGAGTAGTCTAGGGACTTCCCTGGCAGTCCAGTGGTTAAGACTCTGTGCTTCCACTGTAGTGGGCATGGGTTTGATCCCTGGTCGGGGAACTAAGATCCCCCATGCCGTGCAGTGCAGCCAAAAAATTAAAAAACAAAAACAAACAACCCCCCCCAAAAAGAGTAGTCTAATCATACTCTTTCTGACTCCTTTCCACCACTCAGTCCTTAAATTCTTGCAGCCTAGCGTCCACTGCTATCACTCTACTGCACCTTCTTAAGTCACTAAGAAGATCTTACAGAATTAAAGTATTATAATGTAGCTTCCATCCAGTCAATAGCTAGATCCAGGGGCTTTTACAAAGCCTAGGTACTCCATGCTCTCGGTATCATTTGACACTCTTGGTAATGCCTACTGAAACTCTCCTCCCTTGGATCCCATGTCAGCACGCTATCCTAATTCTCCTCTTACCTATCTGGCAACAACTTCTATATCTCTTAATAGCCTCACTTCTGCCCACTCCAGAGTATGCATGTTCCCTTAGGCTCAGTCAGCCCTTGGCTCTTTTCTCTAACTACATTCCTTCACTTCAAGGTTTCATCTCCTTTCATGGTTCTAATTATTGCCTCAAGTAGAAGACTTCTGAAGCTTCATCTCCAGTCCCAGTCTTTCCCCTGAGATGACATACTGAATGTCTACATTTTTGCTGGACAGTTCCATTTACTTATTACTAACACTAAAACATTGAAAATTTCAGCATTTTAGAGCCAAGAGGGTACCATCTGTATCTAATTCAACCCCTTCATTTTATAGATGAGAAAACTTAGGTAGCTTGTGTAAGACAACACAATGTATCATACAGAACTCATTTTCCAGTCTGGTACCTTTTCTAGTGTTCACCAATCAAACTATTATCCTTCTTTTAGAGATGTCCCGTTCTGCCTTTTTACAACCTCTTTTTCTTCTGTAAATGATGGTACCATCATTCTTCTTTTAATTCTTTAAAATATTTATTTATTTATTTATTACTTATTTATTGAGGCTGCGCTGGGTCTTAGTTGCGGCACACAGGATCTTCGTTGCCGCGTGCGGGCTCTTTATTAGTGGCGTGTGGACTCTTAATTGCGGCATGCGAACTCTTAGTTGTGGCATGCGGGATCTAGTTCCCCGACCAGGAATTGAATCCGGGCCCCCTGCATTGGGAGCACAGAGTCTTACCCACTGGACCACCAGGGAAGCCCCAGTACCATCATTTTTCTATATAACTAGGCTTAAAACGTGGTGTATTTAATCACCAAATCCCTTTTATTCTGTATTTGGAATGTCTCTTGAAATCTGTTTCTTCCTATCCATTCCATTGCCACCTCTCTGGTCTAAACCTTGACTATAGCAATAGCCTCTCTTACCTCTAAACCCTTCTCACTGATAACAAGATTAATCTTCCTGGAACAATGTTTTGCATGTCATTACCTATTCAATGGCTCCCTGGTATTTTGAGAAGAAAGTCCAGAACCTTTAGTCAAGGTCTCTGTTTCTCCCTCTGCTCCCCTGTATGATCCCTCTGTTCCAGGTTTTTGTTTTTAGTTTTTGTTGTTTGCCCTGAACACTGTAAGCCTTTTTGCCTCTAAACTCTTGTTCATGCCATTCACCTTGCCCAGCCTTTCCTGCTTATGTTAACTAAGCCCTACCCTTCTTTCAATGACTAACTCAAGTCCTTCTCCCAATTATTCACTCCATTAAAGATATATATGCTTAGTCTTTGGCCCTTTACTCCATTAAATGAAATCAGGTACATAAACTGCTTAGTACAAGGTTTGGTATATTGTAGGTTCTCAAAAATGCTACTTTTCCTCTTCTTTTCTTTCAAAGTATTTTTATATTTTATCCCATTTGATTCCCATGACGAATTTTGTGTGATTGACAGCAGATATTAGTTCCATTTTACAAATGAGGAAATAGACTGAGCATTTAAGTCAGGGGTCAGCAAGAGCCAGATAGATATATGCTTTGTGGGCCATACATCTCTGCTGCAACTACCCAACTCTGCTGTTGTAGCCCAAAGCAGCTATACCTAATATATAAACAAACAGCACAGCTGTGTTCCAATAAAGTTTTATTTACAAAAGCAAGCGTGGAGCTGGATTTGACCGGTAGGCAGTACTTTGTAGACTACTGGTTTAAGTGACTTGTTCAAGGTCATATGCCTCAGTATCAGAATTTGCGTAGAATCCAGATCTCCTGACTTCCAATCCAGTGCTTTACACTATATTATGCTGCTGCCTATATAATTTATTTTGCATTCAATATATGCTACCTTGTTTTACTATTTATCTTTTATGGCTACTTACTGTCTTTTGGTAGTCCAAGAGTCAGTGGCATGACACAAAGTAGGCATTCAATAAAAGTTTGTTGATAAGCATAATCATGTCCCAGTCTAGCTCTATTTTGGTACTTTGAACCTGGCTTACTCTAAGGCGGGCTTCAGGGGTTTTTTGTTTTTTTGTTTCTAGATGGTTTTTAAAATAAATTTATTTATTTATTTATCTTTATTTATTTTTGGCTGCATTGGATCTTCGTTGCTGTGCGCAGGCTTTCTCTAGTTGCGGGGGCTACTCTTCCTTGTGGTGCGTGGGCTTCTCATTGTGGTGGTTTCTCTTGTTGCAGAGCGTGGGCTCTAGGCACGTGGGCTCAGTGGTTGTGGCTCGCAGGCTCTAGAGCGCAGGCTCAGTAGTTGTGGCGCATGGGCTTAGTTGCTCTGCGGCGTGTGGGATCTTCCCAGACCAAGGCTCGAACCCATGTCCCCTGCATTGGCAGGTGGATTCTCAACCACTGCGCCACCAAGGAAGTCCAGGGCTTCAGTTTTTGTGTGAGTTCTATTAGCATAATTGATGAGGATGCATCTGTGTGTGTGTATGTGCCTCTGTGTTTTAGGGGAGGTAGCCAAAGAATCTTATTACACAAGTACCTGGTTGGGACCTACTTTCTTCTGTGCCTTTCCCTACTGTTTTCCAGTAGCCACTTACAGTAGATCCGAACATATGTGAATAACCATAAAATGATAATATATGTAGAAGTAACATACGAATAAAATAAAAGGAAAGCTGTTTCCACAATGAGGAAGAAATAAAAAAGGAGTTGTTTATACTAAGTGTCACTAGGAGACAAATGGGATAGAAGCTGACATAAAAGAGTCTTTGATTTTAAATCTTGCAGGTGTTTCCCAATTCTTTTTTTTTTTTTAATTTATATTTTTGTCTGCGTTGGATCTTCGTTGCTGCTCGCAGGCTTTCTCTAGTTGAGGCGAGGGGGTACTACTTTTTGATGTGGTGCACGGGCTTTTCATTGCGGTGGTTTCTTTTGTTGCAGAGCACCGGCCCTAGGCGCGGGCTTATTTGCTCCGCGGCATGTGGGATCTTCCCAGACCAGGGCTCAAACCCGTATGCCCTGCATTGGCAGGCGGATTCTTAACCACTGCACCACCAGGGAAGACCCTCCCAATTCTTTCTTCAGTGATTTCACTTTATTTAGTGAAATGTCTGAGACGGTAATGTTATAGGAATCTGATAGTATGTTCATTTCATTTTTTTCCCTTAGTTTTCAGGCAGATGAGGGGGTAAAGCTCTTTTCCATCCGGAGAAAAGATCTCAAGGAATCTGTCCTTGGCGAAAACAGGAAGCATGCTCAGGAAGCTTCGCCTATTTTTCTTATTTTCCTTCCAGAAAAAGAAATGGATTAAATATCTATTTAAGGTTTAATAGGATTACAGCAGAGATTGGCACCACATTTTAAATCAACTATACTTCAATTGAAAAAAAAAGATTTAATAGGATTAAGTGGTACGGAATCGGGCTGACCTCTGAGGCCGAAAGACGGCGACTCCACGAGAAAGCGAGGAATCTGCTTAGGGCGGAATTTAAGGCAACAAGTATTTCGCTTTGTCAGGTGTTGAGTCCAGACCCGGGGGTTGGCGGTGGTGGAGGAGGATTAGAGAAACAGCCAACCCCGGCCAGAAGGACGGTTGCCATGGTTTCCACGTAGCTTCATTTCCCTTTCAGCCTCGTTGTCTTCGCGCGGCGCTGGAGAACACGCAACTTCCGCTTCCGGTCGGGGCGGGCTTCCAGTCGGCCGGGCGCTGAGGGGTGAGGACCTTGTGCGGGGGTAGGATAAAGTGAGGCGGGTGTGGCGGGAGGGCGCGGTTCCTCGCGATTCCCCCCTTCCAAGCACGGAGAGACTGTGTTCCCGACTCCCACCCCAAACCGTCCTGGGACGAGGAGCGGTAGTTGGGAGGGAGAGGGGGCGCCTGCGGCGCGTCCCGGTCTCCCGTGACCGGCCAGATAAATCTCCATGGGGACGCCCTGCTACCGTCTGTCTTCTTCCCTATGGTAGGGTTTGTATTGGCAAAGAGATCGGGCGACTCTTGATAACAAGTCGCGTATACTTTCTAGGACATGAGGACTTGCACGTGCCCCTGTCGCGCATGTTCCAGAGCCCGTTGCATTTCCAGGCCCTGAATAAGCTACGTCGTTGTGTATTCTGTTGTGTCTCTTTATTAGCTGGTCTTTATACTTTACTGCCCCTTTCTCCGTCATACTTTAGGTCCTGCAGACTGAAGACTTAAATCCAAGGTCATGGCAAAACATTTGAAGTTCATTGCCAGGACTGTGATGGTACAGGAAGGGAACGTGGAAGGTGCATACAGGACCCTAAACAGGTAACTGGTTAGGGACCAGAATCATGCCTAGACCAACTCTTGAGAAGTGCGGTGGTTATTCTCTCACTTCCCCTGTCGTAGGTTGTCTCAAACCAGTGCCAGCCCAGGTGTTCACAGCCTTGAAACTTCTCAGACCCTCAGTTTACTATATTAAAAATGAAATTCTTTCCCAAACCTAACTGTGAGGCTTACTTATCAGCAGTCATTCCTTTGATAATGAACCTGAATTCTATCCAAGACTTTAAAAAGAGCCCAAAGGGAAAATCAAGTTATAAAATTGCTAGTAAGCGAAAACATAGTACATGATATATAGAAAGCTGAGTGAGGGATTGGTATGGGACAAGGCAAATGGAAAAGATGAACTCAGATTTGGGATCTTAGAGAAGCAAGCAAGAGATAGAAAAGTGTTACAGGCTCAGAAAAAGGTTAACACAAGCAAAAACATGAAGATGGAAATGAACTGGCTGGAGTGGAGGAGCTGTATTGAAAGGTTTTGAATGCTAGGGTAAGAGGTGTAGAATGACTCTAATAAGGAACGCCTCACAGTTGTGGTTTCTCAAGAAAATAGTTCCTTAAGCTTCCCTTATCACTAGTTGTAAGGATTTTGACTTTCATTTATCATTTTCTCTCCCCAGTGAAGCAGAGTTTGGAGAAACAAATGCTTGTTGAGTTGAATTATCAAATAATTATATGAAAGAGATGTTAATATATGAGCTGGTCCTCTGCCTTAAGGCCACTAAGGTGGTAGCTTTATGTCAGAAGTAAGAGAAGCCTAGGGAGATGAAGTTATATTCCTTGGGTTACAATTGTTGAATGGTGGAAAGAAGCATAAATCACATTTTTCTAGTGCAGTGTTCTTTGCTCTGTTCCTACATTATTGACTAGTTTCTCTGGAAATGGAGAGACCTATGGCAGTCACTCTCCAGTTAAGAATCCGTATTTGATTGGGTTTAAATATAAGTGGGGTTCTTGGGGACTGAGAAGGTAAATGAAAGAGAACCAATTCTTATCCAAGCAAAGAGTTCTAGGTATGGAGGGCTGGATGGCAGAAGACCATGGTAAATGAGGACAAAGATGCTGTCAGAAGCTATGTAATTGAGAAGCAGTTGCAGGCTGAGGATGACTTGTATGTCTTTTAAAAGGATCTGGTCTTGGGTCAGCCTCTTTACTTTCAAGGACTGTGCATGCCAGTCATATCCTTGGGCAGAAGCTTTTCCCTCTGCATTTTCACTTGCGTTGAAAGTAAAGATAATCAGTTAAGTACAGGGCAGTAAGATAATCCTATTTCATGTTTTTGTATTGCTGCTCATTCCCTACTCTCCTATTTCAGACCTTTAAGTGGCATGTCTGTGGGAGGGTTGAGATGTCTAATGATCTTTCTCTGCCCATATACTGGAAGCACCAAGTGAATGTCTTTATAGAATCTGAAGTGAATTAGCTAGTGAGATGAAATGCTGAATTTGGGGAAAGGAAGTCTTGTAGATTACCTCACCCTTCTTCTGACCTCTTCCTGTAAGTTTTTTGTTTGTTTGTTTGTTTGTTTTTTGGTTGTGCAGTGCAGCTTGCAGGATCTTAGTTCCCCGACCAGGGATCGAACCTGGGCCCCCTGCAGTGCCAGCGCAGAGTCCTAACCACTGGACCGCCAGGGAATCCCAAATTTTTTTCTGTATGATTTATTTTGGTGGATTTAGATGGGTCTTCTAACTAGGGTGACTGTGATGTTTGTATTGTTAAGGGATGTCAAAGGGCAGCTGTTAACCTGATGGTAAAACAAATTTCCAAAGGCTCAGCTTTAGCTCCCCTCACCTCTTTTATTCTTAAAGAATAACAGAAAAGCAAGAATTTTGTTTTTAGGAAATTAACTACTCTGATGAAGAGCCAAAAAATAATTTGTGCAGCATTATTTATTGAACCATTTCTTACAGTTGTATCAAGAAAGTAGCTACAGGGAATTCCCTGGCAGTCCAGTGGTTAGGACTGTGCCCTTCCACTGCAGGGGGCACGATTGGGGGTGGGGGGGTGGGGGCGTGAACTAAGATCCCACATGCTGCACTGCATGGCCACAAGGCCAAAAAAAGAAAGAAAGAAAGAAAGTAGCTACAACTTTAATACTTTTGACCAAAGCCAGGCCTGAAAATAGTTTTCTCACATAAATGAGGCAGCATAACTTAGTGGTTTAGAGCACAGAGCCAACTGACTGGTTCAGATCCCTGCTGTGCCATTTTTTGGCCTCATAATCTGTGATTAGCTACTTAATGTCTCTGCCTCCGTTTCTTCAGTAAAATGGAACTACTAATAGTGCCCACCTCATAGGGTTGATGGGAGGATTAAGTTAGTAATATAAATAAATTGCTTAGGACAGTGCTTGGCACATAGTAGGCATTATGTGTTAGCTATTATCATAATTTGGAAGTAAATGTAAGGGAGTTTTTACCCTTTTGGTTTTACTTTGTGGGTGATTTGTTTATTCATTTGTTTTGAGAGATTGACAGTTTGCTTTAACTGTTTTTTCTCTTATGCTCCCTGATCATCAAGTTATGCTCAAGGTGGCCTGGAGGTGAAAAAATGAGAAAATAATTGAGCTTTATTTTGTCCTGAGGCTCTAGTTGGCTACTGGTATTGGAATGACTTTTCCTATACACGCTGATACTTTCCAACCAAGGCTTCTTCTCTATGTGCTAATGCTAATCTCATTTTGAAATAACAGCATTTATTCCCTCTGTATACACTGCTCCCTCATCCCCCATTTCCACTTACAAAAATTTAAAACCTGAAAAACAAAATATTTCTAACTTCCTGCCTAAAGGAGTTGATCATCTCTCTGTTGATGCCAAGTCTGCAGAAAGCATAAGGCCAACTCACCTTCTGAGAGAAGACTGTTCCGCTATTTTTTTGCCTGGGATTGTTCTAATTAACCTGGAAACAAATCTCTGTATCTCCGCCTCTTATGAAATCCTAATTTAGCAAATACCTTTTTATTTAAGCAACATGAGGGTTTTGCTTTTCCTGTTTTTTCTTTTTTTTTTTTTTTTCATTTTATCTGAAAATCTTTCCTGATCCCAGGTGTGGAGTGGGTGTAGGTGAGAAAAAAAGAAATAAATGACAGAAGGTGAGGTGTGTTTGGATACCTTCTGTCATCTGGCCTGGCACTATCTCATACCTTCTTGTTCCTGAGAATCTGTTTTCAAATATCTCTAAATTGATTTCTTCCTTCTTTCCTTTCTTCTTCCCTCCTTCCTCCTTTTTGTTAAACAAGAGCCCCATACTTTTAAGATTCTCTTTTTATAGGTGAATTGCAGTTTATGCATACTTTTTTCCTGGGTAGAAATGCTTATTTTAGTCAGAAACAGCAGGAAACTGGTCAGTATAATGCTATGTGGTTTTTGACCCTGCTGCCAATCACCTGGGGGAATCTTTATTTAAAAAAAAAACAAAAAACAGAAACCCTCTTTATGTCAGGGCCCAACCTGAGACTAAATCAATCTCTCGGTGGTGGCGTCTGACCAGCAGCATTTTTTACAATGTCTCATGAGATTTTAATATTCAGCTAGGATTTTAATAGTCTTAAGGGTAGAGACCTATGCTTTTTCATTTGTATATCCCTTGCATTTACCAAAGTGTCGGGTGCATAGAAAGCTCTCAATAAATGTCTACTTAATGAATATAAATGTTCCTTTATCTTTCGTCACTCCCTAAATTTAGTGTTTGTCAAACCTTTCCACTGAAGTATACTTAACAGGAGAGGAGAGTGAAGGAACTATAAGGGGTTCTTCCACCACAAGCAAACATGGAATTTCTTTTTTTAATCTCTTTTTAATTAAAATTTTAGGTGATTTTTATTTGTTGTCTTTACGTTTGTTTTAGGGCTAGCACCCCCACCTCCACTGTAGTTAAAGTTGGTCCTCCAGGCAGATGCATTGAATTTATCCAGAGATTTCTGTCTTTGGATAGTACCCTTGGCATTCTATCAAGTATCCTAGGTAAGAAACGTGGTATTACTTCTTCCTCACTTCAGGGATTAAAACACCAACATACGAATAGATTTGGGGGGGGAAACAATTTACATTGCTGAAAAAGAAAAGAATTTGATCAGAAAGGAGAGGCATGGTTAGGCAGAAAAAAAAAAAGAAGAAATTCTGGTCCCAGACACTCAGGGCCTGAGGTGTGATGATCTCGTTTTAGGCTTCCTTATGAATTTGGAAAATTCGAACTTTGTGACTAAGGTTATCCAGGAAAACAGTGCAAGAAGTGCGTGGTTGGAAGAAGCCAGCTTGGAGCAAGTATTATGGCAGTGATTTTTATAATCTTTGGGGAGGATATGTATTTTGTCAATGTAGATTTATTCTTTAGGAAGCTGCATTTATGTTCCTTTTTACCTTGGAGTGTTAGATATATATCCTTAAATTGTATTTTAGCCTCAGGAGAAAAAAGTGAACAAATATTTCGTTCTTAGGATAGGCAAGGACTTTTAAGCATCCAAATGTGAGCAGGTTGGTTCTGGAGTGCCCCAGCCTTCCTATCTGTCAGTCTGTCAGACACAGTAAACACAGTATTTTCTTTCTTTTTTTTATAAATTTATTTATTTTATTTATTTTTGGCTACACTGGGTCTTCATTGCTGCATGTGGGCTTTCTCTAGTTGCGGGGAGCGGGGGCTACTCTTCATTGTGGTGCACGGGCTTCTCATTGCAGTGGCTTCTTGTTGCGGAGCACAGGCTCTAGGCGCGCAGGCTTCAGTAGTTGTGGCTCACGGACTCTAGAGTGCAGGCTCGGTAGTTGTGGCGCACGGGCTTAGTTGCTCCATGGCGTGTGGGATCTTCCCGGACTAGGGCTCGAACCCATGTCCCCTGCATTGGCAGGTGGATTCTTAACCACTGAGCCACCAGGGAAGCCCAGTATTTTCTTTTTGTTTCATTTTCTTTTTTTAATTTCTTTTTTTTATTTATTTATTTTTTGGCTGCGTTGGGTCTTCATTGCTGCATGTGGGCTTTCCCTAGTTGAGGTGAGTGGGGGCTACTCTTCGTTGCGGTGCGCGGGCTTCTCATTGCGGTGGCTTCTCTTGTTGCAGAGCACGGGCTCTAGGCACACAGGCTTCAGTAGCTGTGGCACTCAGGCTCAGTAGTTGTGGCTCATGGGCTCTAGAGCGCAGGCTCAGTAGTTGTGGCACATGGCTTAGTTGCTCCGCAGCATGTGGGATCTTCCTGGACCAGGGCTTGAACCCATGTGCCCTGCATTGGCAGGCGGATTCTTAACCACTGAGCTACCAGGGAAGCCCTTTTCTTTCTTGTATTGAAGTATAGTTACTGTATGATATTATATAAGTTACAGGTGTACAATATAGTGATTCACAATTTTTTAAAGGTTATACTCCATTTATAGTTATTGTAAAATATTGGCTATATTCCCCACGTTGTACAGTATATTCTTGTAGCTTATTTATTTATTTATTTGGCTGCGCTGTGCAGCCCCAAGCTGCACAGCGCAGCCAAATAAATAAATAAATAAGCTACAAGACCTTAGTTTCCTGACCAGGGATCAAACCTGGGCCCTGGCATTGAAAGTGGTGATTCCTAACCCCTGGACCGCCAGGGAATTCCTCTTGTAACTTATTTTATACCTAATAGTTTGTACTTCTTAATCCTCTACCCCTATATTGCTCCTCCCCTACCCTCTCCCCACTGGTAACCACTAGTTTGTTCTCTATATCTGTGGGTCTGCTTCTTTTTGTTATTTTCACTAGTTTATTGTATTTTTTAGATGCCACATATAAGTGAGATTATACAGTATTTGTCTTTCTCTATCTGACTTATTTCACTTAAGCATAATGCCTTCCAAGTCCATCCAAACACAGTATTTTCTGACACTTTACTTCTTTTCCTCTGGTTTTCCATAATGTCCTCTGGCTGCCTTTTCTGTATATCTCTCTTAAATCCCAGGCTTCTCCTCGTTTCTCTCAGCTTTCTGATAGTTGGTAGTTTAAAAATAAGTTGCATGTTCTGCGGTCTAATTACAACAATAGGTATGAGAGCAAATGAGAGGAGAGGGTGGTTAAAGCTTTAGCATGTTTGGAGCACAGATGTAGTCTTATAAAGGAAACAGCCTATGTGTCTGCACAGTGAGACCACTACAAAATGCTTTTTATATAACCAAGGGCCCTCATTGGTGCCCTGGGATGAAGAGATGGAGAGTGGGGGTCGCTAGGAAGCCCTGCCTGATTGGCTGGCGCCCAAGTAAAGAAAGGCAAGCACACTGGAAGCATGCCCAGTCGACCCCTTTTATTCCTGGTAGGTGAGCTTCTGGGCCCATTGAGTTCTTCTGTGTACATGTTGATCCTGATGTAGGCTGGCTACACTGACATGTGAGTCTGCCACCCCCAAATTCCCCAGCCCAGGCAGCTCAGCTCCTTTTACATAATCTGTTGAACTGGCAGCTGAGTTCTCCTTAAATGTTAGGTTGCCAGGTGCCCAAACTCCAGGCTGATCTGTTTACTCTAAACCTCTTGGTTGACTAGTCCTTGAACTACCTGTGAAAGCAGAAGCATCATTAGTAACACCCTGTTTACTTCATGAGTTCTACAAAACTCTTCCCACATCCTTTATTAGAAATGAGTTGAGTAGATGCCTCTACTGTAGGGATTCTGGAACATTTGAAGATAATCTGTGCTTTTTCAGGATACCTAGAAAGTGCAAGGTAAGGAAGGAGATCCTCACCTGGCACCTTGGAATTTATTTGGTTTGTGTTTTGGAAATAGAACCATCCAAGGAACACCATTTAGCAACCCCATCATTATGTTGGGGGCCACCGATCTTTTCATTTTTTTCCCCTCCTCTACTCTTATATTCCTTTGGTACTTTTTTCTTGTCTGTCTTTTCTGCCTGACCACACAGGCACTTACTTGGTAAGATGATCACTTCTGTTTCAGAACCCTTTTGAAACTCCAGTAGGATACCTGAGTAAGTTTCTAAACTCCTCCTCCTTTTGCTGTTTTCTTTCATACTACTTTAAACTGTCTTTGTCATTCCAGTAGGCTCTTCTTCCTAGGTGAAGTCATATCTAGGGTCTCTGTTCTTTTCATAGTCTCTCCTCAAATCCAGTCTCCTTGCCCTTTTTATATTTCCAGTCTTTCCCTTTCAGGCACTTTTTTTTTTCTGTTTTTTCTCTAATATACTAGTCTCTAGTCCAAAAAGTGGCCTTCATTAAATAGCAGTAAACAAGGTCTAGACAGAAATAAATACTTAATTGTTTGGATCAATTCTTTTCCCTTAGTGTGCCATGTCTTCTTGGCTTGCATCTTTTTACTCTAATTAAGGAGCCTGGCCCAGCTCTTTCTTCCCTCATTTTTCGCTTTGCCCATGGGCACCGCAGTAATTTGTCTTTCAAACCTCAGTGGTTTTTGTTTGAGAAGCAGAGTGCTATTATAGAGCACTGCACTAAAGACCTGAATTCTACTGCTAGCTCCATTTTGTGATCTTGGGCAGGTCAGCCTCTCTAAACTTCAGTTTTCTAATCTGTAAAGAGACGACGGGAACTCCCCTGGTGGTCCAGTGGTAAGATCCCGCATGCCGCGTGGTGCGGCCAAAAAAAAAAAAAAAGATGACATTACCTGTTTAATCAGTTTCATAGGATAATGATTAGGATCATGGATATGAAAATGCTATCTAAAGTCTAATGTGCCATTTTAGTAAAGGTAATATTGAGGCCTTCTGAGCTAATATTCCCAAGAACTGTGTCTGTTAGAAAGTAACTTAATCCCTTGAGCTGTAGACATTTGTCAGTCACCAAGAGGATTCATTTTTGTCATACATTTACTGATACTTGCTCTTTGCCAAGTATTATATTAAATGCAAAAATGAAAGACTTAATCTCTAACCTTAGAAAGCACACAACCCAGTAAGGGAGATTTTAAAAACTAAAAAACCAAACATGACTAAATATAATACTGTCTGATCAGTGCTTTAAAAGTGTGTACTGTGGCATTGGTTCTCCCTGGACCATTAGCAGCAAAATCACTTGGGAACTTGTTAGAAATGCAGATTCACGGGCCCCACCCTAGACCTATGGAATCAGAAACGAGGTGGCACAGCAGTCAGTGTTTTAACAAGTTTTACAGGTGACTGTTGCATGAGTCTCAAAGTTTGAGAACCGCTGTGCGTTGGGAACAGAGGGAAGGAGTGATTAATATCTCCTGGACCAGTTTATAAATGTCGTTATCCATTGATTTGTGCCTTTGAAGAATAAATAGCCTTTCATAAAACAGAAAAAGAAAGGAATCATATTCTCAGCGAACATCATGAACAAATGTAAAAAATAGATGTGTAGTGTGTTTGGAAAACACCTAGTTCAATATGACTAGACGTAGGCTTTTTAGGGCAAGTTATTAAAGATAAAGCTAGAGCGAGAGGGTGAAGCTCAATTGTTTAGGACTTTGAGCTTAGACTAGTGGTTCCCAAATTTATCTGCACATTGCAATTACCTAGGGAACTTAACAAACCCTGCCCATGTCCCTCCCCACTTGTGACTTAGTTGGAATTTTTAAAAGATCCCCAAGTGATTCTAATGTGCAAACAAGTTTGGGAACCACTGGCTTAGACTATTTTATTTACTGGGAAAGATTTTTTAACATCAGAGTACACAATCCGATTTATTTTTTATAAATTTATTTATTTTATTTATCTATTTTTGGCTGCATTGGGTCTTCGTTGCTGCGTGCAGGATTTCTCTAGTTGCGGCGACCGGGGGCTACTCTTTGTTGCGATGCGCAGGCTTCTCATTGCAGTGGCTTCTCTTGTTGGGAAGCACGGGCTCTAGAGCGCAGGCTCAGTAGTTGTGGCGCACAGGCTTAGTTGCTCTGCGGCATGTGGGATCTTCCCGGACCAGGGCTCGAACCCGTGTCCCCTTCATTGGCAGGCGGATTCTCAACCACTGCGCCACCAGGGAAGTCCCACAATCTGATTTATGTTTTAGGACAATAATTGGCATAGGGAGGGAAAATGGAAATAGGGAACCTGTTTATCCTTCACAATTCAAATAAGGTATCCTTTAGGAAGCTTTCATAACCACCTTCTTAACAAGTACAGATTATATACCTCTCCTGTGTGCTTCCCTTATCTTTTCATCTATCACATTCTATTGTAATTCTTACATAATTGTCTTCTCTACTAGACTGCAAGGGTAGAGAACTATGCCTAAGTTTGTTTTCTATCCTCGGCATTTAACACAGTGTCTGGTACAGAGTTGGGATTCCATAAATACTTTTTGATTAAATGACCAGTTAGATGATTATTTCAGTACAGGTATAAGGACCATAATTAGAGCTGTAGCCATAGGGAAAGGAGAGAAGGAAAAGATCTAAGAACTATTTCAGGTTATACAATGTATAGGGTATTGTAAATGTGTGTGTAGGAAGTAAAGGAGAAGGCCTAGTCCAGGAACATGGTGAGATTTTTAGCTTGACTAACTGGTGATGCCATTAACAGAGAGAGTATAGAGGAAGAAGAATGAATTTTAGGAGGAGATAATAAATTTGGTTTTTGTGGGGTTTAAGGCAATTGGAAACATCAGTCTAGCTCTAAGATAAGATTGGGGCTAGAGATAATGATTTAAGAGTCAACCAGTGTCTGGGTCCATTCGCAAGTATGGCTCTACATTAGAATTACCTGAGGGGTGTTTTAAAATATACCCAGTGTATAACCCCACTGGAGACCAATTAAATCAGAATCTCTGAGGAATGGGACCGAGGCATGAATACTTTTTAAAGGCTCTTCAGGAAATGATTCCATTGTGCACAGGGTTGAAGCCCATGGTAAAGTTTAAGGGAATCATGGAGAACCAAAAAGGAGGAGGTTTACAGTCAGAATCTGGAGGGATACCAACAGTTAAGGGTAAATTAGGAAGAAAGCCCGCAATGGAGACCCTTTTGTGGGCCAAGATACTGAGTCTTTGGTGCCCTACTTTTCTTTGGCTGCATTGGGTCTTCGTTGCTGCGCGCAGGCTTTCTCTAGTTGCGGCGAGTGGAGGCTACTCTTTATTGCGGTGTGTGGGCTTGTCATTGCGGTGGCTTCTCGTTGTGGAGCACGGGCTCTAGGCGCGTGGGTTTCAGTAGTTGCAGCATGTGGGCTCAGTAGTTGTGGCTCACGGGTTCTAGAGCGCAGGCTCAGAAGTTGTGGCACACAGGCTTAGTTGCTCCGTGGCATGTGGGATCTTCCTGGACCAAGGATTGAACCTGTGTCCCCTGCACTGGCAGGTAGATTCTTAACCACTGTGCCACCAGGGAAGTCCCCTGGTGCCCTACTTTTCTATTGTACAACTCTAGTGTTGGATCCACATGACTTCTGGGCATGACTGTGTTTTCAGCAGAACCTGAATTATCTACTCCTCCCACTTCTGGGAGTTGGCAACAATTCCCTTGCCTCCCATCTCCCTGCCACTAAAACCTAGACAAACTGATCTTACAAATCAGCAGGAGCCTAGGAGAGGATCCCAAAGGACAGTGGTTCCCATGTCTATTCACATTTGTAATGTACCCAAAGCTCAAATCTTTTCAAGTACATGTTCAATCTATTATTGTTATCTTGGGCTTTTGGTATAACATACCAGCAATAAATAGTGTTTCCCACTGAGCAGAAGTAGCTGGTAGTTTCTCTTATTTTTATTTCCTTCTGCTGTCCCCCTTCCAGTTATAATAGCCATGTCTCAATTTCTCTACCTCCAATTGTGTTTTTGACTTACTTTTTACATGTAATGAAAGGAAAGGGTAGGCAGGAATGGGGTCATGCAAACAGTGCCAGGATGGAGGGCAGTAGCAGCAGGTGCCTCCAGACCTCCTCAGGACCAACTGATGATGGGTTGAGAGGGAGAGACAAGTTGCAGACTGGAGCCAGAGCTCTCAGGAGCCCAGGGATAAGGTAGGTTATAGAATAAACCCCCGTGTCCTCTTGGCTCAGTGAGAACAAAGAGTTTAGTTTGAGTTAAGCGTGTTATGAATCCAAGAGAAACCGTGTTGTAAGGAATTAGGTGGGCAGGAAAAAAACAAATTGAACTAAATTAAGATTAATAAAATACGGTTTCTGCCTTCAGGGGTTATTAGTCTAATGAGGGAGACATTTGTATAAATAACTAACAGAATGGCAAAATGAAATAATCTCTAAATAGGTATACAACAAAATAAATTATTTTCTCTAAGAAGATGAGAAAGCTTTTGTGGAGAGATGGCATCTGGATTTAGCATCAAAAAGATGTGGAAAATCTCAGGTTGGCAGCTACAGGTTGGGGATGGCATTCTAGGCTGAGGAAGCAGCGTGAGTAAGGACTTGGTATTAATGTGTGTTCAGGGAGTAGTCAGTAAAGTAGTGTGGTTGGAGCATGTGGTACATGGAAAAATGATGGTTGAGGCTGTTATTTTAATGCTCCCATTTGTGTCACTGGTGTGATAAGGGCCTCTTCTTTCCCTGTATTAAGTGGGCCCAGATATTTCTCAGACTTACAGACCTCAGCTGCATCAGCTCTTAAACACAGTAGGGGTGGCACTACATTCTCCACTAAGGACCACGTAGGAATCACCCCTAGTTATTTTTTCCTACTGCAAATGACTTACCCCATTTGAAAATTCTGAAATGGCCCCTTGGTTGAGACTCACTGCCATAGGGAGCCACTGTTCTTTTGGGACTGTGCCATATCCCTCAGGTGTGTTGTGGTAGAAGAAAAAAAAGGTTGAGAACATGACCATGACTATAAACTCCCCAAGAGCAAGGACTATATAATTAATTGCCTTTTTATTTCCCCACATATTACTCTTTGGTGCCTGGCCTCTATATGTTGGCAGTTAATGCTGTATTGTCACCATTTCACACCATTCTTACAGACACCAGTTATTTGGTCAGTTGACTTCTAATCATTGTGAAACTGGAAAAGAACAATAATGAGCCTAAGCCTCTAACTTCGTTTCCTGTCTTTATACAGAATCCTTACCATGGATGGGCTCATTGAGGACATAAAGCGACGGCGATACTACGAGAAGCCTTGCCGCCGGCGACAGAGGGAAAGCTATGAAACCTGCCGGCGAATCTACAACATGGAAATGGCTCGCAAGATCAACTTCTTGATGCGAAAGAATCGGGCGGATCCATGGCAGGGCTGCTGAGGCCTGTGGATAGGAGGCCCCATGTGAAAATCCTTATCCAGCTGTCTCCACCTCTTTTCTTCTCCCACCCCATTTTCTCTTACCTTTCTTACAATAAACTCAATCACATATATGCAAGAAGGCCTGCAGATATAGAAGCAATCCCACTAGTCAGCAATGGACACTTTCTTGTATTAAGTCAAAGAGAAACTGAGTCCAAAAGTAGTCTGGGAGTAGAATGGTGGTTGCCAAGGGCTGGTGTTGGGAGGAGGGGAATGGGAAATTATTGTTTCATGAGAGCAGAGTTTCAGTTTGGGAAGATGAAAAAGTTCTGGAGGTGGATAGTGGTGATACTTGCACAACAACGTGAATGTACTTAATGCCACTGAACTGTACACTTAAATGATTAAAATAAATTTTATGTTTTGTATATTTTACTGTAATTTTAAAAAAATATTTATTTATTTATTTGGCTGCGCCAGGTCTTAGTTGCAGCACACAGGATCTTCGTTGCCGCATGCGGGATCTTTAATTGTGGCATGAGGGATCTAGTTCCCTGACCAGGGATCGAATCTGGGCTCCCTACATTGGGCACATGGAGCCTTAGCTGCTGGACCACCAGGGAAGTCCCTATATTTTATTGTAATTTTTTAAAAAGTAGTCTGAAGTGGGAAATTTTTCTAAAATGTAGTGGAATATATCTACCGTGTCTAATTTTTATGAAACCCAAAGCAAGATCTTATTATTGGAAAAGGATCTATTCCTCTTTACTGAACTGCCTTCCAACTATTAGGTAAAAGGAAGAGGAAACATGTATATATTTGGAATAAATTCTAATTCAGAAACACCCATCAACCAGGGTAGAGAGCTGAAACCCTTCCCCAAAGGAATCCTTAACACAATCTAACATTCACCCCTGTTTTGTCTTTCCTGTGGTTTTCCTAAAGGAGGCTAGTGGAGGGTTGGTGGAAAAGAAAGCAGTAGATGGATGGTAGGAAAGAGAGAATGGGGGAGTGTTAAGAGAAAGAAGGGCACAGAGCCTGAAATACCTACAGCAGTGGTTCTCAAAGTGTGATCTTCAGATCAGTAGCATCACCTGAGAAACTGCTAGAAATGCAAAATTTGGGACCCGACTTTAGACCTTCTGAACTGGAAATTCAGGTCGAAGCCTGTCATGGCAATCTATTTTAACAAGCCCTGAAGGTGATTCTGATGCAGGCTGAAATTGGAGAACCATTGCCCTATAGTACTCAAAAGAGATTCCAGGTGGAGGTCTCAGCTACCACCCCTGCCTCTCCTTAACAGGCATTCCTGGGCATGGGACTCTTGACAGCTGGGGCATCTCACCACTGTGGGAAGACCAGCTGCTCTGCTTCCTCTCCTGCTGTGTTTCCTCTGATCTTGGTCCCCTAACAGCCATGCCTGCTAGTATAAGGAGAGTTGGTGCCAACCCCTGTAGGAGAATGCAGAGGGTAGGTGGAAGTGGCTAGCCCACCTCTCCTCACCCTGAGTGGAGCCCACTCAGCATAGTGTTAAAAAAGGAAGTAAACAGAGCCGACTGCCAAGCCTCCTATCTCTCCAGATTACTAGTGTTCAAATATTGCCCCCTTGTGGTACAGTAGCGTGGCTTCAGATTTCTTCTAGTCTTAATTCTGTCTTCAGTGTCTTTTTCTCTCTTTCACAGTAACCATACTTACTGATTAAACAGCAGATATGATGGAACCAGTGTACCTTGTTTCTCAGGGCTTGATTGTCTGTCTTCCACTCATCAGGAACAAGGCCCATGGTGAATAAATCATATTATTGGGCACAACATAGAAACAGCTTATAAACTGAAGATGTGGTCCTTGCCCTCTAGAAACTTACATTGTGGTTTGAGAAATTCTATATACAGACTGTCTTCAACTCTGTTACTTTTGTACAACCTCATTTTAATAAGTTAACAAATTAGACATTGATACTTCTGAATCACCTTTCAATCTCTGAATTTGGTCTTCAGTACATTACTTTTGAATGATTTTGAGCCACAGCATGGTATCACCTGTTGCCAATTGCTGTTGCTAAAGAATAAAGACCTGGCTTCTGCCAAAATGGTAGGGTATGTTTGTGATAGCAGAACTAGGTCTGTTACTTGGCAGCTTTTCTCTGAGGCTAAAGTTGCTTCTGTCTTCTCTCCAAAATACTAAGGGGTGGCTAAGGTCTGGAATTCGTCTCTGAAATTATCCCCTGCTTGTCCTAATCTCCAGTCCTGACCACTGTCCATGTTCCCTGGAGCAGTGAACAATGATGGGTTGTAGCAGGTAGCCAGCTGAAAAGGCCTCATGTGTGAGAAGGGGGTAGCTGGCTGGGTGAGGTCCCAATCAGCTTGTGCTGTCATGGAAGGAAGAAAAACCTTCCACTCCCTGCTCTGGGAAGCTAGAAGATACCTCATGGTCACTTAATGAGTGGGGATTGCCCTGATCTTTTTATTCCTGCATCAACTTCAGGAGAGGGGTGCTTTAGTATTTACACAGTTACAGGGCAATAGATACGATACCTCCTACCTTGATCTTAGGCACCTATGACATCTCTTAGATGTCTACTGGATTACCTCTGTCAGGCACGTTTAGTACTCTGGAAACAGGTACCCCTTTAAAATTGGACTCTGTTGAGTAACTTTGACATTGTACTTTAAAGTTTTCAGAAGTGCACTAAGTACAAAATAAGTTTGCCTATATGTTAACTGAAAATACTAAGGAATAACTACTCACTGTATACAGTAAGTCCCCTACATACAAACCGTCAAGTTGCGAACTTTTAAAGATGTGAATATGCGTGCCAGCCCCTGTATGCCAGCTGTTGTACTGTACTACTGTACTTTTCAAGGTACTATACTGTAAGATTAAAAATGTTTTATTTTTTGTGTTTATGTACATATTATTTGTGTGAAAAGTATTATAAACCTATCACAGTACAGTACTATATAGCTGATTGTGTTAGTTGGGTACCTAGGCTAACTTTGTTGGACTTAACGAACAAACTGGACTTACGAACGTTCTCTTGGAACGGAACTCGTTCATATGTAGGGGACTATTACTTCAGACTGTATTAAATGTAGGTAGTTGAAGGAAAAGGAAAAGGCTGGAGCTTCTAGTATGTGCCAGCTACCTTATATGCATAGTTTTTTACAGTCAAAAAGATCTAGATGCAGGGACTTCCCTGGTGGTCCAGTCGTTAAGACTCCTCACTCCCAGTGCAGGGGGCCCGGGTTCGATCCCTGGTTAGGGAACTTGATCCTGCATGCCGCAACTAAAGATCCCACATGCCACAACTAAAGATCCTGCATGCTTCAGCTAAGATCCCAAATGCCACAACGAAGATCCTGCACACGGCAATGAAGATCCCACATGCCGCAACTAAGACACAGCGCAGCCAAATGCATAAATAAATAAATATTTTAAAAATATATAACATGAAGTTTACCATTTTAACCATTTTTAAATGTACAATTGAGTGTTGTTATGTAACTATTACCACTATATATTTCCAAAACTTTTTCATCACCTGAAATAAACTAACCATTAAGCAATAATTTCCCACCCTCCACCCCCTGCCTCCCCATAGCCCCTGGTATTTGTCTATTCTATTTGTCTATTCTAGATACTTCATATAAGTCAGATCATACAATATTTGGCCTTCTGTGTCTGGCTTATTTCACTTAGCATATTTTCAAGGTTTATCTATGTTGTACCATGTATCAGAAATTCATTCCTTTTTATGGAGGAAAAATATTCCATTGTGTATATATATATATATATACACACACACATGTGTGTATATATGTGTGTGTGTATATATATATATATATATATGCCACATTTTGCTTATTCATTCATGTCATCGAACACTTGGGTTGCTTCCACCTTTTCACTAATGTGAATAATGCTGCTATGAACATGGATGTACAAGTATCTCTTTGAGACCCTACTTTTAGTTCTTAGGGTATATACCCAGAAGGAGAATTGCTGGATTATAGAGTAATTCTATTTTCTGAGAAACCACTGTGCATTTTTCCATAGTGGTTGCACCATCTTACATTCCCACTAACAGTGTGCAGGGTTCCAATTTCTCCATATCCTTGTCAATCCTTGTTATTTTCTGGGTTTTTTGATAGTAACCAACCTAATGGATGTGAGGTGGTATCTCCTTGTGATTTAGATTTTTATTTCCCTAATGACTAATGATGTTCAGCATCTTTTCATGTGCTTTTTGGCCACCTGTATATCTTCTTTGGAGAAATGTGTAGTTAAGTCCTTTGCCCATGTTTTAACTGGGTTATTTGTTTTTTGTTGAGTTATAGGAGTTCTCTATATATTCTATACATTAATCCCTTATTATACATATAACTTACAAATATTTTCTCCCATTCTGTGGATGACCTTATCTCTCTCTTGATGCTGTCCTTTGATGCACAGAAGTTTTTAATTTTGAAGTCCAATTTATCTATTTTCTTTTGTTGCTGTGTTTTTGGTGTTATGTCCAAGAAATCATTGCCAAATTCAATGTCATGAAGATTTTCCCGTTTCCTTCTAAGACTTTTTATAGTTTTTGCTCTTAAGTTTAGGTCTTTGATCCACTTTGGGTTAATTTTTGTATATGGAATGAGGAAGGAGTCTCATTCTTTTGCATGTGGATGTCCAGTTTTCCCTCCACCATCTGATGAAAGACTGTCCTTTTTCCATTGCATGGTCTTGACACCCTTTAAAAAATTCAACTGACCGTGGACTTCCCTGGTGGCACAATGGTTAAGCATCTGCCTGCCAATGCAGGGGACACAGGTTCAAGCCCTGGTCCGGGAGGATCCCACATGCCGCGGAGCAACTAAGCCCATGTGCCACAACTACTGAGACTGCGATCTAGAGCCCGCAAGCCACAACTACTGAGCCCACGTGCCACAACTACTGAAGCCCGCACACCTAGAGCCCATGCTCCACAACAAGAGAAGCCACCTCAATGAGAAGCCCGCGCACCGCAACAAAGAGTAGCCCCCACTCGCCACAACTAGAGAAAGCCCACGTGCAGCAACAAAGACCCAACGCGGCCAAAAAAAAAAAACAAAACAAAACAACAACTGACAGTATCTGTGAGGTTTACTTCTGGGCTGTCTAATCTATTCTGTTGATCTATATGTCCATCCTTATGCCAGTGTCACACTAAATATGTTTTGTTTTCTGTTGTTGTTTTTTTAAATCTATTTTATTTTTGGCTGCGTTGGGTCTTCGTTGCTGCGCGGGCCTTCTCTAGTTGCGGTGAGTGGGGGCTACTCTTCGTTGTGGTGCGTGGGCTTCTCAATGCGATGGCTTCTCTTGTTGTGGAGCACGGGCTCTAGGCACGCGGGCTTAGTAGTTGTGGGGCACGGGCTTAGTTGCTCCATGGCATGTGGGACCTTCCCGGACCAGGGCTCGAACTTGTGTCCCCTGCATTGGTAGGCGGATTCTGAATCACTGCGCCGCCAGGGAAGTCCCTAAATATGTTTTATAAGTTACATTTAATCCTCACAATATTCTTTTAAAGTAGAGACTTATTCTCATTTTATAATTGGGGAAACAACCTCAGAAAAATTTATTACCTGAAGGAATCACAGAATCACAGCTAGTAACTGAGAGACTAAGATTTAAACCCATCTGATTCCAAATATTGGAAATGAAATCAGTTCCTAAAAAAAAAGAAAATCCCTATGGGGAATTGAATCCAGGTAGTTAAAAGCACTGAAACTAAATTTATAACTCTGCAGAGTTGGAACTCATTAACCCATTCAACAGACTTTCTGGAGTGACTACTTATGTGAGACATTGGTTTTAGGTGCTGTAGATACAATGAGGAAACTGAGGCATGAATTAGCTGAGCAAGAAGCACCCTCAGTTTGCTACTCAAAGCCAGGATTTATTCATTGTTTCATGCTGCACCATCAGGGAAGGTAGATTTTGGTACATACTTCTCAAGCTTATTAAAAACCAGATTTTAAATACAAAAATCTGGTGCTCCCTGGGAAATTCTAATAACCTCCCTAGAGAATAACTGCATTTTCCAGTGAACCTACTATCTAAGAAAACGTCTTAGAATTTTCATTTCTGTCATTTGTAATCTGGAAATAACACTTTTTTTTGAATTTTCCATGTATAAAATTGTGTCAATTTTTGGGCATGCTTTTTCCAAACTATACTTCACCCACACACAATGCTTTTCAGAAACACTGGTTAAAAGGGCATTTAAAGTAGGTTTAAAGCCTCATTTTGAAGAAAGGGAAAAATACAGGCTTATTGGTAGAATGAGAAAAACACTGAGCCCTTACTATGCCTGGCACTATCCTAGGTCCTGGAGATACACTGTAACACAATTCCTGTCTGTAAGAAATTTCCATTCTTTTTTTTTTTTTTGAAATCACATTATTATTTCAGGCAAGATCATCAATGAATGCTAAAATTAGAAGGTGAAAATTTGATGAGAAACATGACATTTATGTAGTCGCCAAGCATCTCCCCCATATTCATTTTTTTTTTTTTTTTTTTTTGGCCGCATCCTGTGGCATGCAGGATCTCAGTTCCCTGGTCTCAGTTCCTGGACCCGGGATTGAAACTGCACCCCATGCAGTGGAAGCATGGAGTCTTAACCATGGACTGCCAGGGAATTCCTAGGAATTTCCATTCTTTAGGACACCAGACTTCAGCAGGTTCTGAGGCCTGTAAGATCCACTGCTAAAAAAGATCTGTACTTTAATTCAACAAATATTTAATTGTGCCAGGTGGTATTGTAGGCATTTAAGATATATCAATAAACAATGATTCCTGCCTTTATGGAGTTGACATTCTAGCAGAGGGAGTCAGATGATAAGCAATAAATATAATAAAATTACCTAGTACTAGTACCATAAGTGGTGATAAGTACTATGGAAAAAGAAAAAAGGAAAAAAAAAAATGGGATAGTTAACTGTGCCAAGCAGACTTCAGAATTAAATAGGGTGGTTGGGGAAGACTTCTCTGAGGTTAATTTTGAATAAAAATCTGAAGGAGTGAGGGAGCAAACCATGCATATATCTGGATGAAGAGCAATTCAGGCAGAAAGCAACAAGTGCAAAGGCCTTGAGGTGAAATTATGCTTGGCATGTTCAAGGCACAACAAGGGGTAAGATCCTGGAGGTGCATGAGCGAAGTAAAGAGTAGTAGGTGAGATCACAGAGATAATGGAGTGGGGCAGATCTTGTAGGGCATTTTGCTCTGAGTGCTATGTAAAGCCAGTGGATAGTTTTGAGCAGGGAAGTGATATAATCTTTCTGATGTGTTAACATGATGATGGCTACTGTGATGAAACTAGACTAAGTGAGGACAAGGTGGAAGCAAGAGAAAGCAGTAAGACTACTAAAATAATCCAAGCATAAAGGTGATAGTAGCGTAGGGTGGTGAGAAGTAGATGGTTTCTGTATATATTCTGAAAGTAGGGCCAATGGAACTTGCTGATTGGCTGGAGAAAAAGAGGGGTTGAGGATGACTGAGATTATTGGCCTGCATAACTCTCAACTGAAAGAAAAATGCACAACATGAGAGTTGTGAGTCTAGTTATATACAGGGTCTTACTGAGGGAGACACATGTTCAAGAAGCACTTGAAATGTGTTCCACCAGACTACAAAATGGGGGAGGCTTATAAAGGCAAAAACCACAAGGTTACAGTTAGTTACATGAGTTCTTTATCAAGAATTATAATTGGAGCTGGCAAGAAGTAAGGGTGCTTGTTTTGGGGGGGGTTCTTTTGGCTGCACCACACGGCTTACACAATCTTAGTTCTGAACCCAGGCCCTGGCAGTGAAAGCGCCAAGTCATAATCACTGGACCGCCAGGAAATTCCCAAGGGTGCTTGTTAAATAAGGGTTGGTTGGGGTCCGAATTGGTTGCACAGTTACAAGGGGAGACCTTGAGACCATAAGGTTGCAGTGGCATGTGTTGTTCTGAATATGACCAGTGGTGTCCTTGGGTTCTGTACAGTTCAAAGAAAGTTCAAGTTCTCAGTGGGGCAGAATTGTGTCTGAGACCAGATCCTCAATGGCCTCCCAACTCCATTTTTGTATACCTGAACTGTGGTTACTCCATTATAATTTCAATTTGTCATCAACTGTAAGAATATGGTTGCCATTAACTGAGATGAGGAAGACTGTGTTGGGAGCTGGTCTTTGGGGATGGTGGTGGTTAGAATCAGAAGCTTAGTTTTCATCATGTAAGTTTAGGATGTCTACTATACATTTATGTAGCCAACTGGATATATTATTATATACCAAGTAGCTTTATTGAACTCTGTGAGAAGCACTGTCACTCTTGTCTTCACAGCAACGCTATGAGGTGGATTTTTTTTTTTACAAGTGAGGAAAGAGGGCTTAAGTAACTTGCCTAATGTCGCAGCTAATGAGTGGGAGAGCTGGAATACAAATACAGACACTTTGGCTTTAAAACTCGTGCTCTTGCTTAATCATTAAGTAATACTGAATCTCAGTGGATGCCTGACACATAGCAATAGACACTCGGTAGTTATTTGTTGCGTGAATGAATGGAAGAAAAAACAGTAGAGGAGGGGTGGGCTACTATCTTCAGAGTCCTCCTACACTCGTTTTCTTTCTAGGTGATCTCTGGCACCACTGCGAAGTTAGGGAAAAAGGCTAAGGAGGGGGCGGGGGGCGGCTAATGCTAGTGATCACGACTCTCGCAGGGTTTACTTTCTACCACAAAGTCCAGGTTTAGCCCAAACGCAGAAGCCCCGTTTTTAGTTCTAGCATGACCTTAGCGCACTTATTCTCCACACTAGGAATCCTACAAGCAGCCCAATTTATGCTTCAGGGAACATTAACTTTGCAATAACCTAGTTAACAGATTTACCTGGGGAAACCGAAGGAGGCAAGGAACTCGCAAGCGGAAAACTTTAGGGCACCGCCACGCAGGCGCTCCGCCGCCGGGAAAGTACCCACTACGGCTGCGCGAATTGGCGGCCCCGCCCTCCCGCGTCACGTGCTGTGGGACCGCGGCGTGGCGGCGGCAGTGGCGGTAGCGACGGCAGGCCATAGGGCGGTCAGAAGGTTTCCGGTTCCGGTGTAACGTTCGGGCTCCGTCTCAGGGGCTGAAGTTTGTGAGGTGAGTAGTGGCCCCGGGCCCAGAGAGGGTATCCTCGCGTCCTAGTGACTGGGGCTAGGGTTCAATCCAAGGGGAGGACAGAGGCGGGAAGGTTCGGTGGAAAGGAAGCTGAGAAAAGAACAAGGTTCTGTGGGTGAACGGGTTGGAATGAGATTGTTGAGAGGAGAAGGGCGGGGGCGGGAAAGGGACGAGCTGAGGAGACTACCTCTGAGATGAGGAGTTGGGGTAGAACGAGGCTGGGTTGGGGGCGGGTCAGAGACGGAAAGAGCAAAAAGAGAAGAATGGGAGTTTCAGGGAGGAAATTGGACTTGTAGCAAAGGAGAGCACAGAGTAAAGAAGTCCTTCAGAAGATTAGAACCTGCTACCAGCTCATTCAGAGAGCTGAGGCAGAGGCAGAATGCTGCCTTCCTCTCCTTCCACACCATAACCACACCCCACCCCAACCCCGCCCCACGCAGTTATTGTTGAATATTTGATTAGTGACAAAGCTAGTTACCGTTTGGAACTTTTATTTTGGCCACTGGCTGTTTAGTTTGCACGTTATCTTATGGAGGAATGGGTTGAAGTTGAGTACATTTATTCGTATGGTGCTTGGGCACACATTTCATCTGATAGAATTAGTTATGCACTAAATAGTTATTGAATGAATTAAGTGCCATATAGGAATGGCAGTCGTCCTCATTTTGTAAGATGAATGAACCCAGTCTGAGAGGAATTACTTGTCAGAAGGCTGGTAAATGGGAGAGCTCGGTGTGAGCTCTTAATTCTCTGTGGTGTCTGAATATGCTTTTGAGCAATGCACATGTTGAGATTGATAGGCTCTACTGCTATCTCATGATGGGTAAATAGAGCCACTGTATTCATATAACATGTCACTGAGGCACAAAATCTTTCACTCCTAGTTTCATGACTTTAATCTACTAGCTTCATATGGTTATACCAAAATTAAATACACTATTTAGCAACAGTTCTTATAGAGGATAAACCTGCCAAAAATGTAGAAGATAATCAGACTGTACCTTATAGGAGAAAGGATGTCTTAAAACATCTTAACAGATTGAATCCCAGATCGGACCCTGATGTGTGGCGCTGCTGGCAGGAGGTTAGCTTGGAATTGAGGTCAGTCTAGTTTATTGACTTTTAGGCAATATGGAGAAAATCAGGGAAATAAAAATATTCTGTATGCTCATGAAGAGTTTTGAGATTTAAGTAGGAGATAAAAATGTAAACATGAATAAAATTTAAGAACTGTACTAACTTATATTAAACAACAAATTAAGATTGTTGTAGAGAGTCTTTTATGATGGTGTTTTCTCTATCAAGCTAAAAAGTAGAAGAATAAAGGTGAAAAGAGAGAGAGTACATCCAAAACGAGGGTAATCTTTTCTGAACTGAGGGATTAGTTATGACAGAGACCCTGTAGAACATGAGAGAAAAGTATCTAGGTACAGAATTCCCACTGGGATGAATATGAGTACAGAGAAATGTGATAGAACAGTCTTAAGGATTATGAGTTTTAATATAGGATGACTGACCTGGATAAGCCCTCTCTTATTTGTGTCCCTTAAAAGAAGGCCTGGGTTAAGGAATGCTTGCCCAGAAGTAGGAAGAATAGAACGGCTGGGCTCTGAGTGGGCTATTTCAGTCTTGATTTAATGTTATATGCTTGCCAGTCCTTGTTGAATATGACAGAATCAAAAAAGAAGCTAGGACTCATTTCTCAGACTAGGTTATTCCCAAGGTTTGTTTGTTTATTCCACAGGTTTCACTGATCCACTGATACTTACTGAGTTAGGGTTAAAAATCAAACAGAATGTAGTTCTTTCTGTTTTGAAGTATGAGTTGTAGGGAAAGTATTTGGCTTGAAATGAAGTAGAGGAACTTGCCTAGGATTGAGAATAGAGGTGGGGAAGGCATTCTTGATATACTAACTGTTGCCTGGGATCATTTTAGTCTTCTCCTGTCCTCTAACTTAACTCTTTACTGGTTTCTTTTTAGGTGCAGTATTGAATCCTATTTTGAGCTATCCTCCTTTTCCTGAAGAATGGCGCTGTCTAAGAGGGAGCTGGATGAGCTGAAACCATGGATAGAGAAGACAGTGAAGAGGGTACTGGGTTTCTCAGAGCCCACAGTGGTCACAGCAGCACTGAACTGTGTGGGGAAGGGCATGGACAAGAAGAAGGCAGCTGGTATGTACCTTTCTGAAACTTCTGGCTTAACATGTAGGATGGCCCCAAATACTGCTTTGAACTTCCCCAAAGTTCTCTCTGTTGGGAGTGTCTAAGAAAATGTCAGGCCACAGTTTATTTTCTCTTGCATTATAATGGAAATAGCCTAAATAATTAATATTGCTTTTTCTCTTATTTTTTATTTTTTATACTATTTGTGACATATTTTGAATCTCAGACTGATTTCCTTTGACCACTGCACTGAGTTACCTAAATTGTATTTACTTAGGAAATATACTAAAGTCAGATGGGTGTATGCAGATTCAGATCGACACCTAAACATATAGCAGTCTCTATAAAATACATGAAAAAAGTTGAGGGAGGCAGATTTTGTTAAGGTAGTCTCCTCCAACTGCTGTTTGGGAAAAGTTAGAGTGGTTATTCATCTTAAACTTTGATGCTCAACCTAAACAGGTTGCTCTGGCTATGCTACTTCCTATGCCAAAAAATTATAACTATTTTTGTCTCATGGGGCAAGGTTATTCAGTGTAAGAGAATGTATGAGAATCCTACAAAGAACTTAAGAAAGCATTTCCCTCCCTCTTAGGGATAAAATTCCAGTGTTGGCATCTGTTGTATGCCTAGTATTGGACTAAGTACTTTTACCTTTTTAACCTTACCACCTCTTTTTCTCTTGCCAGACCATCTGAAACCTTTTCTTGATGATTCTACTCTCCGATTTGTGGACAAACTGTTTGAGGCTGTGGAGGAAGGCCGAAGCTCTAGGCATTCCAAGTCCAGCAGTGACAGGAGCAGAAAACGAGAGCTAAAGGTAGGTTACAGTCAACTATATGACGAGCTTGGAGTGTTTTGAATGGTAACAAAGTTGCTGAGCTTACCTGGCTCACACTTTAATATCCCCTATTAGAATACGTAATATTTAAGAGAGGTACTTAGACATTGAAGTAGAGGGGGTGAACATGTATTATCACCATCTTATGGTGATGAACTACCTAAGTTCATGGGTTGAAACGTTCCAAGGAAACAGTAGGTAGCTTTGTCCTTTTTCATATACAGTTAGGAGTTTTGGTTCTCATGTTTCCCTAAGTCTCTCTCTTTTTTTTTTAATAAATTGATTGCTCTAAGATTTTACGCTTTGATTTACTTGAGACCTAATAGATTGCTTCAGAATGTGACGTCACTGCTACCTGAGCCATAGACCTCACTGTTGGTCCTTTAGAGATATTACTCTGCAATGGGCTTGTAGATGGGACACCTAACAGCAATTGATTTTTTCCTGTGTGTCTTGAGAGCCTACTGTTTTCCACATAGCATATTGCCAGTCATCTGGCCCCATGAGTGGGATACTTAAAGGGACCATCATTACCTCCCTTACCTCCTCCACTTTTTATCCTATAGTTGCTGATTGGTCATGGCCTCTTTCAATATTAGCAGTGTCAAGTAGCTGATCTATCTCTTTTCTCTGTCTGTCTCTTAAAAAAAAAATCTTTTCTGTGACTCCCATCAAACCTTCCAAAGTGCTTTTGATATCCTGGCTATCCTTTTGTTTTTCCTGAGGCACAAGAATGAATAAGCAGTGTCTGCTTGGTCCCTGGCCAGGCTGTGGAACCAAGAGAAATAGAGATTTGTGTGCTTTTTGTGTTTAGAGTTTTGTAGGGTTATCAGAGGAATGCAAGATAGTCCTTGCCTTAAAGGAATTTGCAGTTTAAGGGTTGGGGGATGGGAGGGCACAACAAAATACAGTCACAAATTATAAAATCTGAGTAGCAGTTTCATGTAAATTTTAGGGTTGACTATAGAGTTTCAGACTTTCGTTGAATTTTGTTACATTTAAGGGGGAATGCTTGATCCATAGTATACACAGATCTGTAGAGTGAAGATTATGTTTTGATAGGGCGTGCTACTGTATAAGTGCTGAGGGCCTGCTGTGAATAAAGTGACTACATTGGGTGGGATTAATAAAAATGGTTTCTTGAAGGAGGTATCTAGATAGCCTTGGGATTCGGGTCCCATTTTGGTCCATTCAGTCCCCACCCCACACAATATATTATGGGAGAGTCCTTTTTCTTGAACTGTAGGAGTTCCAGGAAGCGCTCGCCCCTGGCCGAGGATATGTCCTTGCAAAACACGAGCCCTCCTAGTGAAGAGGGGATGTCACCCAAAGCCTACCACCGGTGTGTACATTTGCTTTTTCCCATTGTCCCTTCCAGTTGGCCACTCTTGGTCCTGTTAAGTTCACCTTGCAAATTAGTCAACATATTTGAGTTCCCATTGTTTGATGAGAACAAAGTGTTATTGGGGAATACTGAAAAAGAGAGAAAGCCCCTGTCCTGGAAGAGCTTAGACACTAGTTGGGAGAAAGTACGTACTAACATTGAAAGACTTAACACTTGGCAAACAGAATATCAGCAGTGTAATTTTACTTAGTATGAACCAAGCTCTTAAGCGCTAAAAGGATGTGAAACAACAGTTTGATCAGAGTGGGATGAGATTATTAATGAGAAAAACTTCCTGGAGGAGGTGAGTTTTAGGCAGGATTTGGACTGGGGGAAAAGTTAAGGGAGATCATTACAAATGTGGGCAGTAAGATTTGCAAAGACCTTGGGATGGGAACATTTATAAGAACATGGGATGAAATTTGTTTGACTGGAGTAGGAGAATAATGAAGTTGAGATGGGTGAGATGGTCCATTTGATGGAGGGTCTAGAAGACTCTGGGAAAAGCCACAAAATGCTGATAAGGACTAGGATTATTCTTCCCTTCTCCCATGGGCAGGGATACAACTCTTCTTTCATCTTGGGTTCCCTTAGGAAGTGTTTGGTGATGACTCTGAGATCTCCAAGGAATCATCAGGAGTAAAAAAGCGACGGATACCCCGTTTTGAGGAGGTGGAAGAGGAGCCAGAAGTAATCCCTGGGCCTCCCTCAGAGAGTCCTGGCATGCTGACTAAGCTCCAGGTTAGTAATTAAGAACTGGAAGCGGTGCTTTTGAGAGTTGAAGAAGTAAGAGATGGATGGGTCCAGATTTCTCGTGACCTTAATTTGAATTAATTGTTAGCATTGGGAAAATTTTATGTCCTGCTTTATGTTTCATCATTTTTTGGTTTAACCAGGAGTATTCCAGTTGAAGGCTATTGAAATAGCATTTACTGAGCACCTATTATGTGGCAGGGAAGGTGTGTTACATACATCATTTGCCCAAATATCTACCTCACTGTGTCAGTAAGATAATTATTGAAATGACTAGAACTCAACATGATGGCAGAGAAGAATTTCCAAATACTATAACACAGAAAAGATATAATCCACTTAAATAATTTTGAGTTCACTTTGTATGTTTTTAATAGGAATTATCTGTGCATTTAAAATGGGCACTGTTAAAAAATTTTGATACCACGTAATTAGTAAATATTTCTTGTACCACTTAAAACTTGTTACAGAAGAAATAGAATATATACATATATATGGATGGGTGGGTGGATGGGTGGATTTGCATATTATGTATGATATTTCTGAAAGGAAAGAAACTGATGGTGATGTTTTTTTACAGAAAATGGGGTCAAGAATTCACAGTATACCCTTTTGTACTTTTTTGCATTTTAAACTATGTAAATATACCACCTATTCAAAAAAATGTTAAAAATAAATTTTTTAAAATATCTTGAAGCGCCTTGACACAGGACTCTTTTGGAAAATTCAAGAAGAGTTATTTGATCATGTCCTCAAAGCTTATTATTCTGAACTTCTTTAGGGCAGAGGAAGGGATTTACAGAGATTAGGAAGTAAGTCTTTACATTGTTGGCTCCCGTTACCCAAACTAGGAATTCAGGGTCCAATAGTGTGATTTTTTTTTTTTTTAAGTGTAATAATGTTTATGGGTTCTGTCAGTTTTGCATGCATTTTTTAAATGTTCACAGTTGCCCTGTAAGGTAGGTACCATTTTTACCCCTTTTAGACACTTGGAGGTTTAGAAATTAAATACCATGTTCAAGGACACACAAGCATTAAATGGCAGAGTTAAGATTCAAACTCAGGTTTCCCTGACTCCAGAGTCTTAATTAGCAAGCTATGTTACTATCAATACTTAACATGCCAATCCTGCCTTGGGAAGATAGGTTGAAAAATTCCAGTGCTCAGCTGTGTAGGCTTATCTTTATTACACTTTCTAGCCTGTGGTACAAGCAGAATGTGATGGGGTCATTCAAAATTTTTTGTTCTCTAAACCTGAAAGCCCTTTGAGTTTAGGAACCTGTATGAGAGAAATAAAAAAGATGTTAACAGTTTTTCAACTTTTTCCCCCACTGAGAGCAGATCAAACAGATGATGGAGGCAGCAACACGGCAAATCGAGGAAAGGAAAAAACAACTAAGTTTCATTAGTCCCCCTACGCCTCAGGTATTGTAACCAGATTTCTCTGAAAATAAGAATCTTTAGCACAGAATTTCTTGCCACCCACTCAAATGAGAGTCCAGAAGATGACTGCATGTTCCACCCCCAATTTACCACAGTCTACCACTCTGTCGTGGGGGGGGGGGGGGCCGGGGGAGATCTGTCTGCTTGTCTAATTTCTCTGATTCTGATTTCTTTTTTTCTGTCTCACAGCCAAAGACTCCTTCTTCCTCCCAACCAGAGCGACTTCCAATTGGCAACACTATTCAGCCCTCCCAGGCCGCCACTTTCATGAATGATGCCATTGAGAAGGCAAGGAAAGCAGCTGAACTACAAGCCCGCATCCAAGCCCAGCTGGCACTGAAGCCAGGGCTCATCGGCAATGCCAACATGGTGGGCCTGGCCAATCTCCATGCTATGGGCATTGCTCCCCCGTGAGTATCTGTTTCATGGAACTCGTTTCTGAAGCTTGAGAAGCAATAAATACCTTTGAATGTTATTGATCCTCTTCTTGCAAGGAACTTAAATAATTTCTTAGACAGTTTCATATTTCTTACATATACTCAATAAATACCAATTGAATTTATTCTCTTGGTTACCTTGTTGCAGAGTTTAATTATCTTCTTTTTACAATTGGTAGAACTGAAGTTAAGATTATTCCTCTAATATTGGAGCTAGGAATAGAGTCAGGTTTCCTAGTTCATAAGTCAGAACTATATCCATTAAACCACATTGAGTGAGACCAGATCTGAGAGCTCTCTACAACTGAGTAAAGGTGATAGACTTCATTTTTAGCACCTTAATTGGTTTGCCATCCCCTGTCTGACTCAAGAATTAAGGAGTAAAGGAAGATATGATTCCAACTTCTTACCATTGTAATTTATAAGTTCATTTCACCTGATTGTACTCTATACTCAACTGTCCAGTTTGATAGTTTCAATCAAGATGTTATTATTCACTGATGGGTTTATGTTCCTTAGAATTTTGTAACCTAGTTGTCTTTGTTGGGTTTTGATTTTTCCTTTCTTTTTTTTTTTTTTTTTAATTTTATTTATTTTGGGCTGCATTGGGTCTTCGTTGCTGTGCGTGAGCTTTCTGTAGTTGTGGCGAGCGGGGGCTACTCTTCATCACGCTGTGTGGGCTTCTCATTGTGGTGGCTTTTCTTGTTGAGCATAGGCACGTGGGCTTAGCAGTTGGGCCTCACAGACTCTAGAGCACAGGCTCAGTAGTCGTGGCGCACAGGCTTAGTTGCTCCACAGCACGTGGGATCTTCCTGGACCAGGGATTGAACCCGTGTCCCCTGCATTGGCAGGCTGATTCTTAATCACTGCGCCACCAGGGAAGTCCTGTTTTTTATTTTCTGCTTGTTTTTTTTTTGCTTGACTTACTGTTCCAAATGGGATTTATTCCTTTGTGGGCTATTTTTCAGGAAGGTGGAGTTAAAAGATCAAACTAAACCTACACCACTGATTCTTGATGAACAAGGTCGAACTGTAGATGCAACCGGCAAGGAAATTGAGCTGACACACCGTATGCCTACTCTGAAGGCCAATATTCGGGCTGTGAAGAGGGAACAATTCAAGCAACAGCTAAAAGAAAAGCCATCAGAAGACATGGAGTCTAATACCTTTTTTGACCCCCGAGTCTCAATTGCCCCTTCCCAGCGCCAGAGACGCACTTTTAAATTCCACGACAAGGGCAAATTTGAAAAGATTGCCCAGCGATTACGGACAAAGGTATCTGGCTTAGAATATAATCAAGAATTTTGAAGAAGTTAGGAAGGTGACAAAGGAAATTGAATATAGTCCTGAAATAACCGTCAACTCAGTTCTCTATGTTTTTGGCAATTAGATAAACAAGTAGTAAAGCAATGAGTAATTTTTAAAATACTATATTTTTTCCTGGAATACTTGATTTTTAGCTGATTTGTCTTCTCAATTACTTTCATTCTACTTAGGTAGAAATAAAATTGAATTTGAAAATTCTCCACATACAACGGTCAGTGGAGGGAAACCGTTGAGAACCCTCAGGGCAACTGATGAAAGCTAGTCTGGTGTTAAAATTTACGGCAGACAGTCCACACACTTGGATAGTTTAATTGACTGTATATGTGATGACTTTTACCTTCTTGTTTTCATCCTCTCAGAATGAGGTTTTCCATAAAATTCCATTTCTGCATATTTGCTGCAGGCAGGCACTGTGGGGTAAAGGGATAGTGATGAGGGTGAAATGTATGTAAATCAACCAAGTAAAGGATAAAGTAAAGAACACCTCCTTTTTCTAAGCTTTCAGAAAGTATGAATTTGTTGCATTAGATGTAAAGAGTTCAACAAAGGAGTGTTTTAAAGTTTGGGATTCTACTACTTCCCTGTTTTCTTTGACTTCAATTTATCTTCTTGTCTTGTCTTTAGGCTCAACTGGAGAAGCTGCAGGCAGAGATCTCACAAGCAGCTCGAAAAACAGGCATTCATACTTCAACTAGGCTGGCCCTCATTGCTCCTAAGAAGGAGTTGAAGGAAGGTGATATCCCTGAAATTGAGTGGTGGGACTCTTATATCATCCCCAATGGCTTTGACCTGTGAGTTTGTTGGTTAATACCTTTTAATAAGGCTAGAGTTTTAATGGGAAAGATGGTACTTGTGCATTAAGTAAAAATTTTAAATCCAAGGAAGATAGATAACCATATACAAGCTCATATATTTGTAAAGAATATGTTGTATGGGTTGTTTTAGTTTTTTGGGTTAATGTAGGAGGATTGGGCACATATAGTCTAAATAATCTATACAAATAATCTGTAAAATTTCTGCTTGCTTTGTTATACATTGTTATTTGTTTTTACCATATTTGTTTTCTTAATTACCTTCTTTTGCTACTTATAATAGGTGTTTACATTTCTTAAAGATCCAGTCCTAGAATAGAGCAAGGATTCTTAGTTGATGGGGGAGAGAATGATAAATAAAGCATATAAGAAACATTTGGCGAGCTTCAATCATATCTGCTCCATTATTCTGATACATGGCTTTAGGAGACTGTCTCAGCCTTTCCTTATGCTTCCTTTGTCAACCGCTGTCCCAGCGAATTATTGTTACTAATGAGAGAATATGGTGTCCATCAGGGGTGTTAGGGTAGAAAAAAAAGTTTGACAATGACTGGTGTAGAGAGTGCATCCAACCTTAGTGGGACCGTTCTCTCATCTTGAAAATTATATGTAATATATTACATATTATAGACATGCAAATACTTTAAAAAATTCTAGAATGCATTGTGGAGAGTGGATTTTTTCATTGTGTTTCTGAGATTCCCTCTCTCTTGGAATCATCTCTACCCACATATCCTATTTTCCCTTCTTCCTCCAATTTTAGTACAGAGGAAAATCCCAAGAGAGAAGATTATTTTGGAATCACAAATCTTGTTGAACATCCAGCCCAGCTCAACCCTCCAGGTAATGTAGAGATTACTCAATCAAAGCTCTAGAGAAGTATTAGCCAATAGAAATGTATGTGATAATGGGCATGTTCTCTATCTGGGCTGTCTATACTGTAGCTGCTGTGCACACATGACTATTGAGAACTTGAAAACCAAGTTGCATTAATACAGCTGAGGGACTGAATTTTTAATTTTATTCAATTTTAATTTAAATTGAAATAGTACATGTAGCTAGTGGCTACAGTATTGGACAGTGCAGCTGTAGAGGATTGAGGTCTAATCTATAGATGGCCTCACTGATGTATATTACAAATTGGGCTTTTGCCATAGTGTTGACTCCCAACTCCAGTCTAGTACACCACCACTAAACTCCTGGCCTTCTTCAATCTTCTTTTTCTTCAGCCTTTCTCTTTATCATTTTTGTAGTGAAAGTCTGTTGGCTTAGTCAGAAGAGATGGGTTTTAGTTGCGGCTGTGAACTAGCTAAATCCCTTGGGTAGATCACTTATAATAAAGAATTTCCTCATATGTAGAGATAATACTAACTGATATTCCTTCTTAAGCAATCACAGAAGATTTTAACATTTTCATCAAATTTGAGATGAATAGAGGAGGTTAGCTTTTACTCAGTTAGTAAATTTACTCAGTAAATTTGCTTGCCAGTATCTCTAATAAGTTCAGAAAAGTAGATTGAGACCCTGTGATAATAAAAGGATAATAATTATTGAATTATACTTAATCAGAATGTACTTAGCTGTCATCAGCGTGAATCATTAGAAGAAAGTGGGGGATTTTGTTTGTTTTAACAAATTGAGTAAATCTGCTTTGGGAGCTCAGAAGATTTTTTCCCAATCTCTATGACTCTTACATTATAAATTTCATAATGTTGGCCAGTGGTTTTCAAATTGTATTCCATAGGCACGTTGAGGTTCAATAAGTAGGATCCAAATGGAATTCTGGATACCCACCACCTACCCCAAATCCTCACACAGAGCAGCCGGAGCAGCTCTAATTTTGTTTTCTATATTTGCCACATTTCAGTTTATAAAAGGGTTCAACTGCTTAAAGAAAAACAAGTTAGAACATTACTCATGAAAGATAAGAATGCTTTTTTTTTAATATAAATTTATTTATTTATTTATTTATTTTTGGCTGTGTTGGGTCTTCGTTTCTGTGCGAGGGCTTTCTCCAGTTGCGGCAAGTGGGGACCACTCTTAATCGCGGTGCGTGGGCCTCACTGTCGCGGCCTCTCCCGTTGCGGAGCACAGGCTCCAGATGCGCAGGCTCAGTAGTTGTGGCTCACGGGCTTAGTTGCTCCGCGGCATGTGGGAATCTTCCCAGACCAGGGCTCGAACCCGTGTCCCCTGCATTGGCAGGCAGATTCCCAACCACTGCGCCACCAGGGAAGCCCCCAAAGAATGCTTTTTAAAGACAACCATAATACCATTATCACAACCTAAAATTAACTAAAAACAAACTAGAGGTCCTTTCTTTTTCTTTTTTTTTTTTTTAATCTTAATTGGAGTATAGTTGATTTACAATGTTGTGTTAGTTTCAGGCATACAGCAAAGTTAATCAGCTACACATATACAGATATCCACTATTTTTTAGATTATTTTCTCATATAGGCCATTACAGAGTATTGAGTAGAGTTCCCTGTGCTATACAGTAAGTAGGTCCTTATTAGTAGTGTGTATATGTCAATCCCAGTCTTCCAATTTATCCCTTCCCCCTTACCCCCTGGTAACCATAAGTCTGTTTTCTACATCCGTAACTCTGTTTCTGTTTTGTAGATAAGTTCATTTGTACCCTTTTTTCAGATTCCACATATAAGCGATATCATATATTTGTCTTTCTCTGTCTGACTTATTTCACTCATTATGACAATCTCTAGGTCAATCCATGTTGCTGTAAAGTTCCTTTTAATGTGATTAATATTCACCTATATCCCTCTAATATGCTTATTACTTTGGTACATTCATTTCTCTGCCTGACAGTCGACAATGACACACCAGTTACTCTGGGGGTATATCTGACCAAGAAGGAACAGAAGAAACTTCGAAGGCAAACAAGGAGGGAAGCACAGAAGGAGCTACAAGAGAAAGTCAGGCTAGGCCTGATGCCTCCTCCCGAACCCAAAGGTACATATCTTAGAGGCAGGGAAGAAAGGGTGACAAGTTTATCTCTGTCATTCTAGAGGAACTTTAGCATCTCTCTCTATATGGGTGCTTTTTGTTTCTCAGAATCATTCATTGGTTCTTCCTTTCCTAAATTTTCTATTGTCTTTCCTTATTGAGACAGGTCAACATAGCCATTGTAGAGGTCATTTAAGGCTTTTTTTTTTAAAAAAACTAATATTGACCATAAAACATTCCTATATTCCTGGAAGAATAATAGGCTTGAAATTCATGAAGATAGTAGTTGGCGTATTTGCATAGAGTTGTTACGTACATAATTCTTAAATGTTTGAAAAATGAAAATGCAGTTTCAAAAACCTCACTCCTGTAGTTTCCATTATCAGTTAGTAATATTTTGAGTGAGCACTGTTATGTATAGGATCTTTCACTAAATGCTATGATAAGAGTGAAAAATGCCAAAGAAATTAAGTTCCTTGTCTTTCATAAATTTTCAAACAATGTGAATAAACGCATACCAATTATTTAGATTAATTATGTGACCTCCCTCAAATGCTGAATTAATTGGATGGGCTTTCAAGGTAAGAGTATTTGGAGGAAGTGAGTTTTGAGCAGAGATTTGAAATAGGTGAATGATATGAATTAGTAGAGAAGAGATTGACAGGTTATCCCAGCTGGAGTAATGACTTAGGAGATTGATTTTTATCATCTCTTCACTGCAGTGAGAATTTCAAATTTGATGCGAGTATTAGGAACAGAAGCTGTTCAAGACCCCACGAAGGTAGAAGCCCATGTCAGAGCTCAGATGGCAAAAAGACAGAAGTAAGTGCCATGGGATTGGGTGGAAACCCAGGGCAAGTACCTTTCCCAGACTCTTCTGGGGGATCCATATTTGGAGGGAGGGGAGAGTTCTCCGTTGCTCTCTCTTTCCCTCAGCCCTGCCTCTGATCTTCAATGCCTTTCTCACTTGTGGATGTCCTTCCTGTCACGACAGAGCGCATGAAGAGGCCAACGCTGCCCGAAAACTTACAGCAGAACAGAGAAAGGTCAAGAAAATTAAAAAGCTTAAAGAAGACATTTCACAGGGGGTACACATATCTGTTTATAGGTAGGTGTCCAAACTGGGCCAGCCTTCCTTAGAAATACCAAAACATTTTCCAAGTGACTGAGGCAGAATCACTGGTGTAAAGCATACCTAATATCAATCAGTTCTACTCTCTTAACGACCCTAGTGTAAATCAAGAGCTAGTAGATCTTTTTCATTGGTGAGGGTTAAAAACTTAGTCTTCTATCTCTGAGGTCTTAGTGAACTAATATTAGTTCTGAAGAATGAATGAACGAATATGCTTATTCAGGCCAAGATGTGAACTAGGGATCATTCATCCTTTATGAAGCATAAAATATTATTTTTTTAGGAAGCATTAAAAGTTTTTTTCCTCAGTTAACTATATCCTTATCCTAATGTATTGCAGTAATCCTTTTATTCCCACTCCAAAATGGACTTTATTTATTTATTTATTTATTTATTTTTGATTTATTTATTTGTTTTTATTTTTGGCTGCATTGGGTCTTCGTTGCTGCGCGCGGGCTTTATCTAGTTGCGGCGAGTGGGGGCTACTCTTCATTGCAGTGCACAGGCTTCTTGTTGTGGCTTCTCTTGTTGTGGAGCACAGGCTCTAGGCACTCAGGCTCAGTAGTTGTGGCTCACGGGCTTAGTTGCTCCGTGGCATGTGGGATCTTCCCGGACCAGGGCTCGAACCCATGTCCCCTGAATTGGCAGGCGGATTCTTAACCACTGCACCACTAAGGAAGCCCTGGACTTTATATGTTGTAAATATTTTCTACCTTTTGTGTTGATTTAATGTTTTCATTTTATTCTTTTATGTCAAGTACATGTGTATCTTCTGTTTAGATGCGCTCATGTTTAGTTCTTTATTATAAAAACGGCACATTATTATAAAAGTAGTGAATGCTTACTAAGATGAAAAACATTCTAACAATACAGAAGGACATTTACTGAAAAAGTCTCGTTCCTATTCTCTGATCCCTTAGGACCACTCACGGTGGGTAACTGCCACTGACAGTTTTTCGTATATTCTTCTAGAAGTTTTTCAGGCATAGCATTGTGACTACTTTATATTATAAGCATCTAGAGAGCAAAGAATTTGTTGGTCTTTATACTGTCAAGAACAACTAGCATATAAATATTTTTGGATGATGGTAAATATCTCTCCTTCATTCTTAGAGTAAATTTTGATTACCTGCTATTTGTTGTAAAGTGTACAGTGCTAGACTTTGAAGAAGTTTAAGACAGTAGAAATACTTCTGGATTCATCAGTTTTACCTTTAAGCATTAGTATATTTGCTTACTCCAAATGCCTTTGTTTTTAGAGAGAAAACTATTTTGGATCCATTTTTATTTGCCATTCCATTCAGGCAGCTGCTGATGCTAAAATGAAAGCCATAACTAAACTTTCCCTTCTCCAGAGTTCGAAATTTGAGCAACCCAGCCAAGAAGTTCAAGATTGAGGCCAATGCTGGGCAGCTGTACCTGACAGGGGTGGTGGTACTGCACAAGGATGTCAACGTGGTAGTAGTGGAAGGGGGTGAGTCTGAAAAAATTGAGGCAACCCTAGGCCTTGAAGTGATTAACATGGTGGGAAGAAAGGAGAAAAAGATAGTATTTTAGAGCCATACCTGGCTTTAATATCTTGGGCCTCTGTTTCTGTGTTTATTGGAGTAGAAGGACCTAAGATGTGGTTCCTGGGATTGCTTCAGCTACCACATTAATGTCTGAGCATTGAATGCACTCAAACGTTCTTTCTACCCCATTGTCTTCCACAACTCTGGCAAAATTCTCCTTCTCTGTTTCTAGGCCCCAAGGCCCAGAAGAAATTTAAGCGTCTTATGCTGCATCGGATAAAGTGGGATGAACAGACATCTAACACAAAGGGAGATGGTGAATGGGGGTTAGAGGGGATTAAGTGGGAGGTGGGATGGTACTCTGTCCATTCATCTGTTCCCTCTCTCTGACACTCTTGCAAATACCAGATAATGTTCAAGAATTTTAGACCCATTTGGACTTTAAGCATGCTAGACATTCATACAGTATTTATTATATGATCATATGCACGAGTATTAGTTATTCTCCTGCCTGTCCTTTAAGGCCTTTCTAACCAGCTGGTTTCCCTGTTAGCCCAGAATCTGGATATTGGCTACATGAGTGTATTTAGTTTGTGAAATTTCAGCAAGCTGCGCATTCATATGTGCACTGTCTATATTATATGATTTTTTGATAAAAAGTTTTTTAAAGGGTTGAGAGCAAAAAATATTTTTCAGATCAAAAAAAGCTCTCTGCTTCATTCAAGAAAATAAACTTTTATTCTTTTGCCCAAGTTTATCTTGTATATATATTTGACATCCTCCAGGCCATCATTCTTCCATCAATATTCATTCTTCCCTTCTTTGAAGACCTGGGTTAGCATTTAACATGTGCAGAGAACCTTACTTTCCTTAACTTTGGCCCTTTTATACTTTTCGTTCTTCCCTATTTTTGTACTTAAAGTACACTTTTTACTATAATTGACCTATATTTTATTTTGTTTCGCAAGTGTTCCTAAGATATTTTCATTCATTATATCTGTCCTCCTTCATTAGACTAAAAACTCCTTGAGAATGGACTCTTATCATTTTGGCATCTGAAGTGCTTAGGACAAGTTTTTATTGTTCTTTTATTTATCTCCTTATTCCCAATACCTGTCACAGCTCTTGACACGTAATTGGTCCTCAATACATGTTTGTTGAATTAATTAATGTCCCTGCCTGTTTGGAGATTTCAGTCTAATTGGGGGGAAATAAAGAGTAACAGAAGACATTTGATCCCAATACATGAGAAAAGGTGATAATATTTAAAAGAATTTGGGTAGGCTTGAATACTGTTTGTTTAGAACCTAAATCTTGGTGTCTCATCTAAGTCTAGAGCAAGATTTAGCTATATTGTCTTTTCCAGATGATGAGGAATCTGATGAGGAAGCTGTGAAGAAAACCAACAAATGTGTACTAGTCTGGGAGGTAGGTGATCCTTTGTTAAACACTGAAGCAGAACTTTAGCTAATTCCTGATTGCTTATACTATGCAAATGGAGCAATATAATGGTAAAACTAAATAATGACTAATCCCTTAAGTAATTTGTATTTCTTTTTGGAATTCATTGTTAAGTATTTGGCAGCAAATCCTTCCTGATTATATTTTAGTTAAATTGATGGGTATATAGTTTATGCCATCTGGGGAAAAGTATGGAAACTGGTGGCAAGAATACAAATTCTCTATTTATTTATTTCACAGTCATGGATGTGAGACTTGGAAAGAGGGAAATGAATTGTAGAATTTTTCTTGGGATATAGTGAAAGAAGTACTAGACTTAAGAATACAAAGTTGGGAGTCTGGGCAGTATCACTTACTAGCTGTGTAACCGGGCAAGACACTTAATGTCAAAAACTGTTGCTTTGTCTATAAAATGTGGATATTATTGTCTCTCCCTATTGTCAGTTTTTTTTTGAGAACCTAATTTGATTATTATGTAATGATGCTTTGCAAAATGTGACTAAATCACTCTTAAAATGGAATTTTTTTATGGTTATACAGTTCTTTCATCCCTCAAATTTTCTTAGCCACACTATTCTGAAGAATGAATGAATGAGTGAATATGCTTGTTCAGGCCAAGTTGTGAACTAAGGATCATTCACCCTTTGTGAAGTGTAAAATATCATCCTATTTCTCCAGGAAGCATTAAAAGTTTCTTTCCTCAGTAACTATATTCTTATCCTGGTGTACTGCAGTAATCCTTTTATTCCCACGCCAAAATACATTTTATACATTGTAAATATTTTCTACCTTTGTGTTGATTTAATGTTTTCATTTTATTCTTTTAGGTTGCATGCGTGTGTGTATCTTCTATTTTTTAAATGTGCTCATATTTAGTAACTAGTTCTTTATTATAGAAGTAGTACTTTGGGACTTCCCTGGCAGTCCAGCGGTTAAGACTCCGCACTTCTCCTGCAGGGGGCTCGGGTTCGATCCCTGGTCGGGGAACTAAGATCCCACATGCCATGCGGCACGGCCCGAAAACAAAAAAAGTAGTACTTTACTACAAAAGTAGTGAATGCTCATTAAAATAAATTCTGACAACACAGAAGAGCACTTACTGAAATAGTCCCTTCCGATTCCCTCATTTTTTAAGACCACTCTATAGGTAATTGCTACTGTTTTTCACGTATCCTTCTGTCTTACCCCAGATTCCTCCAATTTATGCATACTAAGTAGGTAATAATAACCATAATAACTGTTTCTCTGTCTCATAAGTCCCCATCTGCATATTTAATATCCCCCAGCCCCTTCATCTCTTTAAAATTCTGTTCCATTTATCTCTGAGAGTCCTCAGGAATTATTTCTCAGGTTCAGAAAT
Organism: Balaenoptera ricei; assembly: GCF_028023285.1. Taxonomy (NCBI): domain Eukaryota; kingdom Metazoa; phylum Chordata; class Mammalia; order Artiodactyla; family Balaenopteridae; genus Balaenoptera; species Balaenoptera ricei. Next base: position 108,718,221 of record NC_082639.1, read on the forward strand.
AAGCCAAGTTGTGCTTTAGCCTCCTTTTGGGAATCTGATCCCTGAAAGCCTCTTGAGGTAGCACTTTGTGACTGCCATTGCAGCTGGTCCCTTTGGTGAGAATGCGGTTCCATTAAATACTGAATCTTTCTATTGTAGTTGTCTGCAGGTTATCCCCCCTGGCTCCCATTCCTCTCTCCCCCGAACCCCTGTATTGTTCTTTGTCACTGGGCCCCAGAACCTCCTGCTTATATACACAGTCTCACTAAGTCTTGTGAAAAGAGTCCTTTTAGCCTCTAACTCCTTTCTCCTTAAATGCCCCAATCTGGAGGCCTGGTAGGAGGCAAGTTCATCCCATGTCACCCTCCCTAGTCCTTCCTGACTTACTCTTCCATCCAGGCACCAGAGCACAGAACTCATCCTCCATTCAGTCAAAAAAACAAACCCATATAAAGTCATGGAAACTCAGCAAATATCCAAGGGGGTGGAGGTTAGAATTGTTTGTTTTGTTTTGTTTGTTTAATATTTATTTATTTATTTATTTAGGCTGCACCAGGTCTTAGTTGTGGCACTCGGGATCTTTTATTTGAGGCATGAGGGATCTTTAGTTGCGGCATGTGGGCTTCTTAGTTGCGGCATGCATGCGGGATCTAGTTCCCTGACCAGGGATCGAACGCGGGCCCCCTGCATTGGGAGCATGGAGTCTTACCCACGGGACCACCAGGGAAGTCCCTAGAATTGTTTTTACCATAAAATTATGTTCAGGTAGGCACATTGCTACACAGATGTTATTAGGCTTTATAAAGGAATATTATATCTGATTTAAATTAGAAGTTGCAGTGTTTCTATTAAAAATTTTGTCTCTTTCCTAGGGTACAGCCAAAGACCGGAGCTTTGGGGAGATGAAGTTCAAACAGTGCCCTACAGAGAACATGGCTCGGGAGCATTTCAAAAAGCATGGGGCTGAGCACTACTGGGACCTTGCGCTGAGTGAATCTGTGTTGGAGTCCACCGACTGAGACTACTGCAAGCCCTTGCCCCTCCCTTCTTGCCTTTGTCTCTTCAGTCCTCTCCCTTATTCTACTTCCAAACCCAGCCCTACTTGTGTGTGTGATCTCAGAACTGTGCCAGGCTGACATTGGGACAAAGGGAGAACACCTTGCTTCCTTCCCCAGACAGCCTGGTGCTGCCCTTTATTCCCCTTATGTGAATATGATTAAAGAGTTATTTTTAAAGTCGGTATGATATTTTTCACACGTTCAAAGGTATTGGAGTTTGGGTCTTCAGGTGATCTTTTCTCCAGACTTCTAGCAATTGCTGTGGAAAAAGAAAATTTTGTCATTGATATTTATGTATATATAAATGGATGAACGAATGGATGGATGATTGGATAATGGAAATTTCTGACCTCATCTTAGAGCAAGAATGATAAATACCGTTTTCCTGGAGCAGAGTGAAGAAGGAAAAGGTATTAAGTGGATAGGGGAGAGGGAATTTCCATCTCTTAACCTTCAGTGGATAGTCACGAGGTTGACAGATTACTTCTGGTCTTGGCTGAGTAGTCTTAACAGGAAATTAGTTCCTCATATGGGTGAATATATGAGAATGTGTGTCGTGGGTGAAATGGACACAGAAGGAGAGTCCAAAGAGGATGTTATGGGTCAGTTTGTAAAAGGGAATAGGATTTGGGAATTTAGCCTATTTCTTCTCTTTACTAATTAAAGAAACCAATCCTTTTCTAAAAGACAATGTGTAATTTCTTTTTCCCACCCGCCCCCAAGAATCTGACAAGATGCAGTTCTGTTTAAGCATTTAATGTTTCTGGATTGGTTTTAGGAGTATTTGGGTCAGAATAAGTATCCATAGAAGTCCAAAATTCTTACCATAAATATCCTTCCATTTCATGTTGCCTGTTGAGGATGTATTGAGAACGGATTGAACATAGGAGCCATTAGAGTTCCTCCCTGCTAATTGGAGTTTACTAGGAAGTAGTGTCAGAATGAATACTTGACCAGAAGTTAAAACATTCTATGTTATCAAATTAACCCCTTTAAAAAAAAATGTGGGGACCTCCCTGGTGGTCCAGTGATTAAGACTCCGTGCTCCCAATGCAGGGGGCACGGTTTGGATCGTTGGCTGGGGAACTAAGATCCCGCATGCCACGTGGCATGGCCAAAAATAAATATAATTTTTAAGAATTAAAAAGTTACTGTTTCAGGCCCTAGTTAGAGTTCCAATTTTAAGGCAGTATTAGAGAGTGCTAGGATAAAAAAGGTGGAAAGAGACAAGGGACTGCAAAAGGACTTACGGAAAAACTGTACAACCTCTCTTTTTTAGAGATAAGCAAACTATAACCCAGACAGATGACAACTAATTCCTAGAGCAGGAAGAAATCTAAAGCCTATATCTGTGAGACTTAGGAGCTAGAGAATTGATATTTTGTGATTTAAACAAATCCAGGGGAAAACTTCATTGTCAGAAGTAAGTGCTTTTGCTTCTATTAAAGGATTTATTACAAATATGCGTGTAAATAATTTATACACAACTTCAAAAATGTACTGTTTGCTGAAGACCTAAAAGGAGTCTTTGTTCATTATAAAGTTCAGTAAGTTCCCTACATAAAAGAATGAGTTCCATTCCGAAAGCACGTTCATGAGTCCAATTTGTTCGTAAATCCAACAAAGCCTAGGTACCCAACTCACACAATTGCTGTACTGTAATCGGTTTATAATACTTTTCACACAGATAATACATAACAAACAAAACATTTTGAATCTTACAGTACAGTTCCTTGAAAAGTACAGTAGTACAGTACAACAGCTGGCATACAGGGGCATGTTTGCATCTTTGAAAGTTCTGAACTTGAAGGTTCGTCTGTAGGGGGCTTACTGTACCCATAATGAGACTTAATCCTTGTTTTAAGTCTTAACTCCGTGTGCTTCAGGGTGGTGGTGGTTTTTTCATTTATCTGATCCTGTACTGTATTAAGCATTGTGCTCGATAAGCATTGCCTCCTTTATCAGAACAAATTTATGAGGAAAGTAGATTTTAGAGGTGAGAAATCTGAAGTTAACAGTGAGTAAGTAATTTGCTCCAAGGTTATGGCTAGTAAGTGATGGAGTTTAATTTGAACCCAGGTTTGACTAAAACCCAAACTTAGTTCCTACACATGCTGCTTCATTTGTGAAATAGGTGGTAGGAACATGTGTTCTTTCAAATGAATGCTAGACTCAGAATAGTTCCTATCTTGGGATGCTGTTATCACTTAGAATACATTGTGAACTTTAGTAATATCTTTCATAATCTGAAGCTATATGTGTATCTGTAGTTAACGGCAGTTATTTGTGCTCTGTAGCGTTCTGGAAAGAACTTTAAAAGTCATTTGGAATTTATCATGGAGAATTAAGTGAGATGATCAAAGTAGATAATAGCTTTCTTTGTTAAAAAATGCAAATATAAAGTTACTGGACTGATTTTTTCCTTCCTATATGTGGCTTACCTTGAATTTCCAGAAATATCTTGAACAATGGCAATATCATTGTAATATAGGTACCAAATAATTATTTTTGGATAAGACAATTCAGTCATAACTAACACTGTTTAGCAATCAGGGTGCTTTTGCATGTTATTCAATGCAATATTCTGTAGTTAAGATACATGTAATTTTATTCAGGGCAGAAAATGCTGCTGTTCAAAAGAGAGATTCGATCCAGTTGGAATGATCAGGGAAGTTTGCCTGAAAGAGGCAATTTAAGATAGTTCTTGAAAGATAGGTAGAATTTTGGTAATAGAAGAGGATATTTTAGGCAGAATTAATTATAAATAGAAAATTACAGGATACATTTAAGGAAAAGGAACAGTTTGGAGCCCAAGGAATCTTGGAGGAAAGGCATTTGAGATAATACTGGGAAGTTAGATTGGAACCATTGTGGAGGGTCTTAAAAGTTAGGGCTTTTACTTAACTTGGTACATAACAAGGAAGAAGTTTTTTGGTTTTGTTTTTTGAGTAGAGGAAAACTAGGAGATTAGTCTGGTAATGTATATAAGCTGAAGAGATATACTAGGAAGCTGATCCTGATGCTGTTGATATATAGATTAGAAAGGTGATGATAATCTAGGTAGAGGGCAAGGGGAATGAAAAGGGAATTCATGCAAGAAATATATAGGTAGAAGTCTACAAGATTTGATAACCAGTTGAAGGGGTAGAATCAAAGATAACTAGGATATCCAACTTGAAAAAATCTGAATGCAGGTGATAAATTTAATCTTTGGGAGAGAATGAGCAGAAAAATGAGAGAAGGGCTAAAAATGGAATTTTGGCAAACACAAGGGGGTAAGAAAACTAGCAATGGGCAGAGAAAGGATCCATTTAGTGGGATCTGATTAATGATTGTATATTTAACAGAAGCAAAGGGAAATGAATTTTAAGAAAGATTTAAGTAAAATAATAGCTGACATCAACGTCATCAAGCCTTTACTAAGCCAGGCACTACTTTAAGCACTCTACGCACATTAACTCATTTAATAATTATAGCACCACAGAGAGTAAATTGCCAATGGCAAGAGGCAGAGGCTGAATTTGAGCAGTCTGGTTCTAAGTGTCTTACTCTAAACTATTGCACTAACAGAAAAAGCTGAAGGCTGAGACTGTAAACAGTGCACTGGAATTAGCAATTAATAGATCTTTGATGCTTTTTAAGAGTGTGCTTCCTCAGCACCTATTGCAGTGCCTACCTATTTCACTGAGAAAAGAGAAGCAATTGAAGAGAATTTCTGCACATTCTCACCAACAAGTCTATCAACCTACCTGAATCTCTACCTAGATTCTCTACCTTCCTGTTACAAGAAAGGAACTGTCTATGGACCTATCACCTGATCCTATCCTCTCCCACTTACTCAAGGAAATCAGCCAGCAATTCTCCCATCTCTATCCTGTATCAACTGTAGCATCTGATAATAGCTACATTATTTCCCACCTTGGAAAAAAGAAATGACCTTTTGAACCCACATTTCCCGCCAGCTTCAGCTCCATTTCTCTGCTCCCATTTTATTTCTTGAAAGAGTTGTCTACACATGATAACTCCACATCTCCCATTCTCTCTAGAACCCTCTCCAATCACTTCACTTCCTGGAAACAGCCCTTGTCAAGACCACCAGTGACTACTGTGTTTGCCAGATTCAGTGGTTATCTCAGTCCTCAACTTATGCAACCTATGCAGCAACACCTGACACAATTACTCCCTCCTGCTTGACAAATATTCATTACATGGCTTTCAGAACATTACTTTCTGGGTTCTCCTTCGCTGGTCATTCCTTTTCAATATCCTTTGAAACTTGTTCCTTATAGCCCAGTCCTTGGTCCTCTATTCTATCTACGCTCACTCACTTCTGGGCAACCTCATCCATCTCATGGCTTTAAGATCATCTATATACTGACAGTTCTCAGACTGATGTTTCCTACCAAGAACTTTTTCATGAACTTTAGACTCACAATATCTGGTGCCATTTATGCCTCTGACATCTCAAACTCAAGATATTTAACTGAAATCCCTATTTCTACTCATTTCTCACAGGACTGCTCCTTCCCCTTTCCTCCCCTGGTCCGTCTGAGAAAATGGCAATCCATTCTCCGAGGGAGCAATATCACCCCACATGGGGAAAAAGTTGGCTCTTGGGGGATGAAAAAGTCTTAGATATTACAATGCTTTGTCACCTTCCAAAGCTCAACTCTACCCAACAAAATCTTACTCCTTATTTAATTTCTCTCATTTTCTTGGGTGTGACACAAGCAGCAATGACATTGAGTTCATGGAAGATACAAAAATTGTATGCAAAGTCAGTAAGCCCGTGCACCACAACTACTGAGCCCGCGTGCCTAGAGCCCGTGCTCCGCAACAAGAGAAGCCACCGCAATGAGAAGCCCGTGCACCGCAACGAAGAGTAGCCCCTGCCAGCCGCAACTAGAGAAAGCCCACGCACAGCAACGAAGACCCAATGCAGCCAAAAATAAATAAATAAAATAAAGTTAAAAGTTCACTAAGGGCTTCCCTGGTGGCGCAGTGGTTGAGAATCTGCCTGCCAATGCAGGGGACACGGGTTCGAGCCCTGGTCTGGAAAGATCCCACGTGCCACGGAGCAGCTGGGCCCGTGAGCCACAATTACTGAGCCTGCGCCTCTGGAGCCTGTGCTCCGCAACAAGAGAGGCCGCGATAGTGAGAGGCCCGCGCACCGCGATGAAAAGTGGCCCCCGCTTGCCATAACTAGAGAAAGCCCTCGCACAGAAACGAAGACCCAACACAGCCATAAATAAATAAATAAATACTTAAAAAAAAAGTTCACTAAAATTTTTTAAGAAATTAATTTTTCAATTATTTTACTTCTGCTGGAAATATAACAGTTTTGAATGATTTTTAAAAAACTGATTCCCGGGCTTCCCTGGTGGTGCAGTAGTTAAGAATCCGTCTGCCAATGTAGGGGACACGGGTTCGAGCCCTAGTCTGGGAAGATCCCACATGCCGCGGAGCAACTAAGCCCATGCACCACAACTACTGAGCCTGCAAGCCACAACTACTGAAGCCCGTGTGCCTAGAGCCCGTGCTCCGCAATGAGAAGCCACCGCGATGAGAAGCCCGCTCGCCGCAACTAGAGAAAGCCCGTGCACAGCAACGAAGACCAAACGCAGCCAAAAATAATTAAATAAATAAAATAAATTTAAAAAAAAAAAACTGATTCCCTGGTGGTCCAGTGGTTAGGACTCGGCGCTTTCACTGCCATGGCCCGGGTTTGATCCCTGGTCAAGGAACTAAGATCCCACAAGCCGCGCGGTGTGGCCAAAAAAAAAAAAAAATCAAAAACTGATTTCATTGCTATTATGTATTTATAAAAATTGTTAAGTTACATATGTAATGCAGTGAATTACAATTTATATACATAAATTACATTAAAGTTTACTCAGCAAATACAGTTATAAAGTTAAATATTATTAGCATTAAAATTTTTTAAGTTTTGGGACTTCCCTGGTGGCGCAGTGGATAAGACTCCGTGCTCCCAATGCAGGGGGCCCGGGTTCGATCCCTCGTCATGGAACTAGATCCCACATGCATGCCGCAACTAAGAGTTTGCATGTCACAACTAAGAAGTCCGCGAGCCGCAGCTGACCTGGCACAACCAAATAAATAAATAAATATCAAAAAAAAAAAAAGAATTCAATGGAAGAAAGACATCAAAAAAAAAATATTTTTTTTTTAGGGGCTTCCCTGGTGGCGCAGTGGTTGAGAATCTGCCTGCCAATGCAGGGGACACGGGTTCGAGCCCTGGTCTGGGAAGATCCCACATGCCGTGGAGCAGCTGGGCCCGTGAGCCACAACTACTGAGCCTGCGCCTCTGGAGCCTGTGCTCCGCAACAAGAGAGGCTGCGATAGTGAGAGGCCTGCGCACCGTGATGAAGAGTGGCCCCCGCTTGCCGCAACTAGAGAAAGCCCTTGCACAGAAACGAAGACTCAACACAGCCATAAATAAATAAAAATAAAATAAATTTAAAGCTGCAGTCTCTATAAAAAAATTTTTTTTTAAATTTTTAACAAAGATTTTAGTCACTCAACTCTGCATTGAATAAAAAGTAAACTTCATGCTTACTCTTGTATAAAGCACAAATATACAGACAGTACATAGACAGATATACAATATAACTGTGGCATTAACATTTCATGGGGGTTGAGGGAATAGGAAAAAATATCTAAGAAGAATCTTTAGGGTCAACAGCAATGGAAAAAAAGGCTGAGAAACACTGTTCTAGTTAATCAGGTCAGAAACCTTGGTGTCATATTTGACTCTTTTTTTTTTCTTCTTCTCATATTCCCCTCAAGTCCATAAGCAATCCTTTCGACTCTACCTTCAAACTATATCCAGGATCTGACGCCACTTCTCTTTTTTTTTTTTGCCATGCTAGTAGAAGCCACCATCATTTCCTTGTCTGGATTACTCCAATAGCCTCCTTAACTGGTGGCTCTGCAGTCAGTCTATTTTCAACATAGCAACCAACGTAATCTTTTAAAAAGAATGCTATGTAACTTTTCTGCTTAAAACTGCTCTGCCTAAGTGTTCCCCACCTCAAAGTTAAAAGCCAAAGTCTTTACAGTGGCCTTCCAGGCCCTACATGAACTCTCTCCCTTCACCTCTCAGATCTCATATTCTATCACTTGTCTTCTTCTCTAGCCACAATGGCCTCCTTATTCTTCCTCTAATATATCAAGACATTCCTGTTTTAGGTCCTTTACACTTGCTGTTCCACCTGTCAGCATGTTTTTCTCCCCCTCCCCCATATTTGCTTGGTTACCTTGTGCTCAACATTCAGATCAAGTATCACTTCCTTCCAGAAGCCTTCCTTGGTCACCAAACCACCATTCCCATTCCCTTAAGGACCACACACACAACCCCTCTCTCTTCCTTACCCTGCTTCATGCTACTTCATAGAACTTATTACTCCCTGATATATATTTTTTATGGTCTGCTGCCAATAAGCCCCAGCTGAAAGGGATTTTTGTCTATTTTGCTATGTTACTCCCCCACATCTAAAACTGTACTTGGCACAAGACGTTCAACAACTTTTTGTTGAATTAACAAATACTATATGTGAGCTTGACAAAACAGGTTCCCTGCCTCAAAAAACGTGAGTCTACTGGGAAGACGTGAAAGAATTAAAATACACTAACTGCATGTGTTCAGTGGAACAAAGAAGTCTCCAAATCTGCCCAGAGGATTTACATAGGCATATGCAATTGCACGGTTAATCTAGGTTGTGCTAATCAGTGTAACAATAAATATCTAAGGCTTTTGTAAACTATAATGTATTATGCAATTGTGAGACTGTATCATAACTGGCGAAGGTGAGATCACATCTTGCCATTTATTGTTTCCGCGTCTCGAAAATTCTACGGGGAAAATTTTCGTTTCACTTCATTTACTTCCTCTTCCTATAATCCAAAAAGTCAAGTGGCTGTGAGTGTTATCGTCCCAGGGGAGTGTAAAAAATTGTTTGGTCTGGGAGTCTGCGTAGTGAATGGCTCGCTTGAGCTGGCGCATGCGCATCCTCTGAGGCACTGCAAGATGGCTGCCAGCGACTTTGTGGCGCGTTGGTGCCCCGAGGAATTAGCAGCGGCGGCGGCGGCAGCTGCAGGTGCCAGAAAATAACAGTGGCCGCTGAGCGGTGGGAGTTTCTCGGCCTTGCTGTGTGAGCTGGACAGCCCCAAGAGAGACACCTCGCTAGGAAGCAAAACGCGGGGCGGAGCGGTGAAGCCCCTCCCCCAACCTCTCCTTAGTTTGACCAACTCCCTCTCCCACCCTTCTCTCCCCGTTTTTCCTCCCAACCCGCTACGCGCTGGCCTGCTGCGCAGGCGCACGAATAATCGAAGCGCCTCCTTAGCCCTTGGGGCTTGTGGGCTTCTGCGCGCGCTTCTCGTTCTTCTCCCTTGATTGGCCAGATTGCCCCGCCATCACACCTCCCTCTGCTTTTTCTAGGTTGAGAAGGAAGCAGGGGGGCGGGGCCAAGCAGCGCGTGCGCGATAGTGTTGCTGTCCCTTTGCTGCTATTGCGTTGCAAAAAAAATCCTGACTAGGTAGCCTTGGGCCTTTCTGTTCTAGAGGATCTAAAGGAGAGAGAAAGATTTCTGCATCTGAAGGGGCAGTCGGGTAGTATTAACTTTAAGATATTCATGCCCGCTCTTAGAGGAGTGTGGGGAAGGGCCTTAAGCGTTGAGAGCCGAAGAGTATAAAACCATTAATTTCCGGGCTAGGCGTTTAGAAAGGCTTTGCAGGACCTGTTTTCTGCTTAATTCTTCCGTGATTACTGACTGGTTTAAACACAATCCCTTGAACAATTCCGATAAACCTTCGAAACCCGCAGCCCCTCTTTGCAGCGTGTAGGAGCCGCCAGCGTGCCCAGCAACTGGTCCTCCCGTCCTACCTCCAGAAGAGCCTAGCGCGTGCACCATCCCCACCCCCTGGCCTCCCTCCCCACCTGCGGCTTTCACGCACTCGCAGTGATTGTTTTGCCCGCTCCCGCCGCCGTCGCCGCCGCCGCCGCGGCCGCCAGAGGAGCAGCAGCGCTTGTGCAAACCGGGAAGATGGCGGCCGGCGGCGGCGGAGGCGGCAGTAAGGCCTCCTCCTCGTCGGCCTCTTCGGCAGGGGCTCTGGAGTCCTCGTTGGATCGAAAATTCCAGTCGGTAACTAACACCATGGAATCTATTCAAGGCCTGTCGTCTTGGTGTATAGAGAACAAGAAACACCACACTACTATCGTCTACCATTGGATGAAGTGGCTCCGGAGATGTGAGTGTTGAGGGGTGACTAGGGAAGGGAAGACGGGGGATGGAAGGAAATACTACCCGAAACGCTTAGGGTTTTCCTGTGGAGCCGCTGCATTCGGTTGGGGTTGTTCATATTAAATCTTCGACCAGAGTGTACCCAAACTCAGACCCTATTCCTAGCCAGGACTGTCCTGAACTGCAGGAGGCTCATCATTTCTTGGATTTTATAGCGACTGACTTGGTGTGACCTTGGGCCGTTGGGCCCAAGTCTGTTGAGATTTACATGTTGTTTTAGAGCCTTGTAAGGTGATGTTGTTTTTACTGAACCTTCACAGAAATTGTCGCGTCCGTTTATTTCTTATAGGCCCTGACGTGTTAATGATTTCTTGTTTTCCTGATGATAGACACGCTATGGTTTAAGCAGTAGTAAATGCACCTATTTCGCTGGAATATGTGGGACCATTCTATTTTCCACTGACCTAAAACTTGTGATGTGTAATTAGAAGGGCCTTACCTAGATGAAGAGGTAACGTGAGCTCCACATAGAGCTGAGGCGACCACCTGAGAGGTTTTTGTAGCTATATTTGCTGCGGTAAAATACAGGCTTCTTGATACTGACCGGAAACAACCGTAGTCAGTATCGCCACTAACACCATAAAATGGAAAACATATCCGGCTACTTTTCAACCAGTTCAGATACCTTTTTAAAGAATAGGAATTGGTTTCATAGGTAATCAAAACAAAGAATCAGGAAGTGTGCTTTTGAATAGGTACTACTCTTTTACCCCAGTTAATTGTTTTTTTGTCTACATCGTGGAGTTTTTTTCACTTTGCTGCGTTACTGCAGAAAAGAGGTCTATTAGACTGTCAGGAAGCATGGCTTGTTTGCAGAAAATTTCAGATCTTTTAGGACAAAGTGTGGAGAAGTCATTTGTTGCTTCCTGCTGAGAAGAGAGGGTTGACCCTAAATCCATGTATATCTATTTGAATTTTAGGTCTGTTGTTGCTTCCTGTCTATGGCATGTCACCAGTGAGACCCATCGTCCACTTATTCTTCTTATTCCACTTTTGCTATTGACCCTATAGTGTTTTAATTTGTGTTTACTTTTAGGGAACAGATGGATAAAACTTACAAAATCATAGACCCCAAACTTCAAATCATTTGTGTATAAAGTTATTGTTGGGAGAGATATTTTGTGGCTCTTTGAATAATATATGCAGAAAGGGTTGTATAACCAAGGCAGGATTACCTATATTTACCAATAGCAGATCAAAGTTACTTCTTTCCAAGAGGTAAAATTAGAACATACAATATCAAGTACCAGTCATTATCAAAGACTCACATAGTATCTACTATGTGCCCAGCCCTTTGTCATTTACAATATATCTAGTATCTCATTATACCTTAAACTAACGCTAAGAAGTAGATTTTTTAATAATTGATTTACAGATGTGGAAACTAAGCCTCAGAAATGTTAAGTAAGCTGCTTAAATTTATACAGTAAAATGGTGGAGTTGGGATTTGACTCCACCATATCAGATGACAGTGGCCACATTTAACTTTGTAAAGTAATGTTTTCATGATTATTCTTCAATGTTTTTGGTACACCAGTGGTAGCAAGCAGTGCTCAAGCCTGAGGACGTATTCTCCTTAAACATATTTTTCTTCCTGTTTTAAAACATTTTTACTTTTCCTCCCTTTGGGCTCTGGTGCTTTAACTGTATGGTTACATCATTTGCAAGGATAAGTTGGTCGCCATCCCTGCCTGTGGGATTACAAATGCAATTACAATATTTTTTCCAGTCAGCGATAACGAGATACACTGGAGCCAGAATTTTTCTGCCTCTACTTTTGATATTGTGCCTGAGCTTATTTCCCTTGTTGATATTTTAAGAGTGAAAAAAATGATTGCTCTAGGAAGACAGTACTTCATTTGAAGTGCATTATATATAGTTTGTATAGTTAAATGCTTTTGGCTTTCTATAAACCTGATTTTTTTTTTTTGTCTGGTGGAATGCAACTTAACTTTCTAAAATGGTTAAGGGTAATTTGTAGTTGTTTTATATTTACATTGAGTGAACATCGTTTATCTTATTGTAAGTAAAGCCTTTTGAGAGAAATATTCAGGAGATTGGTGTTAGAATTATTTTAGTTCGAGTTTGGTTTTTAAGTCAGCTTTAGGCAAATTTGTGAAATAGGTGTCTTTGGCATTCCCAGCCTTTCTGTCCATCTTCCTGATGCCCCTTTTGCTTGTCCTTTTTTTCTTTTGACATCCATTATTTAGTAATTTATATTTAGACCTCAGTGTGAGTTTAAGTAACTGTTAACTCTTTCTGAGATATTTTCATTTTTATCCTTTATTTCATAATGTGTAATAAGAGACTTTTGTTCACTTTAAAGGAAATAATTGAGGGAGTTCTCTGGTGGCCTAGTGGTTAGGATTCCGGGCTTTCACTGCTGTGGCCCAGGTTCAATCCCTGGTCGGGGAACTGAGAGCCCGCAAGCTGTGCAGTATGGCCAAAAAATAAATAAATAAAAATTTAAAAAACAATAAAGGAAATAACTTAGAGAAGGCAAGTAGTCTTCCTGAAGACACACTCCATGGTGGGTTCTACTGATTTTTTTCAGACTTGTTTTAATTTGTTTGATTGAAGCTTCCATTGCTATCATTTTTCAAAAGTGATCTTTCTGTAGCCTAAACCGATGTCATTTCTGTGCTTTAAAATCCTTCAGTGATATCCCATTGCAACAGGCTTTAAGGGTTAAACTTCTTTTTACTACAAGTAAAAGGTCTACAAGTTCCTACACCACCTGCCCTGCATACTACCTCTCAGGCTTCTTCCAATCCTATCTTCCCATCATTTAGATCCAAGCTCAAATATTACCTCCTCAGAAAGGCCTTCCCTAATGATCTTATTTAACATGGTTCCTTCAGTTGCATTCTAACACATCACTTTATTTTCAGTATATGAAATTACCTTATTTATTTGTTTATATGCTTACTATTTATTTTCTTCCACCGGATGACAGGGCTATGTCTTCTTTGCTGCTACATCCCCAAGCAACTAGAACAGTGTTTGGCATACAATAAGTAATCAATAAATATTTGCCAATATAATTTTGTGGAATAGTTAATCAAGAACTTGAATTGTTTTAATTTCTGTTTATCAGAAGGCAGCGTTTATAATTTAGTAAAAGAAATGATAGGTATGGTTGTTGGCAGTTTCAAAATATGGCTCTTATATGAGCTTGATGTGCAATTTGACTAGACTGTCATTTCTGTATTTTGTTCATCCGTCCCATTTTTAATGTAACATGGAAATCAGTATGGAAAAGTAGAAAAACACAGACTTTAGAATTAGACCTAGGTTCAAATCTTAATTCCATCAGTTAATACCTGGGCACAGTACTTAAATTGTGAGTCTCAATTTCTGATCTGTGAGTAGAGATAATTATCTCTCATAGGCTTGTTGTCTAGACTTAAGAAGATAATGCAGGTATTTTAGTATAGGTCCTAGCATATATGTATATGTTCAGATTATTATGATGACAGTGATGATGTAGATAGTCTTAAGGTCCTGACTATTCGAAATAATTACTTTGTTTTGGGAACAGTGCTGGAAATTACATTCCCAGTCAGGGGGAGATGATTTGGATCAGCCTTTCTGTAGTGAATTAGCAAGTTCTCTGAAGAACTAGTAGGACAAAATGGAAAATACTGTGTTCATGATATCTCCAAGTTGTTTTGCTTCTAACCATTGAATGGGCTGGTCTGTTTTAGAAGGTGTATGAGAATTGAAATGAGTTTTTGAAGAAAAGGGGGTTATAGGAAAGTAGAATCATTTGTAGAGCAGAAAAGCTGTTAAGATTTCCCTTCAGCTGTTTTTGGTACGAACTTTAAGTATGTACAAGATTAGAAAAGTAATAACATTCCCGCCACCACTGATCACCCCACTTCAGTAGTTATCTTTTTTCTTTTAATTAATCAATTAATTTATTTTTGGCTGCGTTGGGTCTTAATTGCTGTGCGCGGGCTTTGTCTAGTTGTGGCGAGCGGGGGCTACTCTTCGTTGCGGTGCGCCGGCTTCTCATTGCGGTGGCTTCTCTTGTTGCGGAGCACGGGCTTCAGGAGTTGTGGCTCGTGGGCTGTAGAGCGCAGGCTCAGTAGTTGTGGCCCATGGGCTTAGTTGCTCCACAGCATGTGGGACCTTCCCAGAACAGGGCTCGAACCCGTGTCCCCTGCATTGGCAGGTGGATTCTTAACCACTGCGCCACCAGGGAAGTCCCAGTAGTTATTTTAATGGCCGATCTTTTTTCTTCTGTCCCCTTTACTTTCCCTTCTCCTCCTCCTCATTTGAAGAAAATCTCAGTACAATCTGGTATTTTCTCCACAAGAGAAACTGTTACATAAACATGGACTGACCAAAAAAAAAAAAAAAAAAAATCTCTTAATACAGGATTAATTTGTTGCAGAGAATTCGAAAAGTGCAATTTACTATTTTTGATGTACGGCAGTGGTTTCTCAGATCCTTGAATGGACCGTGAAGATGGTAATAATTTTCTAGCTAACTTTTATCCAGTGCTTATTATGTGCCAGGCACTGTTCCAAGCATTTTGCATGTATTAATTCATTCAATCTTCATACTTCTTTGAAGTAGGTATTGTTATGATCCCCACTTTACAGATGGGAAAACAGAGGCACTGAGAGGTTGAGTAACTTGCCCATGGTTAGAGAGCTAATAAGTGGTGGATCCGGGATTCAACCCAGGCATTCTTGATTTAGAGCATACGCTCTTAGCCACTGTACTACACAGCCTTTCCTATTCATAAAATATTTTCTACAATATTAGGCCATGCAGATTAACTATAATGTCTAGATTTTGAAGCTTTGTGGATATTTTTGTTTTTATTTTTGCTTTCTGTGGGAAAACTGATTATCTTGTATAGATTTGAAGTTCTGATAGTCATTTATAATTAAAAAGGAGAACAAATTGAACATGTTAGTTACTAAAGTTGTCTACTTGATAAAAATTTCTAAATGTTAGGTGTTTTAGATTAAATAATAGAAGGATTTTTATGGTGGCAAAAAGTTTGGGGTACCACACTGGTACCTCCATTGGTCAGTGGAGAGTGAAATCTATAATCTTGTATTTGATATTGCACAAATCTGAGGGTCTGGAACTATTTTCTGCAGCTCTGGTATCTGAAATGTAGCTATTCCTTTAACTGTTTACTTTCCTTGTAATTCATCCTTTGTAGCAGATATGTTGGCTACACATACAGAGTATAACAGTACTGCCATAGCTTTTTTTTTTTTTTAATTATTTTATTTTATTTACTTATTTTTTTGGCTGTGTTGTGTCTTCGTTGCTGCGTGCAGGCTTTCTCTAGTTGCGGCGAGCAGGGGCTATTCTTCGTTGCGATGCGCGGGCTTCTCATTGCCCTGGCTTCTCTTGTTGTGGAGCACGGGCTCTAGGTGCACGGGCTTCAGTAGTTGTAGCACACGGGCTCAGTAGTTGTGGCTCGTGGACTCTAGAGCGCAGGCTCGGTAGTTGTGGCTCATGGGCCAAGCTGCTCCGCGGCATGTGGGATCTTCCCAGACCAGGGATCGAACCCCTGTCCCCTGCATTGGCAGGCGGATTCATAACCACTGCGCCACTGGGGAAGTCCCTGCCATAGCTTTTTTTTTTTTTTTTTTTAATTATTTATTTATTTATTTATTTATTTATTTATGGCTGTGTTGGGTCTTCGTTTCTGTGCGAGGGCTTTCTCCAGTTGTGGCAAGTGGGGGCCACTCTTCATCGCGGTGCGCAGGCCTCTCACTATCACGGCCTCTCTTGTCGCGGAGCACAGGCTCCAGACGCGCAGGCTCAGCAATTGTGGCTCACGGGCTTAGTCGCTCTGCGGCATGTGGGATCTTCCCAGACCAGGGCTCGAACCCGTGTCCCCTGCATTGGCAGGCAGATTCTCAACCACTGCGCCACCAGGGAAGCCCCCTGCCATAGCTTTTTAATCACATGTCACATGTATACAAATGTAGGTGGACTAGGTACAAATTCTTACTTTAAGTTTCTAGGTGAATTTTGCTTATAAATCCCTAGTTTACATTCAGTTCTTTTAACAAATATTTATTGAATACCTACTGTGCCAGGCACTGGGGACACAAGCAGGTGAATAAAATAGAGAAAAATTTTTGTCCTCTCAGAGCCTATACTGTCAGAAGAGGAGACAAGCACCAAACAAACAAAATATTAAATATATTAGAAGGTAAAAAATATTAGGAGTGCTAAAAAGAAATATAAAGCAGGGAAGGGGAATACAGAGTATTACAAGAGTTTGTACTTTTGTTTTTTTTTTTTAATTTATTTATTTATGGCTGTGTTGGGTCTTCGTTTCTGTGCGAGGGCTTTCTCTAGTTGCGGCAAGTGGGGGCCACTCTTCATCGCTGTGCGTGGGCCTCTCACTATCGCGGCCTCTCTTGTTGCGGAGCACAGGCTCCAGACACGCAGGCTCAGTAGTTGTGGCTCACGGGCCTAGTTGCTCCGCGGCATGTGGGATCTTCCCAGACCAGGGCTCGAACCCGTGTCCCCTGCATTGGCAGGCAGATTCTCAACCACTGCGCCACCAGGGAAGCCCAAGAGTTTGTAGTTTTAAATTAGGTGCTAAGGGAAGGCCTCACTGAGAATGTTGACATTTGAGCAGGAAAGTGAGGTATAGGCAATATAGATAGGAGAGTGTGACAGGAGAATGTTCCAAGACAAAGAACAGAAAAATACAAAGATCTTGAGGTTAGAGTGTGCCTGGTGAGTTGAAGGAACAACAAGAAAGCTTTTGTGGCTGGAAAGGAGTAGTGAAAGTAAGGATTAGCAGATGAACTCGGAGATTATGGTGGGTGATACGGCAGAAGGGGCAGATCACAAAGAATTTTATAGGCATTCTTGGGCTTTTATTTTGAATGAGATGGGGCAGAGAAGTGATGTGAACAGATTTCTGTTTTTAAAAGATCATTCTAGTTGCTGCAGAAACAGGGATGCCAGTAGGTGGCTATTGAAGTAATCCTGGGATAAAATATTGGTGGTTTGGACAAGCTTGTGAAAGTTATAAGAAGTAATTTAATTCTAGATCTGTTTTGAAGGTAGATCCAAACGGCTTTCTAGATGAATTAAATGTGGGGTAAGAGAGGAGAGTTATCAAGAATGACTCTGGGGTTTTTTTGGCTGAGTGACTAGAAAGAGTTGACATTTATTGACAGACTTCACTCATTTAAAGTGTACAGTTCATTTGTTTTAGTATATTCACAAAGTTGTGCGACAGTCACCACAGGGTATCTGCTTAGTATGTAAATTGACCTTGGAGCCATCAGCCTGGAAGAGATGTACTAGGAAGTAAGTGTAGATAGAGAAGTAAGTGTAGTAAGACAGAGTAATAAGTATAGATAGAGAAGAGGTCCAGAGAGAAGGCTCTGGGGCATTCTGGTATTTCAGATACCTCTTTCTATTTACTTGGTCTAATGTGTTATTGTGTTTGGTTCTTTCTGAGGTTCAAGGTAAACTTTCAGCTCCCCAAAGAAGTAATAAATCTATTTTGATCTCTTGCATATTTCTACTCTTGGTTTAGGTTTAATGTCACTTCTGGATTAGTTAGGCATTAGGTCTGTTATAATTCCCAGTTGTAAAATTATTGCATAATCAATATTCTCTCTGCCCTTTGGATGCCTAGGTCACCTTTTCTTCCATCCATTGCCCTAGGTTCATAGAGATGTAGGTAATTTCCATGTTTTCTGACAGTGTTTCAAAACATGAGCTACCGTAATTATTACATGTAATTATTGTGATGGTGTATACTAAATGAGCCTTTTAATGTGTATTATGAGACTTCACAAGCAGTTGTTATATTCTTCATTTAGCTGCTTTGTCTCTCAAATGCAGAAGGGTTGTATTATATACATGGCCTTAGGTGGATTTAAAGCAATATGTAAAACATTCTTTTGCTGTACATCCCATAGTAAGCTAAATGTTAAATTATATAGCAAATAAACATTCCCATAAATCAAAGTGTGAAACAGTATTGACAAACTTCAAGTGATTTTGTGGTGTGGAAATATCTTGAAAATTCCATTGGAAATTTCCATTTCCAATGGAAAATTACTAATATTAACATTTCCTTAAACAGGCCACCCCAAAATTTCAGTTCTGTTGGTAGAGAAGGGGTGAGTGTATGTATGTGTGTAATTTCTTCGAGAGTGGAGACTTATGATTTTATTCTTAGTGATTTGGCTTCCTGCCTTTCATAAACTAATAAATAATAGATGCATCCAAACTCCCTTTTCTCCTAAGCTTTTGTCATTCAGTTATGATCTTTTTTTAAATTTTTATTTTTAAATTAATTAATTAATTTTTTTAACCCCCCTGGCATCAGTCATGGACAGAGAAAGCTACAATTCCAAGATTCCTAACACCCTGGTCTCCGGATTCAAGGTACAGCTGGCAATAGCCTCTGTCTACCAGGCAGGTGATGGAAACCAATTTGCAAGTGTGAAGCCAGCTGGTGGGAAGATAAAGAGGGGGCTGAAGGGGCTGTGAGGCTCTTTTTTTAAAAATTAATTAATTAATTTTTGGGCTGCGTTGGGTCTCTGTTGCTGCACGTGGGCCCCCTTCATTTGCGACGAGCTGGGGCTGCTCCTTGCTGTGCGCCCGCTTCTCATTGCGGTGGCTTCTCTTGTTGCGGAGCACAGGCTCCAGGCACATGGGCCTCAGCAGTTGTGGCTCGCGAGCTCCAGAGCAGGCTCAGTAGTTGTGGTGCACGGACCCAGTTGCTCCGCAGAATGTGGGATCCTTCCGGACCAGGGCTTGAACCCGTGTCCCCTGCATTGGCAGTGGATTCTCAACCACTGCGCCACCAGGGAAGCCCAAGTTATGATCTTTTTTTTTAATCTTTTTTTTTTCTCACTTTTCCCAAGTGTTTAGTGTTCTACAGCAGTACTTTAAAAAGTCCGAAGGGGATATTTTGGGTTAGTTGTTTTAAAATTTCGTCTGAGAACTAAGACTACATGAGGTTTTTTAATGTGTAGAAGGAGCTCAGAGACCCTAGTAAAAAAAAAATTACTCAAAAACTTAACACCGTTGCACAAACCACCTTGACTGAGTTTCTCATCTGTTTGTCAAGGAAACAAAAAGGAGTTGGTGCTTTGTAGTGCTTTTGATTCCACTGCATGCACAGATTTTAGTTATAGAACACTGGAGAGATGCACATCTTGTGGAGAAGTAGTAGAACCTAGTTACTCCTTTTGGAAAAAGGCAACAATTCCATTTGTGCTTTAGAACATTAAAGTCTTTCTGGCTAAGATAAAGATAGTCTAAAAAAAAAACTCATTGTTTTTCTTGTTCTCTTAGAAACATTGAAATAGAGGCTGTTTGATGAAAGAAATAAAATGTTTAATATGCTGGGTTTAAATTTTTTTTTTTTTTTTTAAAACCTTCAGTGGATTCCTGCTTCCCAAACTATAGTATTTTTTTTTTTTTTAAAGAAATTCACGTTCTTTTATTTATTTATTTATGACTGTGTTGAGTCTTCGTTTCTGTGCGAGGGCTTTCTCTAGTTGCGGCAAGTGGGGACCACTCTTCATCGCGGTGCGCGGGCCTCTCACCATCGCGGGCTCTCTTGTTGCGGAGCACAGGCTCCAGACGCGCAGGCTCAGTAATTGTGGCTTACGGGCCCAGTTGCTCCGTGGCATGTGGGATCTTCCCAGACCAGGACGCGAACCCGTGTCCCCTGCATTGGCAGGCAGACTCTCAACCACTGCGCCACCAGGGAAGCCCGTGGGTTTAAATTTTGGTTGCAGCCTTTTATCTTTCCCTCATCTCTCTTCCTTCACTTCACTTGCTAGTGATTAGTTTCACTTACTTTCACCCTATGGTTTCTTTGGTACCCACCAGAGGTGGCTGGGGGGAGAAAGGAGATTGATTATTTCCTTTAGTGAAAGTTTCACTGTTAGAAGGGAAAAGATTTTTTAATGTTAGGCATTATAACTTATCATTTTTAATTAAAAAAAGACCTGAATGGATCCTGTGCTGTTTTTGTGTTCCCTTTACTGTCATGATAGTTTTAAAATGGTAGCATAACACATTATTTTAAAATGATGATCTCTAAGAGGCAGTCAGCATTACTTGAGTTATTAACATTTCTTTTATAGTGTATTCTTATGTCTAAAGATACAGAATTCAGAAAATTAATTTAGAAATATTGGGTGCTTACTCTACGTAAAACTTTGTTAGGTCGCTCGCTGAAAGAGATGGAATTATGAGGAACTTAACGTTTCGTAACTAAGATAAGAATTGAACAAAAATAACTTGTTCTGGGAAGTATGATAATATGAGTTTTTATATGCTGTACCAGTTTCGAAGAGTTATCACTTTTTGGTTGGAGTGAAGGTATGATTCACTGAGCACCCTTACTAGATATCACACACACACACACACACACACACACACACACACACATATATATATATTCTTATAATCCTAACATAAGCTCTGTAAGGTAGGAGTTGTCCCCACTTAAAATTCTTATAAACCGAGGCTTAGGGAAGTCAACTGATTATTTTGAGGAAATTGTCAGAACATTTTTATAGCATAGGAAAGGGAGACTGCCTGGTTTCAGGGTGGCTAAGCATAAGCTTAATTTTTTTTCCACCCTTGGTTTTGTTCTCTGAAGGCAGAAGGTGAGAGTGAGTGGGAGAAGTACAAGAAATACGGTGGGTTCAAAGCCTGAGTTGCTTACAAGTACTTTGTTATTATTTAACAATGTTCTTTATTAAATTTCCAATCATTAATACAGTTAACGTCACAAACATTATCACTAATAGATTTAGTAATAAATAGTTAACATTTCCTGAGTTCTTATCATGTGATCTCATTTAATATAACAATTCATGAGGTATTGATATTATGTAATTTTTATTACTTAGTAAGGCTATTAGTGATATATATGTAAAATTACGCTGATGAAGGGAAAATAATAAAGAAAATGTTATAGATGATATAACTGAAGCACTTGAAGGCTCAGTGAGGTAAAATTAATTGTTCAAGTTTCATAGCTAGTAAACAGTAGAGCCAGAATGAAAATCTAAGCAGTCTTGACTCCAGAGCCTACTCTCTACCTTTGTGCTAGACTGCGTTCCACTTCTTTCAAAGTTTATTGGTATTTTGTAGTGTTCCATAGTGTGGTATATATAGTATAATGGTTCCCAAACAGCCCTTGTGCCTGTTTTTTCCCAGCTTTTTTATATATTATTGACGTGTAACATTGTGTAAGTTGTGATGATTAGATACATGTATAAATTGCAAAATGATTACCACAAGATGTACTCTTCTAGTAACTTTCAAGTATATAATGCCATATTGTTAACTATAGTCACCATGTTGTACGTTAGATCCCCAGAACTTATTCATCTTATAACTGCAAGTTTGTACCCTTTGACCAACGTCTTCCCGTTCCCCCACTCCCTGGCTCCTGGCAACCACCATTTTACTCTGTTTCTGTGAGTTCTGTGCCTGTCTATTTTGAGGATTTCACGGAGCTGCAGAGGTGAAAAAAATTCATTAACTCGTATATAGCAATAAATTGAATATAGAAGCAGATATGAGAACTTAGTTGTCTTCTATTAAGCCAAACATTAGATTTTCAAGAATGTAAAACAGTGCTACTCTCCTCACTAAATTTTTTCTCTTGCAAATATAGTTATTTTTAATAAAATATGTATAACTTATTAACTGAATGGTTTTATTATTTTTAATAAATTAATAGATATTTTAAAATTCTTAGTTTTAATTTATAATACAGTAAAGAGCATAAATATAACTAACCCACATAAGCAAAAGCTCTTTGGGGTCTTCAGTAATTTTTAGGAGGGTAAAGGTATCCTGAAACCAAAAGGTTTGAGAATTCACTGATTTATTGATATGTTGTAGAATGACCTTTATCAAGTTTCTGCAACGTACACATCCATTGTCTCTCATCTTAATACTGTGTATTGCCCAGGGGTTACCAGATGTTATTTTATAACCATTTAATTACTGTTTTTTAATTTGTGAGATCATAAGTTTGGTAACTTTTTATTTTGCCAAATAAGGATGTAAAATACACTACCATTTATATTATCACTATCATTTTATAAATTACCACTTTATATGAAAAATTTGCCTTAATGTCCTTGTCTTTCAGATCTTAGCTCAAATGTCATCTCCTTAGAGGTTGAGCCCTATCGTCCTAGCCAGAGCCTACCCCGCTTTGCTCCTACCTGTCATTCTCTTATTGCATCACCCTATTTTATTTTCTCTATGTACGTTTTCCCATTATAAGATATTACCTTATTTATTTGTTTATTTACTGAGATGCATGTCCCGTCACCCCCAACTAGAATGTAAGCCCATGACAGCAGGGACTTTGTTTTGCCCACCACTACCTCCTCAGCACCTTGAAGATGGTGTAGAACATAGAAAGTGCTTAATTAATGACTTTCTTATATCTGACCACAGAGCACACTTCGAGAATTGTTGCTATAGAGGTTTTACATAGTTTTGTTTACATAGATTTACATATGTAGGGGGATATACAATATTGTATAGTGGTTAATTGGCAAAGTACATGGGCTTTGGACTCCAATAGGCATTATAATTGTTACTTAACCTCTTAAAGCCTTTAAATAGGGATAATAATAATACAACACACCTTATGTGATTGTTGGTGGTATTAAAAAAGATAATTCATATAAAGTGCTTTGCAAACTACCTGACATTTAGAAAGCTCAGCACTGTACAACAGAAATTAACACAACGTTGTAAATCAACTACACTTCAATAAAATATATATATATATATAAAGAAAGCTCAGCAAATGGTAACTATTGTTGTTTTTAAATGCAATTATGGTATGCATTTTTATTACACCATGTTTCATGCAGGCCTGTGTGTTTAAGCTTTAAATTCTTCCAGTTAATCCTGCATGCCCTAGGTGAAATTTTAAGGTTAATAATCCAAAGGAATGAACACAGATTTTTTAGGCCTTTTTATTAATACTAGAGAATGCCTGGAAAACACACTAATTTGGAAACAATTTACCTATTTTGAGTATTTCATGTACCTATTTGTATAACAATATCTTGCAGTTCTAGAAGTTCATAGAATTTAAGAATCTTTCGTGTATTTTTATAGCTGTTGTGCTAATATGAAAATGCATCTCAAAGAAGGGATTTCACAGGGACAGCAATATCTTTAGTGCTGCTGGATTTTTAAAAATAGCCTATCAAAAACAAGGAGTTTATAAAAATTTAAGTTGGAATAATAAAGACCAAATATTAATCATATTTTCATTTTAAATTTGAAATTAAAGATTTTTTAAAAAGAAAATTTCATTTCAAGATACATTTTGGAAGATCAATTTCACTTTGTTTTAAAAGTCTTTAAAAACCTGATAATAGAAAAGTGAATAGCTTTTTGAAATCCATTTATAGGTCATCCTTACACATATATACTGTGTTTAGTATAAACTAGGATAAGAATTCATTTCTATTCTCCTATTCATTCTTATCCTCAGATTGCCATGTACAGTACATATGTTATAAACTGATAAATGTGGATAAGATACAGAGAAAATAAAACATAGCAGTAAACAAAAAATACAGTATGAATTTGACTTTGTACAACAGCATTTTCTAGAAAGTGGTGATGTTTAGTTTAGGTTGTCACTGTCAAAGCTTAGGTCCTACGAAGTTAAAGTTAAACCTGTTTCATGTTGCTAGACTTTAGTACCTTTAATAAAAATGCTTCATGAATTTCCAGAAGGAGTGGGGGATAGGCTATTCAGTATTTTCCAAACTTATTTGACCATGGAGTTACTTTCTTTTCTAGCCATCTCATGTGATTACTGTTCCATGGAACACACATTGGGAAGCTTTGTTATGGATGTTTTTCTAGGAAACCCCCAATTAAAGAGCAGAGAGAACCTATTTATATTTGTGTGTAAGTAAGAAAGGCTTCATGGAGGAAACATTTGTTCAAAAAAGATGTGAAGCAGGTGAAAGAAGGCATCTCAAATACAAACAAAGGTGTAAAAGAATCAGAAGCAGAGAGTGAACAATCAGAAGTACACATAGACAAGTGAGGATGGAAAAGACAAAGAGAAGCAATAAAAGCCATGATTTTTAAGACATGGTGGGGAGGGAAGGTATGTTGAAAACAAAGTAACTATGTATAGGCACAAAAGCTACAATAGATAGTGATTGTAACACTGGACAAAAATTACTTTTTTGTAATACTGGTATTAGTATATTTTCGGATTTATTCGAAGCTTTTAGAATTCAAAAATTGAAGTTACGTCTGTGAGCCCAGATTTTTAATGTATTTCATATTTTAAAACATCAAGTAAAAATGTAAATTTATAAAAACATAAATATTAAACATAGATTATCATTGTAATGTAAATCATCAGCTCTTCCTGCCTTTGCTGCTTCCTTTGACTTTGGTCTTTTTGTCTGAGGTACCTTTATAATTGCTTTGTGTGATGTAGCTGGTTGGGTTGGACTTTAGTATCTTCTTGCCATATTTAACTCCCCTGACCAGTGCTTTCGGAACCACCTGTCTATGTTCAGTAGTTCAAAATTGCCGAAGTTTTGACTTTTCTTGGCCAACTTGGGAAATGTTTCCCTAATGGAGTTTAAATCCTTTCTTTTCCCTAGGAGAGATTCTTTGTTATGGAAGGTTCTTTCCCTCAGGTGCAGACTCTCCCTATAAGTGGGCCAGGACAAAGGTAGAGGGGGGTGAGTCAGGGGAGTTTCCTGAACTGCATAGTTAGTAGGGTAAGGAGTTTGTGGTGAAAGTGAGAGGAATGGGGGTGGGTGAGTTGGTAGGAAAGAGATAAAGGCAACCAAGGATGACGAATGAACTGCTTTTGTATTATACCAACAAAAATATTGTATTTTGGTCTTTAAAATAGCAATACCTGAAACTGATATTACAGTTTCCAAAAATAAATGATAATATGTTTGGGGGAAGTGTTCAGGAGCCACTATAATAATCTAACCAAATGACAAAGATTTGAAAGAATATAAGTGGTAGTGGAGAGGACAGATAAGATCTAAGAGGTATTTAGAAAATAGAATTTGACAGAACTTGCTGACCAGTTGGATGTACAGGATGAAGTTAGAGGAAAGCTTGGAAGATGGATCCTGTGGATTCTGTCTTGGGTGACAGGAAATTTGGGAGGAAATAGATGATAAAAGCAGGCTTGCACACATGGAGTTGGAGTGTCTGGAGGGCATCTGAGACAAGTTGTTTAATAGATAATTAACCATTTTGATAGTGCTTATAATCCTAATATTGGCTAATATTTATTGACAGTTATATACTTAATGCAATTCTAGGAATTTTTTGTGTATTTTGTCATGTAATCTTGAGAAAAACCTTTGAATAAGTAGGTACTATTATTTCATTGTATAGATGTGAAAAGCATCTCATTGTATAGATGAGAAAAGGTCATGCAGTTGGAAATAGGGGCTGGGCTTTGAAACTAGTTCTGACTAACTTAAATATGTTCATAACCACTATATTGTATTTGGGAGGGAGCTTTGGACTAGAGATGGAGACTTAGGAATTGTAATTATATTGGTAGTAGTTAATGAATGAGCACTTCAAGGGACACAGTATTTTAAGTGAGAAGAGAATAGGGCCAGTGAAAGAACTTGGGAAACACCAGAGTTTCAGAAGAAAAGGTATCTTAGGTAGAGGAGAAGATCAGAGCAAAGTAATTTCTCAGAAATTAAGGGAAGAGAAAGTTTGCCAGTGGAGTTTCCAAGGAACATGGTTCTGGGAAAGGGCATGATTGTACTGGGGAGAAGGGTGAATAGGACAATTTCTGTTTCTGATGGTATGACAGACTAGATATTTTGCAGAGAGACTATATTTTTTTTGCCCTAAAAAATAACTAAATCCTGCAGAAATTGTAACAAACATAACTTTTAAAAATAAACTTTATTCTAGAATAGCTTTAGATTTACAGAGAAGTTGCAAAGATGGTATAGAGGGTTCTAGTATACCCTGCACCCAATTTCCCCTGTTGTTAACATCTTACATTGGTATATGGTACATTTGTTACTGCTAATGAACCAATACTGATAGGTCATTATTAACTAGAGTCCATACTTTATTTGTGGATTTCCTTAGTTTTTGCCATATGTCTTTTTCTTTCCCAAGATCCCATCCAAAATTCCACATTACATTTAGTCATCATGTCACTTCAGGCTCCTTTAGACTGTAACAGTTTTGAGGAGTATTGATCAGGTATTTTGTAGAATGTTCCTCCATATGGATTTGTCTGGGGAATTCCCTGGTGGTCTAGTGGTTAGGACTCTGCGCTTCCACTGCAAGAGGGCCTGAGTTTGATCCCTGGTTGGGGAACTAAGATCCCTCAAGCCGCTAGGCGCGGCCCAAATGAATAAACAAAAATATGCGTTTGTCTGATACATTTTTTTTTTCATGATTAACTGGGGCTATAGGTTCTTGGAGAGAACACAGGAAAAGTGCCATTTGCATCACATCACGTCAAGAGTATCCTGTCAACATGACTTATCACTGATGATGCTAACCTTGATCACCTGGCTGAGGCAGTATTTATCAGGTTTCTTCACTGTAAAATCACTGTCTCCCCCCACCCCCTTATCAAACTACACACTTTGGAAAGAAGTCACTGTGCACAGTACACACTTAAGGAGTGCAGAGTTGATGTTCCACCTCCTTGAGGGGGCAGTATCTTTGTGCATGGAAGGTTACAAGCTTAATTTTTAATGCATTACTGAGTATGCTAAAAAAGTTAGGGCGCTCTCTCAAGGGTCTCTTCTCACAAAAGTGAAGAGTCAGCTGAAGCAGGAACAATGAGCTGTGAGCAAACAGAAAAGGCAAGGTTTGCTCTCAAAGGCAAATGCCCATATTAGCACTAATGGGAACCTAAGCCTTTGGCCCACAGCAAAGTGGAAGAACCCTCTGAGAAAGATGCTAAATTGGACCAAGGTCAGTACTATCCTGATTCTGCCATAGCACTTGCAAGTACACTTTGAGAGAAAGTTTTTTCTGGTTTGGCTCTTTGAATTCCCACAGATAAAATTCAACAGAGAATTACCAAACACAAGGAAATAAGTCACTTTGAGTGAGATTTGGTAGAAACAAACCCCTAAAGACTTAAACTATTAATAAGATACAAAATATAAAATAATCATGTATAAGATGTTTAAATTAATAAAAGGGGCTAGGGGCTTCCCTGGTGGCGCGGTGGTTGAGAGTCTGCCTGCCAATGCAGGGGACATGGGTTCGAGCCCTGGTCTGGGAAGATCCCACGTCTGGGAAGATCCCACATGCCGCAGAGCAACTGGGCCCGTGAGCCACAGCTACTGAGCCTGCGCGTCTGGAGCCTGTGCGTCTGGAGCCTGTGCTCCGCAACAAGAGAGGCCACGATAGTGAGAGGCCCGCGCACCGCGATGAAGGGTGGCCCCTGCTCGCCGCAACTGGAGAAAACCCTCACACAGAAACGAAGACCCAGCACAGCCAAAAATTAATTAATTAATTAATTAAAAGAATAAATAAATAAATAAAATAAAAGGGGCTGCTCTTCATTGCGGTGCACGGGCTTCTCATTGCGGTGGCTTCTCTTGTTGCGGAGTGTGGGCTCTAGGTGCACGGGCTTCAGTAGTTGTGGCGTGCAGGCTCAGTAGTTGCGGCACACGGGCCCTAGAGTGTGCAGGCTTCAGTAGTTGCAGCGCACAGGCTCAGTAGCTGTGGCTTGGAGGCTCTAGAGCACAGGCTCAGTAGTTGTGGCGCACAGGCTTTGTTGCTCCGCAGCATGTGGGATCTTCCCGGACCAGGGATCGAACCCGTGTCCCCTGCATTGGCAGGCGGATTCTTAACCACCGCACCACTAGTGAAGTCCTGGAAGGCGGATTCTTAACCACTGGACCACCAGGGAAGTCCCCCAACAGCATTTTAAAATTAAGGTGTGTACATTGTTTTTTTTTAAGACATAATGCTATTGCACACTTAATAGACTACAATGTAGTGTAAACATAACTTTTATATGCACTGGGAAACCAGAAAATTCATGTGACTCACTTTATTTCTATATTTGGAACTTTATTGTGGTGGTCTGGAACCGAACCCACGATATCTCAGAAGTATGCCTGAACTGAAAGGAGAATTTACCAGCTTTGTTATCCTAGTGAGAGAGTTAAAATGTAGCTGTTAATTATTGGTAGTTTAAGCAGATACAAAATATGTAAAAATATAGAGAATTTATACTATACTACCATATCTGATTTAATTGACTCACATATAGAGAACCCTGTGCTCCAAAATTAGAAAATGTGCATTCTTTTTTGAACAAACAAGGAATATTTAAACCAATTAGTGATGTGTACTGGCCCCTAATGCAAGATTAGTATAATTTTAGATCCTTTGTATCATGCAGATTCATGTTCTTTAGCCATATAGTACTTTTAACTTAGAATTTAATAGCCAAAACAAATATTTCCCCTTTGCTTGGAAATTAAAATGTGCATTTCCAGATAACTCATGGATCAGAGAATAAATCATAGTGGAAATTTAAAAATACATAGCACTGAATAGTAATAAGAACACTACATCGAAACTAATAACTCATTTTATTGAGTGCTTACCATTTGTTTATTTGGGATCCATCAGTGAATACATCAAGATTTCTGACCTTGTGGATCAATAAATATAATGAAAAAGTAAATTACCTATTATGGTAGAAAATGAAAAAATCGTATGGGAAAAAAGTAAAAAGAGCAGGGTAAAGGGCATTGGAATTAACGGTGGAGATTGGGGGACCGGTTGCAGTATTAAAGGAAGCACTTAAAATAGGCTTCATTGAGAGAGTGAGAATTGAGTAAAGACCTGAAGACACTGAGTTACCGGGTGCACATCTGGAGGAAGAGGATTCTAGGTAAAGGGAACAGTTAGAATTAAGACGCTAAATTATGAGTATATCTGGTATGTTCAAAGAATAGTGTTCCAGAACACTATGGCTGGAATGGAGTGAAAGTAGATGAGGTCAAAGAGATAAAGGAGATGGCAGATCACGTAGGGCAAAGTCTTTGGCTTTTACTTAGAGTGGAAGTAGTAACCATTGGAGAGTTTTGAGCAGAGAGTTTTGAGCATGCTCTGACTTACCTTTTAAAAGAATTCTCCACTGCCATGGCAAGAATAGACTATAAGGAGGAATGGACAGAAGCAGAGAGACCTATTATAAGAGTAATGTAATAGTCTAGGTGAGAGATGATGATGGCTTAGATTGCAGTGACAGGGATAAAGGTCATAAGAAGTAAATGATTTCTGGATACGTTTTGAAGACAGAACAAATTGCTGACAGTTTGAGAAAAAGGAGGAATTAAAGATAATTCCAAGGTTTGTGTCCTGAGTGATAGAAGGATGGAGTTGTCATTAACTACGTGATGAAGGCTTTGAGTAGACAAGATTTGGGAAAGATCAAGAGTTTAGTTTTTTGTTTTTTGTTTTTTTCTTTTTTCTTTTTTTTGAGAGGTGGCTTTTTTTGTTTTGTTTTGTTTTGTTTATTTATTTATGGCTGTGTTGGGTCTTCGTTTCTGTGCGAGGGCTTTCTCCAGTTGCGGCAAGCAGGGGCCACTCTTCATCGCGGTGCGCGGGCCTCTCACTATCGCGGCCTCTCTTGTTGCGGAGCACAGGCTCCAGATGCGCAGGCTCAGTAGTTGTGGCTCACGGGCCTAGTTGCTCCGTGGCATGTGGGATCTTCCCAGACCAGGGCTCGAACCCGTGTCCCCTGCATTGGCAGGCAGATTCTCAACCACTGCACCACCAGGGAAGCCCCAAGAGTTTAGTTTTTAACATGTTGAGTTTGAGATATCTTCTAGATACTTTGGTGGAGATGTCATGTTACACAAGTAGGTATATGGGTCTTGAGTTAAGTCTGGACTGGGATGCAGTAAAGCTGTACCTAAGGGAAATTTGTAACCTTAAATGCAAGAGGCTGAAACTTAATAAGCTAAGCATCTTTTGTTTAAAAAAAAAAACAAAACAGACAAAGAACAACAGAATAGGCCCAGCCAAGGAGAGTAGAAGGAAGGAGATTAAAAATAAGAACAAAGAATAAGTACAAAAGAAAGATAAAATAGAGAAGGTCAGCAAAGACAAAACTTGCTTCTTCAAAAAGCCCAGTAGGGGCTTCCCTGGTGGCACAGTGGTTAAGAATCCGTCTGCCAATGCAGGGGACATGGGTTCGAGCCCTGGTCCAGGAAGATCCCACATGCTGCGGAGCAACTAAGTCCATGTGCCACAGAGAATGAGCCGGTGCTCTAGGGCCCGCAGGTCACAACTACTGAGCCCGTGCACCTAGAGCCTGTGCTCCGCAACAAGAGAAGCCACTGCAGTGAGAAGCCCACACACCGCAACAAAGACCCAATGCAGCCAAAAATAAAATAAATAAAATTTAAAAATAATACTAAAAAAAAAAGTAAAAGATAAACCTTTGTCAGGATTGATCAAGGAAGAAAAAAAGAGGAAGCATAAATAAACAATATTAGGAATGGAGAGGGGGCATGACTACAGATAAAGTAGAAATTTAAAAATCATACGAACAACTTTATGCCAATAAATTTGAAAACTCAGATGAAATGGACAAATTCCTTTAAAAATTAATAATCCAAGAAGAATTAGAAAATTTGAATAGCTCTGTAAGTATTAACCAGACTGAGTTAGTAGTTTGTAAAATCTTCCTATGAAGAAAACATCAGGCTCATGGAATGAACGTCTTTGGCAGGAGGGCAAGAAGGTCTCAGAAGAGCTCAAAGATGAATGAGATCATATCAAAAGGATGTAAGAGCTGGCTTGAAAGGGATTTTACTGGCTAACTGTGGGACAGTTTGTACATCAAAAAGAATGACAGTAATGAATGAGGAAAAAAAATCCCTGTGTCTATAGTTATATTCATTAAAAGAAAAGAGAAAGAGAACAAGGGA
Source organism: Balaenoptera ricei (assembly GCF_028023285.1). Lineage (NCBI taxonomy): Eukaryota > Metazoa > Chordata > Mammalia > Artiodactyla > Balaenopteridae > Balaenoptera > Balaenoptera ricei. The sequence goes on from NC_082639.1 coordinate 108,749,556, forward strand.
GGGGCAAGAAAGAAAAACTCTTTATAGAAGAATGTCATCTAATAAATTGCATACTTTTTGTATGTTTAATGTTAAATAACTAATATATATGTATACTTTTTTTTTTTTAATAATAAATAGCTTGTCCTAGGTGAGGACATGGAGAGACATCTGGCCATTGTAGTAGACAGTGTTCCAAATATTTGAAGGAGGAGGGAAGGTAAGAAGTGAGAAGGTAGCTATGATGGATTATGTAATTAAGGGAGTGTTATTTTCAAATGAAAGTCACTTCAGTATACAGAATTAGGGAGCCATTAACTAGTTTGTTTTTTAACAAACTTTTTATGATTATAAAAGTACATTGTAAAATTCAAACTATACATGTGTTACAAAATGAAAAGTAAGTTACCCATCACCTTCCTCTATATGCCAAGTTCCATTATTAACAGTTTCTTATTTTTTTCTTATATACGTTAACATTGTTGTGCAACCATCACCAACATCATCTCCAGAACTTTTTTTCATCTTCCCAAACTGAAACTCTGTACTCATTAAACAGTAACTACCCATTCCTCCCATCCCATAGCCCCTAGCAACCACCATTCTACTTCCTCTTTCTATGACTTTGACTACTCTAGGTACCTCATATAAGTGGAATCATATAGTATTTTTCTTTTTGTGACTGGCTTATTTTACTTAGCATAATGTCTCTTTAAGATTCATCCATATTATGGCATGTGTCAGAGTTTCTGTCCTTTTTAAGGCTGAATAATATTCCATTATGTGTGTGAAATTTGTATATATGTATATCACATTTTGTTTACCCAGTGTGTTCTTTTTTTTTTTTTTTTTTATTTTGCATAACAAGTTTATTTTTAAAAGGCATATAGACAGTAAACAAAGTAAACATCCCATCAAGATCTTAACTTCTGCCAAGTATTCTCTGTCCTAGAATTGCTCCATTAAGTCCCAGTCTCTAGACATCTTAAATTCAATAATCGTCATCTTCATCAGAGTCCATTACTTTTCTTCTGCTGAATTTAACTGTTGTTTTCTTTTCTGTTTGTTGGCTTACTTTCTCGAGGATTTCTATTAAACCTTGTTCTGATACCTTCCCACTTAGTTGTCCATACCGTGCCATCTGTATAAGGTAATTCTCTACTGCTTTAGTTTTCTCAGGCTTTACAAGTGCTAAGTTACTTAATCGGGCCCGGGCTGACTGATCCAGAACTTGGGCTAAGATACTGTTTCTCATTTCTGCTTCCCTTTGCTTTGCTTCCTGTTGTGCTGCATCACCAGGGTCCCCGTGCTTCGCCTGCAGCTCGGCCAGCCTGTGCTTCCTCAGCGCCTCGAGCTCTTCCTCCGCCATGGCGCGGCCGTCCGGAGCGAGCAGCCGCGGCCAGCGTCCAGCCCACTCGAGAGACCGCTGGCAGCCCCTCAGCGCACCCAGTGTGTTCTTAAAAGAGAACTGACTATAGACATAGACTTTTTAAAATTACAAACAAATACATCTTCAGCTTTACATTAATAATTTTTAAAGCCTAAAGGAAATGGAGAAAATGTCCATAAAAATATTGGCTTAATATATAGAATATATATATTCTTTTTTTTTTTTTAATTTATTTATGGCTGCGTTGGTTCTTCATTGCTGCACGCGGGCTTTCTCTAATTGCGGAGAGCAGGGGGCTACTCTTCGTTGCTGTGCGTAGGCTTCTCATCGCGGTGGCTTCTCTTGTTGCGGAGCTCGGGCTCTAGGTGCGTGGGCTTCAGTAGTTGTGGCACGCGGGCTCTAGAGCGCAGGCTCCCTAGTTATGGTGCTCGGGCCCAGTTGCTCCGCAGCATGTGGGATCTTCCCGGACCAGGGCTCGAACCGGCGTCCCCTGCGTTGGCAGGCGGACTCCTAACCACTGAGCCACTAGGGAAGTCCCTATATTCTTAATATATAGAACCCTTATTGGCTTAAGAAATAGAAAACCTGAGAAAGGCCTAGAACCCAGCTGGTTTAGCAGCCATACATTGTATGATCATGTAAGTGTGTTTGCTTTTATTAACGTGTTCTGTGGCTGAGTATTAGTTTGAAATAATTTTTTGTCTTCAAAATTTTAAACAAGGCTGTTTTTCGTATCCAAGTGGATGTCTTTGCCGGGCTGCATCGGATCTCATCAAATTAAAAAATAATCTCTATGACTTACATTCAAGGTTGTAACTACTCAGAATTCAGTCTGTATTATAGTTATTTGTCTGTGATGAATAATGCTGCTATGGATACTTTTGGGCACATGTGCAAGAGAGGAATCGCCACATTGAAGGGATGCCACTGTTTGACTTTACAAGTGTGTGTTGTCAATTTGTTTCTCATTTAAAATCCCATTAAAAGTACTTTAAAATGATCAATAAAACTGACAAATCTTTAGCCAGACAAAGGAAAAAAAAAGAAGATGCTAATTACTAATAGCAGGAATGAAAAAGGAACAACAGTACAGATCCTGCAGACATTGAACTTCCAGAAATTTTGTAGTTAGATTTTACAGTTAGGTCTATAATGCATTTCGAGTTAATTTTTGCAAATGGTACAAAGTGTGGGTCAAGGTTGTTCTTTGTTTTTTTTAAATGGATGTCCAACTGTTCCAGTGCCATTTGTTGGAAAGACTGTCCTTTCTTTATTTCTTCATTAAATTGCCTACGCACCTTTGTCAAAAATCAGTTAACCATATGAGTCTATTTCTGAACTCTGTTTTGTCCCATTGATCTGTGTCTGTCCTTTTGCTAATGCCTCGCTGCCTTGATTACTATATCTCGTTTTGAAATCAGGTAATGTGAATCCTCCAACAAGATTTTCAAAATTATTTTAGCTATTCTAGGTCTGTTGTCTTTCCATTTAAATTTTATTTATTTCTTAAATTAATTAATTTATTTATTTTTGGCCCTGTTGGGTCTTCGTTGCTGCGTGCAGGCTATCTCTAGTTGCAGCGAGCAGGGGCTTCTCTTGTTGCGGAGCATGGGCTCTAGGCACGTGGGCTTCAGTAGTTGTGGCACGCAGGCTCAGTAGCTGTGACTCGCGGGTTCTAGAGCACAGGCTCAGTAGTTGTGGCACACAGGCTTAGTTGATCCATGGCATGTGGAATCTTCCCAGACCAGGGCTTGAACCCGTGTCCCCTGCATTGGCAAGTGGATTCTTTTTTTTTTGGCAGGCGGATTCTTAACCATAACCATTGCGCCACCAGGTAAGTCCCCCATTTAAATTTTAGAATTAGTTTGTTTTTTCCAAAAATCATGCTGGGATTTTGATTAGGATTATATTGAATCTATACATTAATTTGGGAGAGAATTGATATCCTAACAATGTTGAGTCTTCCAACCCGTAAATATGGTATATCTCTCCACTTATTTAGGTCTTCTTTGATTTCTTTCATCAGTGTTTTGTATTTTTTTCTCTGCATGCATATCTTATTTTGCTAGATTCTACCTAAGTCTTTCTTGCTGTTATAAATGGTTCTACGTAAAAAAAAATTTTTTTCTATCATGTGTTCTTCAACTCTACTAAACTCACTCACTAGTTCTTGTACCTATTTTGTAGATTCTTTGTGGTTTTTCTATGTAGACAAATCATGTCTGCAACAAAAGACAGTCGTAATTTCTTCCTCCCAATTTATATGCCTTTATTCCTTTCCCTTGTCTTACTGCACTGGCTAGAACCTCTAGTTGTAGAGAAAGGGTGAAAGTGAACATCCTGCAGCTTTCAGTATTTCACCTTTATGTATGAGAAAGTCTGTGATCTTGGGATAGGCAAAGATTTCTTAGGACACCAACAACACAATCCATTAAAAAAATTTTTTTTGTAAGTTGGACTTCATCAAAATTATGAAATTTTGCTGTTTTAAAGATGCTATTAAGAGATGTTTATAGTGGTTTTATTCATAATTACCAAAACCAAAAAAACCCAAATACCCTTCAACAAACAAACTGTGATACAAACAAACTTTAGGACATCCTTGAAATGGAATATTATCTTAGAATAAAAAGAAATGAAATGTTATGTTTTGTATATTTTACCACAATTTTTAAAAAAATGACTTAAGGGAATTCCCTGGCGGTCCAGTAGTTAGGACTCTGCGCTTCCACTGCAGGGGGCACGGGTTCGATCCCTGGTCTGGGAACTAAGATCCTGAATGCTGCACAGCATGGCCAAAAAAAAAAAAAAAAGACTTAAAAAAAGAAATGAAGTACTGCTACACACACATAGATACATGTCAAATGTATTATGCCAAGTGACTCAAAGGTTATGTATTATATAATTTCATTTATATAACTCTCTGGAAGGGACAAAACTATATGGTTAGAGAGTGGAGGTAGGGAGAGGGGTTCACTAAGAATGGGCAGGAAGGATTTGGGGGGTAATAGAACTGTGGGGGTTACACCGCAAAATGTGTCGTAATTTATATACCTGTACATTAAAAAGGGTGAATTTTGGTGTATGTAAATCAAACCTCAATAATAAACCTGATTTTTTTTTTTTTAAAAAAGCAAAACACCAACACAATAAATAAAATGACTTTCTGTTTCTCCACATCTTTGCCAAATCTTGGTACTGTCAGCTCTCTTTAATTTTTTGCCAGGTTTGTGGGGCGGGTAAATGCTGTCTCCTGATCTTAATTTGGATTTTTCTGATTATTAATGAAGTTCTTTTTTGATTGGCTATTCAAGATTCCTATTCTGTGAAATGCCCATTTGTTTCTTTTGTCCACATAAGAAGTTACAAGGAGTTTCTCCCAGTTAGAGGTATGTCTTTGTACTCTCTTTATGATGTCTTTTTGATGAAGAGAGGTTCTTAATTTTAATAATATTAGATTTATATATGTATTGTGGTTAACCCACTTTTTATTATGGTTGGCACACTGTGTTTGGGTTAAGAACTCTTTCCCTATCTTATGGTCATAGAGATGTTCTCCTGTGTTTTCTGCTGAAGCCTTTGGTTAGCCTATTGTATTTGTCCTTATTCCATTCAGAACTGATTTTTGTATATGACATGATAGAGTTCATTTTCATTTTTTTTCTATGTAGAAACACCATTGTCCTATCTACTTTAATGAATAGCATTCTCCTTTTTCCCAGTGATCTGCAGTGCTACCCTTGTCATAAATGTCAGTTAACACAGATCTGTTTATGGGCCCTCCATTTGGTTCTAATGGTCAATTTGGCCATACCTGCGCAAATTCCATAGCCTGTTATATGACGTCATGGTATCTGGGAGGTCACATTCTTCTACCTTGTGTCTTTTTATTCTTAGGCCTTTGCACTTAACATATAAAATGGAGAATCAGCTTGTCAGATTCCTTAATGTATTTTATTAGGATTTTGACTGGAATTCTATTGAATGTGTTGATCAATGTGGAAGAACTGATCTGATATATATGATAGTCTTATCCCTATGGTACTTCACTCTTTGTATTTAAGACTTCATTATCACGTTATGTGGTTCCTTTTTATTTCTAACGGAAATTGTTATTTGCTAACAGTATCTACTTCAGCGGACACAGAATTTTATCAAGAATTTTTCTGTAAATATAGTGAATGATATTTACAGATTTTCTAAGATAAAGCCATCCTTGAGTTCTTGGGATAAATAAAAGACCATCTTCATACACTAATGCTGCTTCTGGCATTTTTGTGATCCACAGATCATGGGTCCATGTAATCTCAAGAAAGAAATTTTCCCAGCACAGTTAACACACAAGTCTAATTATTGATAGTAAAAAGCAAACTAAGCAATGAAGTGTTTAAGCATTCATTTATTTTGGTAGCTCACAATGAGTCAGGATCAGAGAAGATCTATTGGACTAGTAGCTTCTAGACATGGGCCAATCAATTTAAGAAAATAAAAAAACTAAAGGTGCTGAAATAGGATTGTTCATATTTCCAGTTGACATTAAAATCATTACCATCATTTCATAAAGATATTTTAATTACCAGAAAAATAGGAAGAAGATAATAGAGAACCATTCTTTAACTTGGATACATTTTGCTTTAGGAGAAATAAGCTGCTATGTCCTTATTTTTCTCATTTCTCTGCAAACCAATGGAAATTTCATCACAGGCTATGGCCAGAATTTGGGAACCGCTGCACCAGGCCATATTATACTGCTTCTTGGAAATTTTTCTATACTTATTAGATAGATGGAGAAAAAAGGGCACAGTACCTGACTCTGACAGCTGATTGGCAGACATTATATTATGAAAGTGTTATGGAAAGTAATTCCTCTAAGTTTTTGGTAAATGTGTAAGTTTATAACTCTTGGTTTCACATATATTTTCTTGGTGGTGGTGGCGACATTGATGTTGAAATATATGACACCCTGGTTATAAAAAGTTGATTGTTTTCTCACAAGTTACTCTTTCTTAATCTTTGTGGCATCTCTCTTCCTTCTCTGTTAGAGAAGTATAAGGTGTGGAGAGTAAGGTAGATTATTGTGATATAAACTTAAGTACATAATTACCAAGATAAATTTGTTAAAAGAATTGATATGATATATTCTAAATGTACAGTGGAAATGTTTTGGGAATTAATTTGTTGGGATTAGCCACACTAGTATTTCCCTTCATTAATGTAAATAATAAATAGTTGTGCTAATACTCATTGAAGATGAAAAGGAATAATCTGCTTTTTTTGACCTCAAGTTAGACTATGGAAGTAGGCAGTCGGTCAATAAAAACATAATAAAAGGGCTTCCCTGGTGACGCAGTGGTTAAGAATCCGCCTGCCAATGCAGGGGACACAGGTTCGAGCCCTGGTCCGGGAAGATCCCACATGCCGCAGAGCAGCTAAGTCCGTGCACCACAACTACTGAGCCTGCGCTCTAGAGCCCTCGAGCCACAACTACTGAGCCTGTGTGCCACAACTACTGAAGCCCGCCTGCCTAGAGCCCATGCTTCGAAACAAGTGAAGCCACCGCAATGAGAAGCCTGCACACTGCAACGAAGAGTAGCCCCCGCTCGCCTCAACTAGAGAAAGCCCGCGCACAGCAACAAAGACCCGACGCAGCCAAAAATAAATAAATAAATAAAATAAAATTAAAAAAACAATAAAAACAAAAAAAAAACATAATAAAAGGCTAGTTTGTATTCAGCACTATGAAAGATGGAAAAGAAGTAAATGATATAATTCTGTTTCAAAGAATTTACAATCAAGCCAAGGGAAAGCTAATGTGTGAAGCAGTACATGATGTTAAATATAAGAGCAGTGTAAGTTCAGAGTTAAGAAAGATGGAAGTGGTTTCAAGAGCTGTCTTTGAGGACCAGGGTTTTGACTTGGGTTTTGAGATGAGAATTCAAATAATAAAAGGAGAAGAGTAATGTCATTTTAGATGGAAGAAGTAGTGTGAACATTTTTTTTAATCCATGAACGGACAGCTTGGCTATGTAATTAACCAACATTTGAATCGTTCCTGAACAGAGTTTTGGTTATAATCAACTTTTTAAAACATTTCGCTTATTAAATGATATGTACATAGTTACTCTGCATAGTTATTAGGTGTAAGCAATTAAACAACTCATATAAATCTCTGTATTTAGTATTACTATAGAAAGACCAAGCATTCTGAGGTCAGCTGAGAAGAAAACGTTGAGTTGAAGCCCTCGGACTTCTCTGAAGACTAGGGTTCCCAAGTGATTCCGCTTCTGATTTTTTTGCAACCTAGATGTTTCACAAGCCTCCTAGATATCAGGAGCCAGACTAGAGCAAGGGAGTCCTGGAACTGGAGGAGCTAAGAATAAAATAGCCTTTTCTCTCCCCATTTTCGGAGGCCAGGGTTAAAGAGAAAGAAACTATTGTCATACATATCTTAATTTAGATTAGTTTAATCAAATGGCATTTTCCCCTCATACTCACCTGATATATACTAGCTTACAGGGAAGGAAAACTGGGAGAAAACAATTGCTGTTAGTGAAGTATTTGACTTGTTCTCTAGTAGGTACTATAAACAGACATTTAACATATATTATTTATTCCTTCCAAAGTCTTTCAAGCTATTATATTCATTTTAAGGTATGGAAGTTAAGGCTCAGAGACATATAATTTTAGTCAAGGTCATGACTCAGTTATTGAGGTAAAATTTGAATTGATGTATGTCTGAGTCCAATTTCTGTTTTCTTTCTGCTATACCATCCTCTGAAAGGAATGAGAATTCTGCTATATGTATTTGAGACAAGACTCTCCTTAGCACTGAGGTGGGGCAGATTATATTATTTATTTGGTATTTCTCTTTTCACCAGCATTTTCATATTAGTGAGATTAGGGTAAGCTTGAAAGAGTAAATGTTATGAAAGAGCAATGGTGGGGGGTTGTTGTTTAAGATTCTGTAATATAGACTTAACAGAAGATGGATTTGGTTAACAAGGGACAGGAGTAAAAGGTTCAGTCTCCTTCACATCCTAGATTATTGCTTGGTGTTATCTAGGAGACCCCAAAACATTTGGGGATAATTGATAAGAGAGAGAAACAGATAATTTGGAGCATGGGGGAAGATGAGGCCTAGATGGGGATGATTTTAGAAGGGAGGCTTTGGTTAGTATTCATTTATTCAATAGAAGATAGTAATTGTATACCTGATAAATAGTTGATTGGCATTGAGGTACCAAGCCAGTGTGCTGAAAGAACTCATGGTCTGATGAGGAAACATTTATAAATGGATGTTTTAAATTCTAAGTGAAAACGTACAGTATCTATATACAAGGTGCTTTAGCAGTATTGAGGAAGGACATAAAATGTAGTGGCATAGGGGTGTTTTCTTTTTAATTTTTAATGTATTATTTTGAATAAGTAAATACATGCCCAAGTCAAATTCCAAAAAGTGTACAATGGAAGATGAATTCCTCTGTCATGACTGTCTCTGTCTCTCTTGATCCCTTGGTTTCCTTCTGTAGAGGCATCACTGTTAGCAGTTTCTTATATCTCTTCCCAGAGGTATTCTCTATAAATATGAAGTATATGCTCGTTTGTACTTTCTGTACACATATACTAGCAAAGTAGACTCACTATATCTTGTTTTTGCTTTATATCTTGGAGTTAGTTCTAAATAAACTATAAAATGAACTATTAAAAACACAAGTTTTTTAATAGTTACGTACTTTTCAGCTAGATGGAGGTAACAATTTATTTAGCGAAGCCCCTATTAAGAACTTTTAGGATTTTTCCAGACTTTTGTTGGAAATAGTGCTGCAAGAATATCTTTGTACACAGGGACAAGCATACTCGTGGGATTAATTCCCAGCAGTCTGGAGAATGCATTGAAACTACAGACAGAGATCAGTTATTAAGAAGTTTGTTGTAGTAATGATGAGAAACTAAAGTAGGGTAGTGGCAAAAGAAATGGGGAGGGAAAAAATGAACTAGAAATTAATGTACTTCATCAATTCTAGGATGTACATCATCTTTTCACATTTTAACATGTTTGAAATCAGTATATATTTTACAGTTGATGGTTTCATTCAGCTAATTGGAAGTACTTTTAAAATTTCTTGGTGGTATATAAAATGTGCATGTTATAAACAATCTTATCATTTTTTTTAAAGTAAAGATTTTTATTTTTATTTTTTAAATTAATTAATTAGTTATATTTGGTTGCATTGGGTCTTCGTTGCTGCGCGCGGGCTTTCTCTAGTTGTGGTGAGCGGGGGCTACTCTTCGTTGCGGTGCACAGGCTTCTCATTGCGGTGACTTCTCTTGTTGCGGAGCACGGGCTCTAGGCCGTGCGGGCTTCAGTAGTGGCAGCACATGGGCTCAGTAGTTGTGGCTTGCAGGCTCAGTACTTGAGGCGCACGGGCTTAGTTGCTCCATGGCATGTGGGATTTTCCCAGATCAGGGCTCGAACCCGTGAGCCCTGCATTGGCAAACAGGTTCTTAACCACTGCGTCACCAGGGAAGCCCAACAATCTTATCTTAAATTCAGAAATACGCAGTAATAAGATGGTAAGATTAACAGGACTTAAATGTAGAAAGTAAGGGGAAGCAAGAGGCAAGGTTGAGATATATTTTTTGTTTTCTTCACTTTCAATATGTAAACCATTTTTCTATTTTCTGTATGGTCTTCATATTTGATTAATGATTGTCAACTCTACTACTGGTGGATATTTAGATTCTGATTTTCTTTTGGCTCTTGACAGATCATTGATAACACTGAGTAGTTTTCTGTTTAGAGTTAGGGAATGTTTGGATTTAGTAGATTTCTAGATAATTATATATAATGATATTTAACAGATGTTCCTAGTGGCAAATTAGCCAAAGAACTTCTGAGTTGATACTTTACAAATGTTGAGAGACCATTTTGAATTTTTTAGCTTAGATGTGGCTCTTTCAGTGTACATTGAAGTCATTTACTCGGGACTCGGGTTCTAAAATCAGTACCTAAGACAAAAGATTAATTCTTAAAATCGTGCACTAATTACAGTACCTAACGGTATCTTAGATGAAATCTAGTCCCTATCTACTCTGTATAGGTACTCAGAAGCCAGCTACCTTATGGGATTATTAACCAAACTGAATAGAAGACTATAGTACTCATTTTCATGAGTACTTTTTCTTTTCTTTGTATTTTCCTTCTCTTTTTTTCTAATTTATTTATTCAAGAAATAGTTACTGAAAGCCTACTATGTGTTAGGCATGGTCCTAGGTGCTGAGAATTCAACACTAAACAAAACTGACAAAAATCCTTGTCCTCAGCGGGGGAGACAGGCAAAAGATAAAGTAAGTAAATTATAGTATATTGGGGGAAAAAAACAAGGGGTGATAGGAGTGTTGGTGGTTTGATGTTGCAGTTTTCCTGGTCAGGGAAATACAGAAAGTCACTGAGAAAATGACATTTGGGCAAAGATTTAAAGGCAGTGAGAGAGTAAACCATGAAATTATATGGGAAAAGAATATTCCAAGCAGAGGGAGCAGGGAGCTCAAAGGACCCTGAAGCAAGAGTATGCCAGGTGTGTTGTAGGTCTTGCAGTCGCAAGGTGGCCAGAGTGGCTGGAATGGAATGAATGGTTACCAGGACTGGGGATCAGAGAGATAATGCAAAGTCAGATTGTTTAGGACTTGCAGGCCATAGTAAGGACTTTGATCTTTACTCTGAGTAAGGACGAGAGCCATTATTGGAGGGATTTAAAGCAACAAAATAATATGATCAGATTTATATTTTGAAAGGATCTAGACTGAAGTGGGGCAAAGGTAGAAGCAGGGAGACCAGTTAAGAGGCTAATTCAATAATTCAAGCAAAAGATGATATGACTTAAACCAGGAGGCAATGGTAAGTAGTAGTTGGAGTCTATGTATTTTTAAAAATTTGTTATTTTTAAATAATTTCAAATTTAAAGCTGCAGTATATTACAGATACCTCTGTGTGCCTTTCACCAGATTCCCCAGTAATTAACGTTTTACCATACTTACTTTAATCTCTTATTGCTCTCTTCATATACACATACACACACACACACACACACACACACACACACACTTTTCTTCAGAGCTATTTGAGAGTATGTTGCAGACATGATGCCCTGTTTAATACTTCAGTGTCCTTAAAAACAGTTAATATCCTTATATAGTTGTATTAATAAGCTTGGGCTGCCATAACAAAATACCACAAACTGTGTGGCTTAAACAGCAGAAATTTACTTTCTCACAGTTCTAGAGGGTGGAAAGGCTAACATCAAGGTCTGACAGGGTTCAGTTTCTGGTGAAAGTTCTCTTCCTGGCTTGTAGATGGCCACCTTCTTACTGTGTCGTCACGTGGTGGAGGAGGGTTTGGAGGGAGGGAGAGTTCCTCTGATGTCTCTTATAGGGACACTTGTGTCGTCTTACCAAGGCCCCACCATTATGTCCTCATGTAACCTTAATTACCTCCTTATAGACCTTATCTCCACATACAGTAACATCGGGGGTTAGGACTTCAACATATGGATTTTGGGGAGACACAGTTCAGTACATTGCAACAGTTGTTAATGTAACATCTGTACAACCACCAAAATCAGGAAATGAAAACTGATACAGTACTACCATCGAATCCATAGACCTTAATTGAATTTTGCCAGTTATCCCAATAATGGTCTTTAAAAGTCCAGGGTCATTTGTTAGAGTGAATTGTCATATCTCTTTAGTTTTCTTCAGTCTGAAACAGTTCTTTAGTCTTTCCTTATCTTTCATGACCCTGAAATTTTTGAAGACTATAGACCAGTAATTTGTAAAATAATCCATAAATTTGTGTTTGTCTGTTTTTTTGTTTTTGTTTTTTTTTTTTAGATTCAGGTTATGCAGTTTTGGGCAGGAATACCACAGAAGTGGTGCTGTGTTCTTAAAGCATTATATGTATTTGGAGGAACATAATGTCAATCTGCCCCATTAATAGTGACATTAACTTTTATCACTTGAATAAGTATATGTTTTCTATATATAACTGTGAATTCATACCAAGACTTCCAGTTACAGTCCAGCACCACGGGGTTTATTCTAACCTCCTTCTTTCCGCATTTGTAACTTCCTAAATCTGTATATATTTCAAAGGTAGCATTACTGAGATCTGCATTGTGAGTTTGGATATGGAGTGTGAAAGAGGGGAGTCAAGGATGACCCGATTTTTGGCTGAAAAAAGCCACCACAGAAGAAATGCCATTTACTGGGATGGAGAAGACTATAGGAGGAGAGGATTAAGAGGAAGAGATCAGAATATCACATGCTGAGTCTGAGCTGTGTATTAAACATCCAAGAGAGATGTTGGGTAGGAAGTTGGATATTTGAGTCTGCAGTTCAAAGAACAGGTCCAGGCTGAAATACAAATTAGTTTAAGACAATCAGTTAAACTTTTTGGACAAAAACGATTATATTTCCTTAATCAATAATGGAAGCAGCAAATATGTATTACAGAAAATTATAATACAGGCAAACAAAAGTGAAAAAAATAGAGATCAATACTGTTAAAGCTTAATTCCTGATTCTTTCTGATCTCTTTCACAGATTTTTTTTCTAACATGAGATCATTTTATAATTACTGTTTTTTCCACCCAGTTGATGATTTATTTCCATTTCCGTAAATTTTCATTTTATCTGATCCCAGACCATATTCACATTTCTTCAGTTGATCCAGAAATGTCATTTACAGCTGGCTAGTCCAAACCTATATCCATTTCAGAAACACAAATTAGTTACATCAGATTGCTCTGTACCTTGAGTCTCTTAATCTCTCCAATAATAGTGTAGGGCGGGAATTTCCTGGTTAGGACTCCAAGCTTTCACTGCCAAGGGCCTGGGTTCAGTCCCTGGTGGGGGAACTAAGAGCCTGCAAGCCACGTGGCACGGCCAAAAAAAAAAAAAGTCTGGGGTGATTTGTTTTGGGAGGTCGAGGTAGAGAGGGGTCAGAATCTGACATGAATTAAATTTAAAATTTTTGACTTTTTCCTATGGGTGAGTAGAAAACACTGAAGATTATTTAGGATGGGTTATCGTAGAAAAGGGAAGTTCTGTGAGAGAGAGAGAGGGAGAGAGAGAGGTGTGTTTCTGGGAACTGAGTAATTCATTAAAGGTGGAATTTTGAATTTGAAGGGGGAAGAGATGAGACTGGAAGAGAAGGTAAGATCCAGAATGTAAATGAAGACTAAGGTGTTTGGGCATTTTCTAGTAAGCAGTTGGAAATCATTGACAGATTTGATCTGAGAAATAGTTGGATACTGTTTACGTATTAGAAGATGAATTCAGCAACAACGTAGAGAATAAATTTGAGAAGACCAAGTCCAAGGCAGGATAACCAGTTAGGAGGCTATTTCAGTAGTAGTACGGGTCAAAAGTGATGACCCAACAAAGAGCAATGGTAGGAAGAGAAGGAGAAGAGGGGATAAATTTGAAAAATATTATTGGAGACAAAATTGGCTGGACTTGGAGGTTTATCAAAAGGGGGTTGAGGGTCAGGTAGGGAGGAAGAAGAGCCAGAAAAGACTGCTGAAATTCTAGCTAAATATAAGAGCAGTAACAGATGGAAGAGGAGGAAGATTATTAATAAAATATTGAAAAATCAAGTTCAAGGTATCTCTGAGACTTTGAAGTAGATGTGTGCATTGACTGGTAAAGGGAAATCCAAGCATGAAATCTATGGATATGGGAGTCATTGGTACTTAGGTGGTAGTAGTTAAATGTGGATAATTATGCTGATAGCATTCCATTTTCTGTTGGCTAAGCACAGTCCTAAATGCTTTGCATACATTGTTTTATTTAATTCTTATAACAACCCATGAGTTTCTCATTTTGCAAAGGAAAAAAAAGTAATATATAGAAGTTAGGTAATGTATAAGACCCTAAAGCTAATAAGTGACAAAGCAAGGAATAGAACAGACTATCTGATTTTGAACCTGAAATCTTACAACTCTATGCTACGGGTGAATCGAGAAGAGTGCTCAGGGGAGAACCCTGGGGAGCATCAACATTTAAAGGAGGATGGGGACTTCACTGGTGGCGCGGTGGATAAGACTCCACACTCCCAGTGCAGGGGGCCTGGGTTTGATCCCTGGTCAGGGAACTAGATCCCACACGCATGCTGCAACTGAGAGTTAGCATGCCACAACTAAGCCCGTGTACCGCAACTAAGAAACCTGCATGCCACAACTAAGGAGCCTGCGACCTGCAAATAAATAAATAAATAAATAAATAAATATTTTTTAAAAAGAAATAAATAAAGGAGGATGATCACAGGTAGAGCTGCCTACCTATCATGTCCACCTGTGTATATATATGGAGGAAGAGCTAGAGAGGTCAGAGGAGAACTAAGAGAATGATTATAACAGAAACAAAAAGGGATTACTATAGCACATTATTCTGTGTGCCAAAGCCTGGTGGAAATGATAGTTCTTTGTAGAAATAGCATTTAGAAAAATCTCCTTTTGGGGCTTCCCTAGTGGTGCAGTGGTTAAGAATCCGCCTGCCAATGTAGGGGACACAGGTTCGAGCCCTGGTCCGGGAAGGTGCCACGGAGCAACTAAGCCTGAGTGCCACTAACTACTGAGCCTGTGCTCTAGAGCCTGCAGGCCACAACTACTGAGCCCACGCTCCAAGAGTCCGTGCTTCCCAACAAGAGAAGCCACTGCAATGAGAAGCCTGCGCACCGCAACAAAGAGAAGCCCTCGCTCGCCGCAACTGGAGAAAGCCCGCACACAGCAACGAAGACCCAACACAGCCAAAAATAAATAAATAAAATAAATATATTAAAGAAAAATCTCCTTTGGGTTTAATAAATTGGAGGTTATTGGTAATATTGGCAATTGCTGTTTGAGTGAAGTGATGGCAACATAAATGAGATAGCATAATTTATATAAGACTCCTCACATAGTAGATTGCATATTTTTTAAGTACAGAAAAAAGGTAGCTCCTATAATTATGGAGTTACTAGAAATTAGAGACAGTGCGTATAATAACACTCTTTCAGATCCCTATCTGAAAGATCTTAACTGACTCAGGTAAATTGATCTGGGTGGGTTTACTTACATATGGGTACATTTTTAAAAAAAATAAATTTATTTATTTATTTAATTTTGGCTGCTTTGGGTCTTCGTTGCTGTGCGCGGGCTTTCTCTAGTTGCGGCGAGTGGGGGCTACTCTTCGTTGCGGTGCGCAGGTCTCTCATTGCGGTGGCTTCTCGTTGCGGAGCATGGGCTCTAGGCACGCAGGCTTCAGTAGTTGTGGCACGCGGGCTCAGTAGTTGTGGCATACAGGCTTAGTTGCTCCGCAGCATGTGGGATCTTCCTGGACCAGGGATCGAACCCATGTCCCCTGCATTGGCAGGCGGATTCTTAACCACTGCGCCACCAGGGAAGTCCCTGGGTACATTTTTTGAGAGAACATAATTCCCATCTAATGATTTCTGCTTCTCTGTGAAATAGCATATTAAGCTTATCTCCTGAGAGTGAGAAAGAATGTGGTAAGAGAGGGCGCTTGACAAGAGTGGTAAAAGTTTGAAATAGCTCTTACAGCAAATGAGAGAGGATGCTGATTAAAGACATGTGGGAGGAGGGCCCACTGAAGGAAGGGACTGAATTTACATTGTTTCAGTACTTCTGGTGGTATGATTTTTCTTCAGCAGAACCCAGAGGCAGAAACAAAGGTGCAGTAAAGGCATTCAGTTAGATTGATCCAGATTTAGGATTTTGTTGAATACATGTGATAGAAAGCCTAAATTGTAGGGAGGATGAAAAGTAAAGGAAGGTTTTGATATGAGTGGTTTCGATAATGGATCAGAAAGACTCTGGAATCTTGAGAGAAAGAATTGAGTACTGGAAGAGACTATATGTGAGTTAGAGAAAATAAAGAACTGAAATCTTGATGAAATTGAAGCACAAATATAATGGAGTGGGCGGCTCTGGTCAGAAAGGGTGATTTTAAAATGTAGAAAGAAGTGGTTCTTGGAGGTCGCTGCATTTGAGGTCGAGACTAGAAAACATGATGAATCATCCGTATGGACAGTAAAAATTTTCAGGATAATAATAAAACTTAGGGTGGCTTTGCTCAAGGTTCCAGATAGTAAATTGATTGGGCCCTGTCCTGGACCTTAAAAAAGGTTGACGTGGGTGGGTTTATGGGCTCAAATTACTTATTTCCCAGGACATTCGCCTAGTGATGAAAGTGGCAGCAGAGCCTCTCTTCCGGTAGATGGGAGGACTTAGGTGTATCTGGACTGGTTGATGAAAAGAGTCTGTCTGCAATAATAATGTAGAGGAGGTTAAGCAATTTGCTTGCCTTAAGGTCACATTCTGATTGGATTCTAAAACCATTCTCCTTCCACTAACCCTGGTGTTTTTGCAACAAATTGAACTACTTCAACTCAATTTTTTATCTTCCCAAATGTTTGGGAGAACAGTTTTGTTTTATTTGAGCTTCTCCAGAGTTAATGGATTTTTTAGTGCCAAATACATACAAAGTGAAGTAGAAATTTACTAAAGCAATACCTTGAACAGAAACTTAACCTGAAGCAGTCAAGGTTTTTAGGCATTAGGTTCAGTAACTTGATCCATTAGCTCATTTGTCTGTTTATTCATCATCCATCCTTGTAGTAGCAGTTATACAGTTTGAGAACACTGTATTTGGAATAAGTTGCACTAAGTATAAATTGACTCATTTGGTCTTATTTATTGTCTTTTGTCATCTCCAGCTGCCTATCCCCACCGTTTGAATCTCTTTTACCTTGCCAATGATGTCATACAGAACTGTAAAAGGAAAAACGCAATCATATTCCGTGAATCGTTTGCTGATGTACTTCCTGAAGCAGCTGCTCTAGTGAAGTAAGTAAATTCTTACTCCTCTTTGGGATCTAAGCTTAGAAAATTTAGAATTTTAGTTTCCCGTTAGTAAGAACTGTAATAGTTAGTTGCACATGCTTGAAGATCCAAGGATATTGTGTCCAAATTGTTCATTGTAACTTTCCTGGTAATACACTTTTCTTTTAAAGACTCTTTCCTCCCTTTTTGAAAACTTGTCTGTTATTTATGCTCCGCCTCTTCTCTCCTAACTTGACCAGGAGAGTGTATCTCCTGGTCATACTCTCTGGCTGTACTTCTTTCTAACTGCTTTTTCTGTTTTTGTGTTTTTTACACATTTCCATTTTTCTTTCAGAGTCTTTCTGAAATCTTGCCCCCTTCATGAAATCTGTGTAATTAGGGAGAAATGAAAATATTAATTCTTAATTCCATATTGATTTACTCCATTTGCAAAGTTGTATCCAGCATTTCCCAAAGTGCTGGAACACTTATATTTGATCTTATTTTTGCCCTGTATTAGTAGTGCTTTCCTTGTGTTTCATCCATATTTGTAAGCTGTTTGCTTGGTGTGAGAAACACGCACATCTACACACAATTGGAGGATAAACAATTATATGGAAAAATCAAAATAGCTAAATATTTCCTCAAATTATGTACTTATTAGCATAATATATATTTGAATATATGACTATGGTATATTATTGATCCATTTGTTAGTATTAACCCAGTTAGAATGGAATGATCCTTGTTCCTTCCTTTGGATTGTAAACTTAAGATGTCTACTTTGGTATTACCAAAGATTAAAATGTGGTCTTATCTTTATATACTAAGTAATAAAGATTTATGCACGTCAGAAGTACATAAAATAATAACAGTAATAGCACCTACATTTATTGAGCAGTCATAATTGACCAGATATTATTATTATTATACAAAGTGCTTTGTGTACTTCAGGTTGTTTAAACCTGAGAACAACATTTAAAGTGGCTACTACTATTACCCCCATTTTAAGGAGGAGGAAACTGGCTTAGAGATATTAAGTAACTTGCCTAAGCTCTCACAGCTACCGGGTTAGGGGGTGGGGGGGCTGGCATTTGGCAGAATTCCTACCCAAGCCTGTCTAGACCCCAAAGCTTATGTTCTTTGCCACCTGACCACTAGTCTGTGCTGTTTCTTTACATATATAAATCCAGTATAATTTTGAGTAAGAAAAGCAGTGTGCTACATGATCTCCACTACTTAGAGTTTCTGCTGTAAATATCATTATAGTCTTAAAAACTTAACCTAATGTATCCTAGGCTTAGATTTCATGACCTAGTTCATGGATTAATATAGGGTTGTCACCTTTTATTTTACTATGTAAAGATATTTTTAAAAACAACTACTTTGTATTACTATTTCACAGAAAAACGTAGGAATGGCATAATCTCAGAATAAAGTACAGTCCTTTAAAATTTTAAACTCCGAAAATGTTTTTAACTCAATGAAGGATATCTTGAGAAACCTATGATAAAATCAGACTTAATGGTGAAACAATAAAAGCATTTCAGGACAGCAATGCCCTCTATCATCATTACTATTCACCATTATGTTGAGATTCCATTCATTTCTAAATAAATAAATAAATAAGAAGAAGGCATTTAGAAGAGATAGACTCTATATCTATAGATATAGATTTCTATATCTTTATATCTTTCTTTCTATAAAAGACCAGATAGTATTTTAGGCTTTGCAGGCCATAGGATCTCTGTTGCCACTACTCAACTCTGCCATTCTAGCATAAAAGCAGCCATAAGCAAATGGGTGTGGCTGTGTTCCTAAAACTTTATTTACAAAACAGGCAGCTGGCCAGATTTGGCCTGAGGTTTGTAGTTTGCTGACCCCTGGCCTACGTAGAATCAACTAATAAGAGAGTTCAGTTAAATAGCCAGATTCAAGTTCAACATAGAAAGGCAGTAGATTTCCTATATATGCTAGCAGTAACCTATTAAAAATGTAATTAGGAAAAAAAGATTCCTTTTGCAACAAAAAGTACTGCCTTTCCCCCCCAAATAAAGGAAACCCCACCCAAAAATAAATATAAGAAGTATGTAAGGCTTTTATAGAGAAAATTTTATAAGAAGACCTGGATAAATGAAGAGATAAATACATACTTTTGAAGGGAAAGATTTGGTATTGCTAAAAATATGATTCTCTCCCAATATGTAATCTATAAATTCATTGTGTAATCCCAGTCAGAATCTCAGTAGGGTTTGATGTGGAAGGATATATATCCAAGATAATTGTTTATAAGAACATCAAAGTCAGAGTTCCCCTGTCAATTATCTGTATATATTTTAAAACAATAATAGAATCAGGAGTAGAAGATTATATCAGTGAAACAGAATATATTCTCACTTATAAAGAAATTAATTATAAAGTATATGATAAATGAGAGGATATTAGGATATGAGCTTTAGTATTCCATAAACAACCCCATCCCATCCCCCTTTTAAATTTCTGTTCACGGTTATACTTTAGACTCATTTCTACCCTTTTGTGAATTCATTTCTCTTAATTTAAGGCTATCATTTAAATCCCTTTAATTGAGGGGCAAATGTTTAGAAGTTCTAGACAGTTAACCCAGGTGAGTGAAGTGGGTGGACTATAAGGAAAAACCCATCTAAAAGGGGCAACAACTACTCAGCCCTAGCCTATGGCCATAAAGAAAACTGTTGACCTATGCTGTCAGACCTTCCAAAGACTTTCTCATTTTTTAAGCTAGGTCAAAATCTAGATTCTTATATGAAGCCTCCCAATTTTTAAATGTGTGAAGCTAAATCACATTCTAAAAAATTTATTGCTAGCCAAACAAAACACATCTGATGACTAAATTTTGGAGTTACAAATAAATTTTAGCAAGTGGGTGAATTTTCAAATACAGAATATGCAATTAATGAGAATCAACTGTATCTAGAAATAAATCTTAACAAAAGATGTATAAAGTCTCGATTGAAAAAATTATAAAACATAATTGAGAAACAGTATAGAAAACCTAAAGAAATAATTTGTGGATAGGGAAGACTCAATGTTTACTGTCATTTCTTCCCAAATTGATTTATAAATCCAAAGCAGTCTTAATTAGGATCTCAGTAGTGTTTTTCCCCCCTATTTTATTAATTGATTTTGAATTTTGTATGGAAGTGCAGAGAGCTCCCTCCTCCCCTTCCCCCACAAAGGGAAAGCCTAGAAACTCTTGAAGAGCAACAAGGTGGGAAGACTGGCTCTACCAGATTTCAAGACTGATTATAAAGCTATGATAAATAAAGCAGTGTGATATTTGCCCAGAGATAGCCAAAGAAACCGGTAGAACATAATACAAAGTCTAGAAACAGACCAGTGTATATACTTGGTCTCTGTATGAAACTATTAGGTAGTAGAAAAGGAAGAACTGTTTCATAAATATTGCTGGGACAAATTGGCTATATAGAAAAAATTAGATCCCACTCACATCATACACAAAAATCAATTGCATATTAAATACTTAAACATGAAAGAACTACAAATCTTTTGAAGACAATGTAGGAGAATTTTTCATGACCTTACCTCATAAGATTAATAAATACAGCTACATTAAAATGAAGACCCTTCCATTTAATTGAAAGACACTATAAAGAGTGAAAAGACACGGGGCTTCCCTGGTGACGCAGTGGTTAAGAATCCGCCTGCCAATGCAGGGGACACAGGTTCAAGCCCTGGTCTGGGAAGATCCCATGTGCTGTGGAGCAGTTAAGCCAATGTGACACAACTACTGAAGCCTGGGCACCTAGAGCCCATGCTCCGCAACAAGAGAAGCCACTGCAATGAGAAGCCCACGCACTGCAATGAAGAGTAGCCCCCCCTCGCCACAACTAGAGAAAGCCTGCACGCAGCAACGAAGACCCAATGCAGCCAAAAATAAATTAAAAAAAGAGTGAAAAGACAAGCCACAAAGTGGGAGAAAATATTTTTATGCAGTCAACAAAAGGATCATATCCAGAATATATAAAGAATTACAAAATAATAAGAGAAAGACAAAAAATTTGAAGATTTTAGTTTTACCTGGCACTTATATTAGAAATCAAACCAGAAATTATTTAAATATATATCAATAATTTTTAAAACAATAAACGTTAATAACCAACACTTAAAATTTTAGTGAGAAGAGTGGTGGTGGTTTGCATTCTTGCCAGATCTCTTTAATGTGTGGCTTAATATCAGACAGCTATATTTTCTTACCTACTTTTTGCATTCAGTCTGTTCTGATATCATGTCATATAGCCCTAGAACTGCTGAGATATATAATTACATATCATATAAGTTGAGTCCCAATCAGGAGAGATAAATCACATATCAGTAATTTAAACAGGGAAAATTTAATATGAAGAATTGTTACGTAGGTAAAAGGTAGCTAACTACTAGAAAGAATAAACTGACTCTAAGGTGTTATGGAATAGTATCTGCTGAAAGCAGCTACTACCTCTGAACCTGAGGGAAAAGTAAATAAGGACTCACCCCACCCCACCCCAAGCTAAGATTCAGACCTGAGGAAAGAGTGGATTGCTGTAAGAACATGCTGCCTGTCACTAGTGGTTAAGAAACAGGCTGGAGAGCACTCACCACTGAACTACAAAAGCTATGGTAAAATGCACCCAGGATGCCTCTAAGCTGATCCACTTGAAAATAGAACACCAAAAGAAGAATCAGTACTGCCTCTTCTAGCCTCTCAGTGTCACTCTAGGGCTCTCTGTTGTCAGAGTCCAACACTGAACCAAGGGGAAAAAGAGTTTGCAGAGTCTGGCTCCGATACCGCAAGGGAAGGGCATGTTAGAGCTGAGAGGCAGTAAGTTAATAACTAGCACACATACGTACCAGATAAGGCATAAATCTTAAAGTCCACCAGTACGAACATTAGCAAGATTGTGGCACAGTGGAAACTCTTATATTACTGTTGCTTTGAGGGTTGATTGGTATAAAACAACCTAATTTTTAAAAGTTTATGTACAGATCTTGCGATTCCACCCCTAGGCTTTTACCCCTGAGAAACTTTTGCACATGTGCAGCAAGATCAGTGGAAGGGCATTTTTATAGCAACATTGTCTATGGTAATAAAAATTTGGGGAATTCCCTGGTGGTCCATTGGTTAGGACTCTGTGCTTCCACTTTAGGGGGACCAGGTTTGATCCCTGGTTGGAGAACTAAGATCTCACAAGCCGCTCAGCACAGCCAGAAAATAAATTAATAAAGTGAAAACCCTAATAAAAAAAATTTGGAAACATTTTTTCCTACAGTAAAGTGAATGAATTGTGGCATACTGGAATACCAGACAGCAAGGAAAATTAATGAATTTCAGTTATATGCAATGACATAGACAAATCTCACAAAATATTGATTGAAAGTACAAAGGAATATTTATGTATATATAGTATGAATCCATTTATATAAAGTTCAAATTTGGCAAAAAATGAACTATTGTTTATACCTACCTATATGTTAAAACAAAGAAAAGTAAGGAAACAATTATCACAAAAGCCTACCATCCCAGGTAGATGGAAGGAATTGTGATCTTGCAGGGGCCACTCAGGTCCTCTGGGGAGCTAGCGATGTTTTATTTCTTGACCTGGGTTGTGATTACATGGCTGTTCACTTTTTAATCATTTGTTTATAATATATATCATATGTAATTATATATTATATGCAACTTTTCCATAATATAAGATTTATTTGGACTAAACAATTTTCAAACTACAGTATTAAGTAAATGAATTTAAGAAGTTGATTCCTTTTGAAAATCAAATTGGCAGCCTAGTAGAACAAATTGTATAATCAACCGTAGAGCAATACAGTATTCCCGATTAGGTATAAACTCTGTAGAGTTTTGTTTGCTCTATCCTTTCACCTTCCTTATACATTTAATATCCTCAAGAAATTTTCCCTTCCTGACTTCTACTTCCTAGTCTGGATTAAACAATTCTTCTTTGCTACCATTATACCTGTCTCTACTTCTGTCATAGCACCTAGCACACTGCCTTGTAATTGATACACATGCTTTTTGTCACCAGTTTCTATTTCCCAGACATTCTGCTCCCAGCACAATGCTTGTCACTTCATAGGTGGTTGGTTAGCTTGATGCATGGATGGAAATACCATGGAGAGCTGTAAAGCTGTATTTCTTAAGTACAGGCCTAGGTATTCCTAGGTGGGTCCATG
Organism: Balaenoptera ricei; assembly: GCF_028023285.1. Taxonomy (NCBI): domain Eukaryota; kingdom Metazoa; phylum Chordata; class Mammalia; order Artiodactyla; family Balaenopteridae; genus Balaenoptera; species Balaenoptera ricei. The sequence goes on from NC_082639.1 coordinate 108,773,034, forward strand.
GATATAGTTTAAAGGGTCTGTGGATTGTCTAAGCATATTCAGTGTCATCCGTATGATTACCTTATTAACAGTTCTGTGACTCATTTTCAGTGACTGTGTTATCATGTGTTTGTATTTTGACATAAGATAATATTACTTTATCAAAGGCTAATGAGGAAAGGTTAAAGATGGCTTTAATATATAAATAATGGTTTGTATCAGTTGAAGGCACTAATAATTTCGACATACACTAAAAAAAAAGTTCATAGTAGTTCAAATGGAGAAAAATGGTGAAATAATTGAATGATAATAGTATTATAGGCTTGATAAATTAAAAACAATGTATTAAATTCAGTGTATATATTCAGTATCATGTTTACATTGCAACTTGTACTTGGTTTCAACAAAATATTTATCACTTTAAATCAATGTTAATATGAATGGTATTTACTGTATTTTTGTTTAATTTGCAAATTCTGATTTATAGTTGTTGAAGAACTATAAAATGTTTTCAGGGGAATCATAGGGTAAAAAGATAATATGGAGACTTTGCGATCATATTCATAGGAAATCCAAGAGAATTTACAGACTAATGAGGATTCAGCCAGGTTGCTGGATACAAGTCAATATATAGGAATCAATAGCATCTCAGTATATCAGAAATAACCAATTAAAATATAATTTAAAAAAGGGATATTATTAGCAGTAACAACAAAAGCTTATAGGTACCTAGAACAAAAGTGTGTTGAGACCTTTATGAAGAAAATTATAAACTGTTTCAAAAAGACAAAAGTCAGCATGTAAATACAGTACACTTTAATCAAGTTCCCAGTAGGACATTTTAAGAAGTTTGTTATACTGATTCGAAAATTCATATAGAGGAGTCAGTGTCTTAGGAGTAGTCAAGACTGTTGATAAAAAGCCAAGTAGGACTTAACCTATGAAATATCAAGAATTATTATTTGGCTATAGTAATTAAAAGAATATGGTATTAATACAAGGGTAGACAAATAGATTTAAGGAGCAAAACAGAGAGCCCACAAATGGACTCATACATATATGGGACCTCTGTAAATGGTAGCATTTGCATTACAGTTCATTGGGGGGGAGATGAACTCTTCAATAAGTGATTCTGGGACATGGACTTCCTGTGTGGAAAAAATAAAATTAAATGTTTCCCAACACAGTACACAAAAATATATCCCAAATGAATTACCTTGATGTATAAAACAAAACGTTAAAATGTTAGAAGAAAATATGAATGTTTTCATGACTATAAGGGTTAGTTTAGAAAGCTTTTAAGACACCAAGAACAGATAATAAAGAAAAGTATTTATAAATTTAAGTACATCAGAATTAAACTTCTGCATTATAGAAGACACCATAAAATTAAGGACAAGTGACACACTAGGGAAAACATTTGTTATAGGCAAATAAAAAAGATAAGTTTTATAAATGGGGATTATTTTAGGAGATACAGAGTAGCAAGTTTTTAGAGATAAAAATCTCTCTCCATCTAATTTCTGAGCTCCAAGATTTTTTTGATTAAGTATTGACTGCCTCCTCCTTGAGTTGACCCAGTATTTGGTCTTCCATTCAGTCAGTTGGCAAATATTTATTAAGAACCTGCAAGATATATAGCACATTATTCTGATGGTGTCCCAGAAATAAGATACTGATAAAGAAAAGATATTCTTGAGTGAGGCACAAGATTATGCTGATTGGTTCTGGTTCTGTTTTGTTTTGTTTTGTTTTGTTTTGTTTTTTTGCCACTCTGCGCAGCTTGTGGGTGTCAGTTCCCCAACCAAGGACTAAACCTGGGCCCTCGGCAGTGAGAGTGCAGAGTCCTAACCATTGGACCTCCAGGAAATTCCCTAGTTCTCTTTATTTTTTTTTTTTTAATTTATTTATTTATTTATTTTTTTTTTTGGCTGTGTTGGGTCTTCACTTCTGTGCGAGGGCTTTCTCTAGTTGCGGCAAGCGGGGGCCACTCTTCATCGCGGTGCACGGGCCTCTCACTATCGCGGCCTCTCTTGTTGCGGAGCACAGGCTCCAGACGCGCAGGCTCAGTTAGTTGTGGCTCACGGGCCTAGTTGCTCCGCGGCATGTGGGATCTTCCCAGACCAGGGCTCGAACCCGTGTCCCCTGCATTGGCAGGCAGATTCTCAACCACTGAGCCACCAGGGAAGCCCCTAGTTCTCTTTATTTTATCTGTGATACCTGGGCACCTCTTGTACTCCTTATCAACTTCATGCCTTGAAATAATTTGCTAATACCTTGCTGTTTTAAAAGTGGTCCAGGGGTGAGGGTTGCTAGCATAGAAAGCATCTATTCAACATCCTAGCAATTCTGCAAGTCAGTCAGTTTTTTTGTTACTTATAAGTCAAACAACAAAGTTTATATTTAATTATTTTATGTTGTGTGTGGTAATAATTGTATGTTCTGTAGAAATTGAGGTTGTGATCAGTAATGGCTGAAATAGAGGTCTAGAATTACAAGGTAAGTAAAACTGCTATTTTGGATCTTGTTTTGGTTTTTTATTTTAGTTGAATTTGTAAATTCAAGAGATGGTTGGATTATGGAAGTTTGAGAGTTCGGTGTTCATATAAAGACCGAATCTAGCCAAGAATTTTAGAGCTAACAGAAATTGTTTAGTAAAAATCATTTTAAAAATGAAGAAACCTAGTTTCCAAAAAACTTCTCACTGAAACCAGAACTAAAACCTCTAGTTTCCCAATCTAGTGCTATTTTTTACTATATTATACCCTGGTCTTATTTTTATGATTTCTTAGCAGTTGCTGTTTTTCCAGCATATTTTACTTGAGACTTTGGTGAATAGCTGTTGGGACTTCATAATGAATAGTTGGGTTTGAAAATGACAAAATCCAGTTGTCATTCATTCATTTACTATTTAGTGAACACTTTGTAGGTGCTGAAGAAGCAACAGTAAATAAATTACAACTTCTGCCAGGAGGAAGCTCTGTAAACAGACATTTACAGATAATTATGACTTGGCTTCTGGCTGAATGGCCAGCCATCTATTCCAAAGGGTCCTTTTTTGTAAAACAATTATATTGTTGACAAAATATAAGCTGAACCAACAACAGTGGACATATTAGAATGGTAGAGCTGACATTAATTAGTATGCCTATCTCAGAGTACCTATCACATGATCTGGGCTCTGGAAAGGGGATAAAGTAGTCTTGAGTCATAAGTCCCCCTGGCTTCCAGTATAGATTTGCTCTCAAGGAACACATTTCCTACTTAGATCACCAGGAATCTCATAGATGAAAAAAATATGTGCTCACCATCAGAGGTCGCCAAATACATTGGGAAACAAAGCACCACGAAGGAGAATCATCAGATTTAGATCCCCTCACAGTGAGCTTCAGATATTAGAATTATCAGACAGGGTATATAAGACAATTACAAAAGATGTTAAAGAAAGATTAAATGGAATAAAATGAACAATGGATAAGATATTTGGGCAAAAGAACCAGTAGGAATTCTAGAAAGGAAAAAGAGATTAAGCTAGAAAATAGTTCTGAAGAAATTAGAATGCAGCAGTAGAGAGAAGGAAGTGGAAAAATGAAGGATAGAATGAAAGGCCTATTTAACGTCAAATGAGAATCTTGGAGGAGAGACCTTCTGAGTTCCTTCAGAGAGGTAATGGCTGAGAACACTTTGAAAGTAATGAAATAAACAAAACAAAACATGAATCTTCAAACATAGGAAGCACAACATACACTAAGCAGGATAAATAAAAAATTTACACCTAGTCATTCATTGTGATGAAATTACAAAACAAAAAGATTTTTAAAAGCAGCCAAAGCGTTCACACCTACTAGGATAACTAATTTAAAAACAAAATAAAACCAGAAAATAACAAGTGTTAGAGAGAATGAGGAAAAACTTCTGCATTTCTGTAGGCATGTAAAATGGTGCAGCTGCTATGGAAAAAGTTTGATGGTTCTTCAAAAAGTTAAACACAGAATTACTATGTGATCCAGCAGTTCTACTCCTGGGTATATACAAAAAAAGAAACGAAAGCAGGAAATTGAATTTATGTTTGTACACCCGTGTTCATAACAGCACTTTTTACAATAGTGAAAAGAAGGAACCAGCCCAATTTTCAGATGAACAGATAAACAAAATATGGTATATACATAAAACGGAATATCATTCAACCTTAAAAAGGGGAGAATTCTGACACATGCTACAACATAGATGAATCTTGAAGACATTATGCTAAGTGAAATAAACCAATCACAGAAGCACAACTGTTGTATGATTCCACTTATATGAAGTAACTACAGTAGTCAGATTCACAGAAACAGAAGGTAGAATTGTGGTTGTACGGGAAATATTGTATGATTCCATTTATAGGAAATGTCTAGAATAGGTAAATCCATAGAGACAGAAAGTAGATTAGAAGTTGTTAGGAGCTGGAGGAAAGGGGTAATAGGGAGTTAATTGTTTAATGGGTACAGAGTTTCTGTTTAGGGCAGTGAAAATTGTTGGAAACAGATAGAGGTCGTTGTACAACATTGTGGATATAACTAATGCCACTGAGTTGTACATTTAAAAATGGTTAAAATGGCAAATTTTATGTTATTATTTTATGACAGTTAAAAAAAAAGTAAACAAAAAAACAAAGTAGTCAAGAGAAAAGACAAAGTCAGATCACATGCACAAGGACTACAGTTAGACTGACAACAGACTTCTAAACTGCAACAGTGAAACCAGAAGGCAGTTATGAAAAATATTTTTATAGCATTGAAAGAAAATAGCTGTCAGCCTGGATTTGTGGGACTTCCCTGGTTGCGCAGTGGTTAAGAATCTGCCTGCCAGTGCAGGGGACACGGGTTCGATCCCTGGTCTGGGGAGATCCCACATGCTGCGGAACAACAAGCCCATGCGCCACAACTCCTGAGCCCGTGCACCACAACTGCTGAAGCCCACGCACCTGGAGCCTGTGCTCTGCAACAAGAGAAGCCACTGCAACGAGATGCCCACGCACCACAACGAAGAGTAGCCCCTGCTCGCCGCAACTAGAGAAAGCCCACGCGCAGCAACGAAGACCCAACGCAACCAAAAATAAATAAATTAATTAATTTTTTTAAAAAATAGAGTGGGTACAGAAGGAACGTTTCTCAACATAATATAGGCAGTGTATGACAAACCCACAGCTAACATAATACTCAATGGTGAAGAATTGAAAGCTGTCCTTCTAAGAATAGGAACAAGGCAATGATGTATACTCTTGCCATTCTTATTCAATATAGTACTGGTAGTTCTAGCCAGAGCAATTAGGCAGGAAAAAGAAAAAGGCATTGGAACAGAAGAAGTATAACTGTCACTATTTGCAGATGACATGATTTTATATATAGAAAATCCTAAAGACTCCACCAAAAACCTATTAGAATCAGGGACTTCCCTGATGGCGCAATGGTTAAGAATCCGCCTGCCAATGCAGGGGACACGGGTTTGAGCCTTGGTCCGGGAAGATCCCACATGCCATGGAACAACTAAGCCCATGCACAAGTACTGAGCCTGCACTCTAGAGCCCACGAGCCACAACTACTGAGCCCACGAGCCTAGAGCCTGTGCTCCGCGACAAGAGAAGCCACTGCAATGAGAAGCCCGCGCACCGCAGCAGAGAGTAACCCCTGCTCGCCACTACTAGAGAAAGCTTGCGTGCGGCAATGAAGACCCAGCACAGCCAAAACTAAATAAGTAATTAATTTTAAAAAAATTTGTTTTAAAAACCTATTAGAATCAATAAACAAATACAGTAAAATTTTAGAATATGAAATCAGTATACAAAAATTGGTTTCATTTCTGTATGTTAACAATGAGCTAGCAGAAAAAGAAATTAAGAAAACAAAACAATCCCATTTACAATCGCAACAAAAAAGAATGAAATACCTTGAATGAATTTAACCAAGGAGGTGAAAGACCAGTACGTTGAAAACTATAAGACATTGTTGAAAGAAATTGAAGAAGACACAAATAAATGAAAAGATATTCCACGCTCATGGATTGAAAAAATTAATGTTGTCAGAATGTTCATATTACCTAAAGCAATCTGCAGATTCAGTGCAATTCCAATCAAAATCTGAAGGACGTTTTTCACCAAAATAGAACAAAAATTCTAAAATTTGTATGGAACCACAAAAGACCCTGAATAGCCAAAGTAATCCTGAGAAGAAAGAACAAATCTGTAGGTATCACACACCCTGATATCAAATGATATTACAAAGCCATAGTAACCAAAACAGCATGGTATTGACAGAAAAACAAATACCTTGATCAGTGGAACAAAATTGAAAGCCCAGAGATAAGCCTATGCATTTATGGACAACTAATTTACAACAAAGGAGCAAAGAACATACAATGGAGGAAGGATAGTCTCTTCAGTAAATGGTGGTGGGAAAAACAAGACAGCAACATACAAAAAAACCCCAAAACTAGGCCACTGTCTCACGACAGACACAAAAATTAACTCAAAATGGATTAAAGACTTGATGTAAGACCTGAAACTATAAAACTCCTAGAAGAAATTTTAGGCTGTACAGTCTTTGACATTGGTCTTAACATTACTTTTCTGGATATATCTCCTCCTCAGGCAAGGGAAACAAAAGGAAAAATAAATGGGGCTACATCAAACTAAAAAGTTTCAGCACAGCAAAGGAAACCATCAATAAAACAAAAAGACAGCCTACTGAATAGGAGAAGGTATTTGCAAATCAAATATCTGATAATGGGGTTAATATCCAAAATATAAGAACTCATACAACTCAACAACAGCAAAACTAATAACCTGTTTAAAAAATGAGCAGAGGTGCTGAACAGACATTTTTCCAGAGAAGACATACAAATGGCCAACAAGCACGTGAAAAAATGTTGACCATCACTAATTATTAGAGAAATGCAAATCAAAACCACAGTGAGATATCACCTCACACCCATTAGAATGGCTGTTATCAAAAAGGCAAGAAATAACAAGTGTTGGAGAGGATGTGGAAAAAATGGAACCCTCATACACTGCTGGTGGGAGTGTAAATCCGTGCAGCCACTATGGAAAACAGTATGGAGAGTCCTCAAAAAATTAAGAATAGAACTACCGCATGTCCAGATATCCTACTTCTGAGTATTTATCCAAAGAATATGAAAATACTAATTTGAAAAGATATATGCACCCCTCTGTTCATTGCAGCATTTTTTACAATAGCCAAGATAGGAAAACAACCTAAGTGCCCATCGATGGATGAAGGTGTGTGAGAGAGAGAGAGAGAGAGAGAGAGAGAGAGAGAGATATACACACACACACACACACACACACAGTGGAATACTATTCAGCCATTTAAAAAAAGACGAAATCTTGCTGTCTGAGACAACACAGATGGACCTTGAGGGTATTATGCTAAGTGAAGTTAGGTGAAGAAAGACGTACCTTATGTTTTCACTCATACATGGAATATGTTTTAAAAATTAAAAATAAAATAACTGAACAAACCAAACCAAACACACACATAGATCCAGAGGACCGAGTAGTGGTTACCAGCGTGGCAGGGTGGTGGAGGGAGCGTGAAATGGATTAAGGGAGTCAACTGTATGGTGATGGATGGAAACTTAAACTTTTGATCATGAGCATGCTCATGAGTGTATAATCATTAGTGTATACAGAAGTAGAAATATAATATACTCATGAAACTTATATTATGAACCAATATTACTCTCAGTAAATTTTTTAAAAGTTCAATATGTTATCCATAGCCTCATCTATGTCAGTAGTAAAAAGTGTTGAATAAGAGTTTTTAAGATTTTAGCCCTAGACACCAGAAAAAGATGTTTTAAAATAAACATGAGAAGACATTTGGAAAATAATTTTATTGACAACTTTATTTTCAGATTTCTAATTTGAGATGTAAGTTAACATTTTTATATGTCTGTCTCACTTTTTCTTTCTTCTCAGGGATCCATCTGTCTCTAAGTCTATAGAACGAATCTTTAAAATCTGGGAAGATAGAAATGTATACCCAGAAGAAATGATTATGGCGTTAAGAGAAGCTTTGAGTAAGTATTTTTTCTCTCCTAAAAGAAAGATTGAGTCATTGTTCAGTCTTTAAAATTATATATATTTTATAGATTTGGTCCTTTTGCTTAATAACGAAAAATAAACTTTTGGATCTGGCCCTGTTTGTTTAAAATTAAATAATTGTAAAATCGGTTTGCATTAAAATTTAAGTAGAATTGGTTTGGGGAGGGTTGAATTTCGTTTTTATTGACTAAAGAAAGTCAAGCATATTAAGTGATGATGACCATCTAATTATTTTCCGGCATTTGCTTTACTTTAGTTGAATGCTTTAAACTGTTCATCTTTTGTGTTTAATAATTACTGCCCTGTCCTCTTACTTATGGGACAATTTTTGGACAGGGTTTCAGTTTTCAGTAAGCTGTTTGATACTAAGCATATATTGGCATTCTTCGGTCTCTCTTTTGGTTTAGATTTGCAGTAAGTTGTGTACTGGTGTTATTTAAATTACTTAGTTCCTGTGTATTAGATACATGTAATTAAGTCATTGAATAGCAGTAGGTGGTATCTGATACCATGACCATAAATTGACTAGAAATTTGCTTTAAAAATAGCATCTTCTAAGAAGCTGTTAAATTCTTCATTTGAATGTGTTACCTGGTGTTTTTAAGCTTCTACCCTATTCTCAAAATTTGTTATTTCATTGATGTAGAAATCATGTTTATTTGACAGCTTCTTAGATCTGGTGGGTGTTTTTATCTTTTTATAAAAATGAAAGAAAAGGAGAGAAAGAAACAACACACAGTCTCGGATTGCCTTTTTTCATGCTACAACTTTGACACTGAAGTGGACAGACAGAACAGCTTCCCATAACGCCAGATTGCAAAAACTGAAATGTTTTCCAGGTACCACTTTCAAAACTCAGAAGCAGCTGAAAGAAAATCTGAACAAACAACCGAATAAGCAGTGGAAGAAATCACAAAGTAAGGAACAAAATCTCAACTAATATAAATTACCTCCTCTTTTTGGAGCAGAAGAAAATGTAGACCATTTGACATCGTACCTGGCATAAACCATGGGCAACCCTGTGTTTTCCAGGCCTGGGAGGCTCCCAGTGACTTACACTAAACAAGCCATCATGGAGTTACTTCTTTAAAAAAATAAAAATAAAACTACTTTTAAACAAAGGAAATGCAGAAAAAGGGTTTAAATGAGTGAAGATTCAAGAGTAGTTGGGGGATTGAAAGAAGAAAAAAATACGTGATAGTGCCCAGGCTAACTTTCAGGTTCAAAGATATATGAAGTTAGAGGCAGCTGGCATTAAACAACAGAGCTGAAGAGGAGACTAGGCATTAAGAAGCATTTCTGTGGGAGCCATGAAATCCTTCAGATTTGGGGATATACTCTACCAGATTAGACATGGGCCTCAAATCCTGGCCAGAAGCTCATTCTCTAACAGGAGCTCCTGCTGTGTTTATCATGTTTACCCAGCATGAGATCAAGGGAGTGGAATACTGCATGTGATAGGCTGCTGTGGGCCAAACTGAGGAATATTGAGAAAGACTTGAAGGTGTGGAGGGAACAAGGTAAAAGACAGTGAGAATTGGGAGGTGAAACAAGACACTTGGGATGGTTTTGCTCCAGCAAGCATGTGATATTCATCATGATTAAGGGAGTCCTCTCACATCCTTTTGGTCGTAAGTTGCATGCTTAGGAACAACAAGAGTCATCATTTCAGCCAAAGTTCAACCACAGTGGTATTGTACTTAGAACTTTCCCTGCCTATTTTTGCTATGAATTGAGTCAGCAGAAAAAGAAATCCAGAATTAAATACATAGGAATAGAGTTGATGCTTCTAAGTAAATTTTCTTCAGCCAGTGCTCAGGATTAATCGGATGTCCTGCTCCTGAACACTCTTAATTTGAGGTGTTAAGATCCTCTTACACTCAGTCAGACTAGGCAAAAAGGTACTTCATGTATCTCAGTATCTCCAAATCAATAATTCTAGGACTTCAGACTTACAGGTTATGTTGGAGGTAAGTAGGTTAGACCTATCTAAATAGTGTATTTTTATATTTACTATGCTTGGGAGTGTTCAAATTTCATATTCCACTATTTATTCTAAGAATTATACCATGATTTAAATGTGCATGTTCGACATATATTCAAAGAGTACAGCCTTAACTATAAAACTGGAAATTTTCCTGAATATTAGTCAACATTTTGTGTCTATTTTCTTAAATGACCTTTTGTTTAATTCCAACAGCATCCACGAATCCAAAAGCTGCTCTCAAGTCTAAGATAGTTGCTGAATTTCGAGTAAGTTACAGAATATGTTCAACATGCCAAAATATTATTCACCCCTTTTGTGTTAGTTTTCTGTATAGTCCATCCTGAAAGATTTATTTTTATTCAGTTATGCATCAGTTATATTTTAAACATGTTCAAACTGTCTAAAACTTAAGAGGTTTATCTGTACCTCTAAAGGACAAAGTAACCTTCTTCTGAAATATCTATTACCAGCTGAATTTTGTGTTGAGTCCCAACAAGGGATTCATCTTTCTATAAAACTGTATTAAATTAAAATTTGCTTAAAGTTAACATAATAAGACCGTTTATCTAGTTAAAATTTAAAGAAGATATTAGTGGACCTTTGTCTGTTTCAGTCTTAACTCTGTATCCATAAATTAGCTTTGAATAAATAAGGAAAAGGATCTTTTAAAGTATGTAACTGAAAATATGGTTTTGACATGAGAATTGGTGTTGATATTTGATATCCCTGATTATGAGGAAATATGAAGGGTTTTTGCCTCTCATGGCTTTGTTAGGTTTTATTCATGTTTTACTTTAGTGTGGAAAGGTAGAATAAGTGGATGATTTCATAAATATGACCCTGGTCTGTGTTCAGTCTCAGGCCCTCATTGAAGAGCTGTTGCTGTACAAGCGCTCAGAAGATCAGATAGAATTGAAAGAAAAACAGCTGTCAACCATGAGGGTGGATGTGTGCAGCACAGAAACTCTCAAATGCTTAAAAGGTAATACCTACATCCTTATAAATAGAATAAGTCAGATTTTCTTTCTAGATATGTCATCTTCAAGTGATCAGACTGACTCCTTCCATAAAGACAACCTCACGTTACAGAGAATAGTTGTGGCACCTCTTTCCCAGGTGGTGATTTCATACATGTCAATTTCATAAGTAAATTCCTAGCCTTCAAATCGTACACCTTAAACAATGTTATATGCCAGTTATATCTCAATAAAGCTGGAGAAGAAGTAAATTTTAAAAAATTTTTTTAAATAAGTAAATTCTGTCCTTTTCCCCACTTCTAGTCCTTTCTTGATGTATTGGATTATGATGGGGTATTTCACATGAGTGATTAACTGGTTTGGCTATGCTCTTCAATAAGGTCACTGTAGGGAATTCCCTGGCGGTCCAGTGGTTAGGATGTGGCAATTCCACTGCTCTGGGCCTGGGTTCGATCCCTGGTCAGGGAACTAAGATCCTGCGAGCCACATGGTGCAGCCACAAAAATAATAATAATAAATAAATAAGGTCACTGTAATGCCTCATAAAATCTAGTGACGTGCTCTCTTTTCCTTACATTGTAGATTATAAATAATAATCATATTAATTTATTAGAATGTAAATCTCATGAAAGTAGAAATTATCCTTATTTGTTCTTGCTGTATCCTAGTGCCTAGAGCAATACCTGGCACATAATAGGCATTTGATAAATATTTTTGAAATAATGAGTAAATGACTACCAGCTATTTGTTTTGGCACCTATTTTGTTCTTGTACCATGCTTTAAATTTAACATATGTTATCTAATTTAGTCCTCACAACAACTCAGAAGCATGTTAAAAACCTCCATTTTGGACATGAGAAATCTGAGGCTTCATAAGGAGATAAGAAGCTTGCCCAAGTTACACAGCTGATAAAATGCAAAGCCTAAATTTATATCCACACCTAAGGCCATATTCCAACATCACTGGGAAAAAAAGTACTTAGGAGAGTAAGAAACAGTTTACAATGTCATACAATGTCACTATTGTTGAAAAATAATTCATGGTACTCTTCTAATATCAGATTACCAGAGATCTTCAGATAGGAAAGGATAATTTTTAAGCCTGATACACAAAGAAGTCACTTTATCTTTACTTTTCTGAACCTCTGTTTTCTCATCTAAGAGAGATATCTTATTACAATCTGTAGTATAAAAGTTAATGGTCTAAGTGTACAGAATTGAGCCTCATTCCATTATTCCTACGTAGCAGTGTGACATCAAATTTGTGAATAAAAGCAGTCAACAAACTTTCATTTAGTTGAACTTTCTTTTCTTTACCTTAATTGCAAGTGCCTTCATCATGCACTCTTGCCTCACTCCAGCAGGATCACACAAACCATTTAAATAATCTGTTTTGTGATTTTTGTGATTTAGAGAAGCTTCTTTAAGGTGAAACTATGAGACTAAGAATTTTACAGAATACTTCCTCTTGTTATTTTAGATAAGACAGGTGGGAAGAAATTCTCCAAAGAATTTGAAGAGGCAAGTGCCAAGCTGGAGGAATTTGTGAATGGACTAGATAAGCAGGTGAAAAATGGGCCCTCACTAACAGAAGCACTTGAAAATGCTGGAATTTTCTATGAAGCACAGTACAAAGAAGTAAAAGTGGTGGCCAATGTAAGTAATGATTAAAGCTGTCTTACATCAATTGCTTACCATATATCTGTGACTGTTTATATGTGTTATCTAACTCTATTAGGATAAGCCTTATTATCTCCAGTTCACAGATGAAGAAGTTACTTTTGAAGAGGGTTAGTAACCTTGTACAAGGTAGAATATTATAGCTAGCAAGTGAAGGTGTCTGAATTAAGACCTAGGTCTTTCTGATGCTAAAGCTTGTGAATACCCTGACCATTAAGCTTTGCTAAAGCCTTATGTCTTAGCGTTTCAGTGGGAGTGTGCCAAGTTACTGTTAAGGGATATAAAATTGGGCAGAAGTATGTATATATATTTTTTTAAATCCAGATACTAGATGGAAACATTGTTTCTGAATTTCATCAACTCAATTAAGGAACCTCTTTCTCCCCACCTCAACTGGAAGAGGGGTTGATAATTAGATATTTGTCTAATGGCCCCTGAAAGAAACTGTTTTGTACTTTATTTTTATTTATTTTTTAGTTTTAATCACTATACATGGTTATAAAAGTATATAGTACTTTAAGTACTTTTGTTTTTTGGCTGCACCACACAGCTTGTGGGATCTTAGCTCCTCAACCAGGGACTGAACCTGCGCCCTTGGCAGTGAAAGCAGGGAGTCCTAACCACTGGACCTCCAGGGAATTCCCAGTATATATACTTTTTTTTTTTTTAATAAATTTATTTATTTATTTATTTATTTTTGGCCGTGTTGGGTCTTTGTTGCTGCACATGGGCTTTCTCTAGTTGAGGTGAATGGGGGCTACTCTTCGTTGCAGTGGGTGGGCTTCTCGTTGCGGTGGCTTCTCGTGCAGCATGGGCTCTAGGTGCATGGGCTCTCGTTGCGGTGGCTTCTCGTGCAGCATGGGCTCTAGGTGCGTGGCTTCAATAGTTGCAGCGCACGGGCTTAGTTGCTCCGTGGCATGATCTGGCGGGATCTTCCAGGACAAGGATCAGGGCTCGAACCCGTGTCCCCTGCATTGGCAGGCGGATTCTTAACCACTGCGCCACCAGGGTAGCCCCTGGCAGGAGGATTCTTAACCACTGTGCCACCAGGGAAGTCCCTCCCAGTATATAGTACTTTAGATCCCACCAGTCCCACTTCCTAGAAGCAGTTTCTTGTAACTCATTTAGCTATTTTTTCTGGTATTTGCCTTCATATTTCTTAATAATGTACTCCTATTTTTCTTTCTTGATTTATACTATATAAGAAATATCTGTTGGGACTTCCCTGGCAGCCCAGTGGTTAAGACTCCGTGCTTGGGCTTCCCTGGTGGCGCGGTGGTTGAGAATCTGCCTGCCAATGGAGGGGACGTGGGTTCGAGCCCTGGTCTGGGAAGATCCCACATGCCGCAGAGCAACTCGGCCCGTGAGCCACAGTTACTGAGCCTGCGCGTCTGGAGCCTGTGCGCGGCAACGAGAGGCCGTGATAGTGAGAGGCCCACGCACCGCGATGAAGAGTGGCCCCCACACCATGATGAAGAGTGGCCCCCGCTTGCCACAACTAGAGAAAGCCCTCGCACAGAAACGAAGACCCAGCACAGCCATACATACATACATAAATAAAAAGAATGTAAGCAGACAAGAATATCATTTAAAAAAAAAAAAAAAAGACTCAGTGCTTCCGCTGCATGGGGCATGGGTTCCATCCCTGGTAGGGGAACTAAGATCCCGCATGCTATGAGTGTGACCAAAAAAAAAAAAAAGAAATATCTATTAACTTCTTGGTGTGACAAATGAGGATTTAGCTTATATTCACCTCCCTTCCCCCTTCTCCCAATATCATTATATAATTCTTTAAATCTGTTGATTGCCCTGTAAATTGAAGTACTAAATTTACTATTTTTTTGACCACTAACTCTAGATGCCCCACTTTGTAAAATGAAAATATTAACATTCCTATTCTTTCCCATTACTTTTCTTCTGTCCCTTCAGTTTCCCAACATCACTAAACAATACTTTTATATTGTCTAGGTTGATAATATTTACATTCTATTTTATAATTATGTCTTCCTTGCTCTAAAGACTGAAAATTAATAAAGCTTACATCATAACTGTTTGAACATTGTTCACTGCAAGGTCTTTTGGTAACTATGGTTATATTAGAGAGTTTTTGTTTTTTCCTAGAATTTCTATTTTTCTTGCATTGTTTGCCTTTTAGCATCTTTTTTTTTTTTTTTTTTTTGTTCTCTCTCTAGATTCTGTATCATATCAGATATTCTGAATCCATGTTTTCCCCCAGAGACCTCCCTACCAGAGCTTACATTCTCCTGCTCCATTTTAGGTCTCTAGATCTCATCCTAGGACTATTCTTTACTGCTGTTCTGAGCTGAGGCCTCTGTTTGCCAATTTCCATGTCTTCTTTTCTTGGCTTTCTCTCCTGTTTTGCTGGAGCACATCCTCAATTTCCCAAAAAAAAGAGTTTGTAAGAGATGAATTTTCTGAGTCCTTATATTTAAAAATGTCTTTCTTCTGTTTTCACATTTGCTCTGATAGGTTGGCTGGTTGGAAATCATTTTCCCTCACAGCTTAGAAGGTGTCACTCCATTGTCATTAGTATTGTTGATATGAAATCTTTGCAAGATCTTTTTAGGGACATTTTATGTGGTGTTCTGGAATTTTTACAATGATGTATCTACCTGTGAGGTTTTGTTTTGCATTCATTATGGGTTAGTGGAGGGCTTTTTCAGTCTAAAGGCTGATATTCTTTAATCTGGGATAATTTCTTTATCTCCGTTTTCCCTTTCTTGGACATCAATTAATCATTTGTTAGACCTCCTAGATTGATCCTCTATGTGTCCTGTGTTTTCTTATGTTTTATCAGCCTTGATCTTTTTGTTCTGCTTTCTGGAAGATCTAGAGTCTTTTTTCCTTCCCTCTAGTTATTTGGTTTTCTTTTATATGATTCTGGCTTTCCTCAAAAATCAGGTAATATCTCTGTCCTATTCATATTTAAGAATGAGGTATGAAAAAATTGATTGGGAGGGCTCTCTGTACATAGATAGGAATTATCTACTCTGAGTTTAACCCAAGAATGAATAATAGTAAAATCTGCTTAGGTAAGGAGCTGGCTGTTAGTCAGGGTGGGAGGAGCCCTAAATGTCAGAAGGCTGGAGTCTTTTTGCCAGAATATTGTAACTCTTTAGAGAAGAAGTCATATTTTTTTTTGCCTGGGGCATAGTGCCTTGGCTGCCGAGTATCAAGATTACAGAGGATCTACAGATTCAATGTAATCCCTATCAAACTACCACTGGCATTTTTCACAGAACGAGAACAAAAAATTTCACAATTTGTATGGAAACACAAAAGACCCCGAATAGCCAAAGCAATCTTGAGAACGAAAAATGGAGCTGGGGGAATCAGGCTCCCTGACTTCAGACTATATTACAAAGCTACAGTAATCAAGACAGTTTGGTACTGGCACAAAAACAGAAATATAGATCAATGGAACAGGATAGAAAGCCCAGAGATAAACCCACGCACATATGGTCACCTTATCTTTGATAAAGGAGGCAAGCATATACAATGGAGAAAAGACAGCCTCTTCAATAAGTGGTGCTGGGAAAATTGGACAGATACATGTAAAAGTATGAAATTAGAACACTCCCTGACACCATGCACAAAAATAAACTCAAAATGGATTAAAGACCTAAGTGTAAGGCCAGACACTATCAAACTCTTAGAGGAAAACATAGGCAGAACACTCTATGACATACATCACAGCAAGATTCTTTTTGACCCAGCTCCTAGAGAAATGGAAATAAGAACACAAATAAACAAATGGGACCTAATGAAACTTAAAAGCTTTTGCACAGCAAAGGAAACCATAAACAAGACCAAAAGACAACCATCAGAATGGGAGAAAATATTGGCAAATGAAGCGACTGACAAAGGATTAATCTCCAAGATTTACAACCCAATCCAAAAATGGGCGGAAGACCTAAATAGACATTTCTCCAAAGAAGATATACAGATTGCCAACAGACACATGAAAGAGTGCTCAACATCATTAATCATTAGAGAAATGCAAATCAAAACTACAATGAGATAACACCTCACACCAGTCAGAATGGCCATCATCAAAAAATCTAGAAACAATAAATGCTGGAGAGGGTGTGGAGGAAAGGGAACACTCTTGCACTGTTGGTGGGAATGTAAATTGATACAGCCACTATGGAGAACAGTATGGAGGTTCCTTAAAAAACTAAAAATAGAACTACCATACGACCCAGCAATCCCACTACTGGGCATATACCCTGAGAAAACCATAGTTCAAAAAGAGTCATGTACCAAAATGTTCATTGCAGCTCTATTTACAATAGCCAGGACATGGAAGCAACCTAAATGTCCACTGACAGATGAATGGATAAAGAAGATGTGGCACATATATACAATGGAATATTACTCAGCCATAAAAAGAAATGAAATGGAGGTATTTGTAATGAGGTGGATGGAGTTAGAGTCTGTCATACAGAGTGAAGTAAGTCAGAAAGAGAAAAACAAATACAGTATGCTAACACATATATATGGAATCTAAGGAAGAAAAAAAAAAAAACCATGAAGAACCTAGTGGCAAGACAGGAATAAAGACACAGACCTACTAGAGAATGGACTTGAGGATATGGGGAGGGGGAGGGGTGAGATGTGAGAGGGTAAGAGAGTGTCATGGACATATATACACTACCAAATGTAAAATAGATAGTTAGTGGGAAGCAGCCGCATAGCACAGGGAGATCAGCTTGGTGCTTTGTGACCACCTAGAGGGGTGGGATGGGGAGGGTGGGAGGGAGGGAGATGCAAGAGGGAAGAGATATGGGAACATATGTATATGTATAACTGATACACTTTGTTATAAAGCAGAAACTAACACACCATTGTAAAGCAATTATACTTCAATAAAGATGTTTAAAAAAAAAAAGATTACAGAGGAGGTGGTATTGAGTGTTTGGTATTCACACCTTTTTTTTTTTTTTTGGGCCGTGTTGAATCTTTGTTGCTGCGTGGGCGCTACTCTTCATTGCGGTGCGTGGGCTTCTCATTGTGGTGGCTTCTCGTTGCGGAGCATGGGCTCTAGGCACACGGGCTTTAGTAGTTGTGACATGCGGGCTCAGTAGTTGTGGCTCACAGGCTCTAGGGCACAGGCTCAGTAGTTGTGGCGCGCAGGCTTAGTTGCTCCGCGGCATGTAGGATCTTCCTGGACCAGGGCTCGAACCCATTTCCCCTGCATTGGCAGGCGGATTCTTAACCACTGCACCACCAGGGAAGTCCCCAAGGTATTCACACTTTTAATTTCTGATTTCAATCCCACTATTCACTCTACTTTTTTATACTCATCATTTCCTGGATCAAAACTTCTCAGGGATTCTGCAAGACAGATCAGCTCCTTTCCCAGGTATAACTCCCTTTCTGCATACTCCTAACCTCATTTTTCTCTACCCTGCCTCATTACTTCTTACTCTGACAAAACCTTTTCCTTGTTACTGGTTTATACCTTTGTGTTCCTTTACTATTCATTTTTCTTTCTTTTTTTTTTTTTTTTATCAGTCATCAATTTTATACACATCACTGTATACTTGTCAATCCCAATCGCCCAATTCAGCACACCAC
The DNA here is from genome assembly GCF_028023285.1 of Balaenoptera ricei. Lineage (NCBI taxonomy): Eukaryota > Metazoa > Chordata > Mammalia > Artiodactyla > Balaenopteridae > Balaenoptera > Balaenoptera ricei. The sequence continues at coordinate 108,791,363 of NC_082639.1, forward strand.
CATCCCCACCCCACCGCAGTTTTCCCCCCTTGGTGTCCATATGTTTGTTCTCTACATCTGTGTCTCAACTTCTACTATTCATTTTATAGGAGTCCCAGGAAGGAGAGACACTGAACAGGAGTTTACCATTTTTACTCAAAAGACCATTTTATAATTTTTGAGAAGTGAACCATCGTTACTTATTTATGAAATTATATAAAATCATTTAGTCTGTTTTGGAGGATCCTTAGCAAATGGCTGGGAGAAGTTTGTTCAGCAGGCATTCATTGAGCACACATAATTGCAATTCTGTGTAATAAACGCTATAATGAAGGTAACTATAAGGTGCTAGGAGAGCAGATTGAAAAGGTGCTTTAGCTAATTTGGGAGTGGGATTGGAGGATATGGAGAAAATTTTTCCCAAAGGAGCTAAACTCTGAAGTTGCAGTAATTGGCTAAATGAAAGACCATATTCTCTGAAGAGCATTTTCAAAGCATGGGAATGAAAGAGAGCATGGCAAAATTGGTGGACCTGAAAGTAGTTTCTTATAGGTAGGCACTTATGAGGAAGTGATAAATAAACCTGGAGAGGAAGTCGGGAACATGGTCCTGAAAGGCCTATATTTATTCTAAGGTCTTTGAATTTTACCCTGAAAGCAATGGAAGGCAGTTGTAGGATTTTAATTTTGCTGATGATGTGATCAAGTCTGCATTTTGGAATCAAGATAGCAGAATGGAGAATAGGAGACTATTAGAGATAGGGAGACAAGTTAGTAGGTTATTGAAATAATCTAGGTTGACTTGTGGAAACAGTTAAACCTTAAAGCAATATTCTCAAAAAGATTTTGACCACAGTCCGTATGAAAGAAAGATTTTACATGGAAACTAAGAACCACACACACGTGCACATATACAGCAAAAGTTTCACAAAATAAAACTTACTCTTGTTATATGCAATATACTGGGAGATATTCTTTCTTCTGTATTATTTCATTTCCTATACTTTTTCTGATTTTTTAAGATAAATACTTAGATAATTGATTTTCAGCTTTTTAAAAATATGTATATTTAATACAATAAACTTCCCTCTAAGCTGCATCTCACAAGTTTTTTATTTGTTTGTTTTTGGCCTTGCCAGGTCTTAGTTGTGGCATGCAGGATCTTCGTTGTGGTATGCGGGATCTTTCAGTTGTGGCATGCACGATCTTTAGTTGTGGCATGCAAACTCTTAGTTGAGGCATGTGGGATCTAGTTCCCTGATCAGGGATCGAACCCGGGCCCCTTGCATTGGGAGCTCGGAGTCTTAGCCACTGGACCACCAGGGAAGTCCCACATCTCACAAGTTTGTATACTTAAATGTGTCTTTTACAAACAGCATATAGTTGGATCTTGGTTTTGTTTTATGGTTATTGTTTTTTAATCAAATCTGACACTCTTAACTTATTGCCTTAAATTAAATTATCTTAATTTAATATTACTATCTTAATATTGTTATAATAAAACCTTAAATTAATATTCTGTTACTTCATATATAATTAGGAACCTTAACAGTAGTAGGATTCCCTTCCCCTAGGTCTTTATGCTATTGTTAACTATTTTACTTATGTATATTTTATGTAGTATAATTTTTATTATTTTTCTTAAACAGTGAGTAGACTTTTAAAGAAATTAAGGGGCAAATAGTCTTTTATATTTACTATTTCTGGTGTTTTTCATTCCTCTTTGCAGATCCATGTTTCCCTCTGGGATCATTTTCCTTCAGCCTAAAGTCTTTAACATTTCTTATAGTGCAGGACTGTTGGTGATGAATTTCTCAGATTTTGTTTACCTTAAAATGTCTTTATTGTACCTTCATTTTTGAGAAATGTTTTCACTGGATAAAGAATTCTAAGTTGGCAGTTTTTTTCTTTCATTACCTAAAAATGTTTCTCTACCTGTCGTCCCTTGAGAAGTCAGCTGTGCCTAGATTTCTTCTTTATACTTATCCTGCTACAAAGGGATAAAAGGGGTTCACTGACCTTTTTGGATCTGTGGTTTGATATTGTTCATCAATTTTAGAACCTATTCGACAATTATCTTTTAAAATATTCCTTCTTTTTCATTCTTTCTCTTTTCCTTCTGGGACTCCAGTTATACATCCCATGTGTTCTTAGATTTCTGTCTGTTCTGTTCATTCTTTTTTCTCTCTGGACTGATTTTTGGCTACTTTATATTTACTTGTCTTCAAATATTCTTTGTTCTGCTGAGCCCAGTATGCTGTATTTTTCAGTTCTAGAATTTTCATTTCGTTCTTTCTTAGAGCTCCTTTTCTTTGTTGAAATTTCCCATCTACTCATCCGTTCTTCATCTTTTCCTAAAAATTCTTTAACGTAATATTTGTAATCACTGTCTTAAAGACCTTATATGTTAATTCCAGTATCTGGGTCATTTCTAGGTATACTCCTATTGACTATTTTTTCTATAATTTGTGTGTGTGTGTACTTTAATCATACCTATATATCCTATCTGCTTGTCTAAGAATTTATTTCATAGGAGACCTTTTGGGTGATACTTGTGGAAACTGTGAATTGTATCATTTTACCTTTAAAAAGTGTTGAGGTTTTTTTCTGGCAATCAGTTAAATTATCAGTGGATCACTGTGATGTGAAGGCTTGGTTTTAGGTTTGTTTGAACATAACCCTTAGTCCTGGGACATGGTCCTTACTCCTAATCCATGGCCTTTGTGGGGTTTTAATAGGAAGTGAAGGTGTTTACTAAGCCTCTCTAAATTGACAGTGCATAAACTCTAAACTCTTTGCCTGGCACTGGGCAGCTGCTGAAATCATTGCTTAGGTCTTTAACTTCATAGCTTCCTTGGAGATAGCATCAAAGGAACTATTTCCACCATTCAGATTTATATGTTTTTATTGTTATATATTTTAATTATACACATACATATTCTACAGTTGTTTTATGTAGCCAGTATTTATTTAGTGTTTATTAGCCTTTTTATTGTACTGCATTTGGTTTGCTATTAATATTTTCTCTTTATCTTTGGTTTTCAGTAGTTACACAGTGATCTGCCTACTTGTAGTCTTCTTCATATTCATCTGGTTTAGGGTTTGCAGAACTTTTTGAGTCAGTGGTGTATTAATTTACTAGGGCTGCTATAACAAAGTACCTGAGAGTGGGTAGCTCAAACTACGTTAATTTATTGTCTCATACTGTAAGGCTATAAGTCCAAAATCAAAGTGTTATTATTAGCAGGGTTGATTCTTCTGAGGGCTGTGAGGGAAGATTCTGTTCCTGGCTTCTCCTGTTTAACTTATAGATGGCTGTTTCTTCCCTATGTCTCTTCACATTGCCTTCCCTCTGTTTCCAAATTTTCGCTTTTTTGTTAAGGATACCAGTCATATTGGATTAGGGCCCATCCTAATGACCTTGTTTTAACTTGATTACCTCTGTAAAAACTGTCTCCAAATAAGGTAACATTCTGAGGTATACAGTTAGGACTGTCAGTGTATGATTTGAGGGGCACAATTCAACCCATAATGAGTGGCTTAATGTTTCTTATAAATTTTGGGATGTTTTCTTGTCAAGTATTGTTTCTATTCCATTATATCTCCTCTCCTCCTGGAACTCTACTAATTTGTATACTAGATCTCATCAGTGTTCCAAATGTCTTTTTATGTTAGTTTCTGTATTTTCTATCCTTTTCCCCTCGGTGCTTCCCTTCTAGATATTTTCTATTAACCAGTCTTCTGATTCATTAATTTTCTCTTCTGCTGAATCTTGTCTATTGTTTAACCCATCAGTTAATTTAGTTGGCTTATTTTTCAGTTCTAGAATTGCCATTTGATTTTTCTTCAGAAATAATTCGATTTTTCTGGTAAAATTCTGTCAATCTATTTTCATTTTTTCCTCTCTCATTTTTTTCAGTCTTCTTTTTTTTATTTTGTAACACTCTCAAAGTTAAAGAAATACCTTAAGTATATTATGAAGACCTTTTTTTTTGGAGTCATTTGAAAATAAGTATAACTGATTTACTTTGCTGTACAGCAAAAACGAACACAACATTGTAAAGCAGCTATACTCCAATAAAAATTTAAAAAGAATGAAGATAAGTAAATACATACATAAATAAATAAAATAAAAATAAACACACACCCCAAAAAAAAGAAAAGAAGTTGCTGACACCCCGTTACCCACAAATATTTTCATGAGTATTTTCCTCCAAGACAATTATTTTCTCCTTCATAACCATAAGGTATAGCTGTTTAATCATGAAATTAATTGATACATTTCATGCATTATTATCTAATCCTCAGCCCCTATTCAAATTGACCAGTTTTTATAACAAAATTTCCTGTCCAGAATCACAAGTTGCATTTATTGCATTTCTGTTTTCCATTGATCTGGAACAGTTCCTCAGTCTTTTCTTTAATTTTCATGACCTAAATATGTTTGGAGATTACAAGTCAAAATAGTTTGTCCAGTGTCCCCCAATTTGGATTTATATGATGTTTCTTTGTGATCAGATTGAGGTTATATATCTTTAGTAGGAATATCACAGAAGTAATTGTGTTCTTCTCATTTCATCCTTCAGTTAGCACACAAGTTTGATTTGTTTTACTACCTGTAACAACATTCCCTTTGGTATCTTATTAAGTGTGGCATCTTCCCAGCTTGTCCACTGAAAAGTTTTCACTTGGTAGTTGCTGTGGGTTGAATTGTGTACCCCAGAAGATAATGTTGAAGCCCTAACTCTCTGGTACATGTGAAAATGACCTTACTTGGAAATAGGGTCTTTACAGATGTACTCAAGTTAAGATGAGGTCATTAGGATGAGCCTTAATCCAGTATAACTGGTGTCCTTATAAGAAGATGGAAATTTGGATACAGATGCACACAGGAATAATATCATGTGACAACCAAGACAGATACTGCAGTGATGCATCTGCAAACCAAGGAATTCCAAGGGTTGATGGCCACCCCCAGAAGCTAGGAAAAGGCAGGGAAGGATCCTGCTCAGTCACAGAGGGATCATAGCCCTGCTCACACCTTGATTTTGGACTTTTAGCCTCCAGAATTATGAGACAATAAATTTCTGTTGTTTTAAGCTACTCAGTAATAAAGTACCACAACACTAGGAAGCTATACACTAATTAGTAAGTGTCTTGTGGGGAGGCGTTTTGAAACTAGGCAAATATTTTGTTCCTCCTCAAAGTTTCAGTTTATTCATTTATTTATATCAGTATGGACTCAGTCGTATTTAGTCAGTGTTCTAATTCATTACTAACTACTGATTTCATTGCAAAATAATTATTTTGATGCTCAGATTGTCCCAGTGGGAGCTCCTCTCAAGCCGCTTTCTGTGTTCTTTTGACATATCCCCATCATTTTTTGAGCGTTTCCTTACTTTTGGAGCAAGGTATTCCAGGTTCATCTTGCACTTTTCTGTCCAGCCCGGGAATCAGTCATTTCTCCAAGGAGCCTTGGTTCCTTTTAGTGAAAAACCACATTTCGAAACCAAGATCTGAGTACTAGGTGTACTTATTACTATTGGGATATCACTGCTTCCAGACCATATCAGTGTACAGAGGTAGGAAATTTGTGTGTGTGTGTGTGTGTGTGTGTGTATTTAACCTATATACACACATTTACATCTATATATATTTCTGTATCTGTCTATATATGTCAAAAACCGTGAGTTCACACTATTATCTCCGATCCCCTTATCTTCAACATAATCACTTATTTGATCATTGCCCACGTGTATAGCCAGTTTTCCAGCACTTCCATCCCTCCCAGCCATCTCTGTTGGCTTTCTTTTTATCTCGCTTAGGCTTCAACATCCCATGCAATGCCTTCCTCCCATGCAGTCATTTTCCTCACCCCATTTTGGCTCCGTTACCTAATCTAGGCGACCAAGGCTTCCCTTCAACTCTTGCTAATGAATTTTGGACTGAATTGTTCAAGATGGGATTTTCTGTATTTTCTTGAACATATAAATCATAGCTATTTGGGTTTTGCTAGGTAACTCCAATATTGGCTATACTTGTTTTGAGTCTGTTCATAGTGTCTGTCTTTTCTTTTATCTCTTGGCATGCTTGCTAATTTTTTATTGAATACTGAACATTGTATATGAAAATATTTCTAGAGTCTCAGTGATTTCTCTTCCTCCAGAAAGGATTCACCCTTTCCTTTGCTAGGCAGATATTGTGAGAGCTTATCATATATATTTTTTAATTTATTTATTTTTTATGTATTTATTTTGGCTGCGTTGGGTCGTCATTGCTGTGCACAACTTTCTCTAGTTGCAGTAGGCGGGGGCTACTCTTCACTGCGGTGCACGGGCTTCTCATTGCAGTGGTTTCTCTTGTTGCGGAGCACAGGCTCTAGGCGCACAGGCTTCAGTAGTTGTGGCACGCAGGCTCAGTAGTTGTGGCACGCGGACTCTAGAGCACAGGCTCAGTAGTTGTGGCACATGGACTTCATTGCTCCCTGGCATGTGGGATCTTCCCGGACCAGGGATTGAACCCGTGTCCCTTGCATTGGCAGGCGGATTCTTAACCACTGTGCCACCAGGGAAGTCCAAGAGCTAATCATATTAATCAAATCTGAAACTGAACTGACTTCAGGCTGAATTGCAGTTTGGGCAAACTTTTGATTTCTTCGGGTTCATCCAGATTCTTAGTCACAGATTTTTCCCACTGAGAGCCTGCGACATCACTAGGGCCCCTCCTTCATTGTGTGATTTGAACGCTAATCCTTGTCTCTTCTGCACCATGAGACTATGTTTAACTCTGCTTTGCTTTTCAGAATTTTTCTGCTTGACTTCTTTAATTCCCTCTTAAGCAAGCTTCATAATTCAGCAAATATCTTTTTTTTTAATTGGAGTATAGTTGATTTACAGTGTTCTGCTAATTTCAGGTGTACAGCATAGTGATTCAGTTATACATATACATATATTTGTTCTTTTTCAGATTCTTTTCCCCTGTAGGTTATTACAGGATATTGAGTAGAGTTCCCTGTGCTATACAGTAGGTCCTTGTTGGTTATCTATCAGCAAATATCTTGAAGGAAAAGCAATAGCATATTGTTGAGCCAGTTCTGTCCTTCCTCTTTCATCAAAATTTTGGCCTTTCTAATTTTTTCTAATTTATCTCTACAGGCCAGCAAGACTTTTAAAAGTTCTCCTTTTTTCTTTATATTATTTAGTAGTAACCCTCTGCCTTTTCCTTTTGCCTGAATTCTCAAATTCTTGCCTAGCTCCCCAAAATCAGTAGGACCCTGAGAGAAAAGGCAACTGCAGAATGTCAGCTTGACTCTCCTCATGGTTTCCCCTTGCTATAGAATTTGCCACTTGGGTTTTCGTTGCCTTAGCACTCTACAGTACATTCAAATATGTGTGTGTGCACGTACGCGCATGCGTGTGAGTGTGTATAGATATGTATGTGTATATATCTGGCTTTTCTAGTTGTTCTTGATGGGAGCATTGCTGTGCTACAAACTACTCAATTATATCTAGAAACAAAAGCTCAATTCTAGCATATTATTTTCCGTTCCACTCCATTTTTTAAATAATGCTTCTTGTTCAACCAACCAAAATTATTCCACGATCTAATGTTCCAACACCCTTAACAAAAAAAAAGAAAAAGACACACAGTTTCAAGACACTGGCAGTTAAGATAATCAGATGAATAGGATTTAAGCCAGATGATCAAGGTTAACAACAACAGTGTTACATTGTATTGATTGTATGTACCCTTGATATGATGTGATGACAATCACACTTTACCTCTGTGGTCTTCCTCCCCAAAACCCATAACCCCAGTCTAACCATGAGAAAAACATTAGACAAACCTCAGTTAAGAGATAGTCTGCAAAATACCTGACCAGTACTCTTCAAAACTGTCAAGTTCGTCAAAAGTAAGGAAAATCTAATAAACCATCACAAACAAGAGAAGCCTAGGAGATGTGACTACTAAATTATGGGATCCTGGAATAGAAAAAGAACATCAGATAAAAACTGAGGAAATATGCATAAAGTATGGGCTTTAGTTAATAATAATTATCAAAATTGGTTTATTAATTGTGACAAATGTATCATACTAATGTTAGGTGTTAATAATAGGGAAAATTGGGTGTGGGTTATATGGGAACTCTATTTTATCTACAGAGTAATTTTGTACACCTAAACCTTTTAAAATAAACAGTTTCTTTTTTTAAAAAAATCAATAGTATTTGACCTCTCAGGCTATGCTTTATTTATTGATTTGATTTTTGTCTTCTTAGTCATTGCTGTATCTCCAGTACCTAGAAGAGTGGCCAGCACATTTAGGCTCTTGATAAATATTGGTTGCTTGGAGGGATACAGGGGAGCAAGGGAGGATGAATTGCAGATAACTTCTAAGTCTCTAACTTGGGCAACTGTGGATGGTAATATTGACTTAGGGAATATAAAAAGCAGAGACTGGAAACTACTCCATGCTTGACAGATGATATTTTCTTATTTTATACCAGTGATATAGTTAATAATAATGAAGAAATCTGATCAAGTCAAAATGGTAGCTTCTTGGTTACTTCTCAGAGGAGTAAACTCTTCTTTTTCTCTTTTAGGCCTATAAAACCTTTGCTAATCGAGTGAACAATTTAAAGAAAAAGCTGGATCAATTGAAGTCAACCCTTCCTGATCCTGAGGAATCACCAGTCCCTTCCCCAAGCATGGATGCTCCCTCCCCAACTGGCTCTGAGTCTCCTTTTCAAGGAATGGGGGGTGAGGAATCCCAGTCACCAACCGTGGAGAGTGAGAAATCTGCCACACCTGAGCCTGCAACAGATAATCGTGATGTGGAAGACATGGAACTCTCAGATGTGGAAGATGATGGGTCAAAAATCATTGGTATGTCCTATATGATTAGTAGACAACTTGCTCCTTATCTGTTTTGCCTTCCCCACCAATAAATCTATCACAGGCAGGTATTAAAAGATGGTTTAATCCTTATAAAATTAGAACACCAAGGTAGTAGTATTGTCTGTAGAGCAGTGGTTCAGGATTTGGTATGCCATGTACGTTGAGAATCATTGCTCAAGATCTGTGCTGTTCAGGGAATTCCCTGGTGGTCCAGTGGTTAGGAATCCACGCTTCCGCTGCCAGGGACCCAAGATCCTGCAAGCCTCGTGGTGTGGCAAAAACAAAAACAAAACAAAATACACACTGGATTCTAGGAACTTAGTGCTTTAAAAAAGAGTGAAAATATCTCATTAATAATTGTTTATATTTATAACTTATTAAAATGAAAATATTTGGGATATATTGAGATAAGTAAAATATATTATTAAAATTAATTTTACCTTTTTTTCTTTTTTTGATATGGTTACTAGAAAATTTAAACTTACATATGTGGCGTAAATTACATTTCTTTTGAACAGCACTGCTCTAAAGAGCCACTTATGCTGGAATTCCTTATTCTCTGTCACTCTTGACCTTCAAGATTCCAAAGCCACATTTTGTTAACCACACTTTCAGAATTAACCTGGATTGGTGAATTGTTTCTCTGACATCCCCAGCTTTTATAATTATTCTTATTAGGCAGTTTGACTTAGGTTGAATTTAATGCACTATCCATATAGTGCATTGCCTTTAAAGCATTAAGAGGAATGTATTGCAGAGACATCAAGAGTTAAAACATTGCATTAGTGCCTGATTGCACCCCCAGTGCCAGACCAATTTCAGGAGACCAAAGGATAATACATTAACATATGTACAGAGTTTCTGTTTCTTAGAAAGCTCTCAGGTTAATAATGGCAAAGAAAAGACAGGACAATTTATGACATAAATATTACTGAAAGACAGAACACAAATGTGTACCAAATAATAACATGCTTCCAGAAATGTACAAATTTAATATACAGATACTAAGAAGATGAAAAGAAATCATTAAAAAGTAAGATAAAAGATGCATTTGGGGAATTCATTTTAAGCAGATATTAAAGCTGGGAAGGTTCATAAATTATAAAGAGCATGACTTTTTAAAAAAAATCATGAAGTGAATTATTTTTCTCTAAAGTATAGTACTTTTTAGGAAATATTGGGACATGTTATTTCATATTGCAAGCAGAGTCTGGAAAGTAGTAGGATGCAATACCATCTCTTTTCTTTTTTTAAACAGTAGAAGACAGGAAGGAAAAACCTGTGGAGAAGTCAGCTGTATCCACTGCTGTACCTACAAAGCCAACAGAAAGTATCTCAAAGGCCTCTTCATGTACTCCAGTGCCTGTGACCGTGACAGCAACCCCACCTCTTCCAAAGCCTGTGAATACTTCTCTTCTCTCCCCTACTCCAGCACTGGCTTTGCCAAACCTGGCTAATGTGGATCTGGCAAAGATCAGTTCCATCCTTAGCAGCCTGACATCAGTCATGAAAAATACTGGTAAGTAGCCCCAGTAAAGAAGATAAAAGGCCTATTTCCACCTTTCTAATTGAACCATCAATCTGGGTTTTGTTTTTGTTTTTTAATTAAAAGTAATTTTTTAATTAAAAAATAAACATAGGGACTTCCCTGGCGGTCCAGTGGGTAAGACTCCACGCTCCCAGTGCAGGGGGCCTGTGTTCCATCCCTGGGAGCTAGATCCCGCATGCATGCCGCAACTAAGACCCAGTGCAGCCATAAGTAATAAATAAATACATACATACATACATACATACCAATACATGGTCATCATAGGAAAATTAGAAGATAAGTTAAAAGAATAAAATAAATATCCATAATTCTGCCATCCCAAAGGAAACCACTTGTGTTTAACACAAGTGTGTGTGTGTGTGTGTTTTGGGAAATAAAATGTTAGTATAATTTTTCTTTCAGTAATTGAAGCATATTGTGTATACAGTCGGTCCTCCATATTCACCGGTTCTGCATCTGCAGGTTCCACTTCCAAGGATTCAACCAACCATGGATTGAAAATATTTGGGGGGAATATTTTTTCAGAAAGTTCCAAAAAGCAAAACTTGAACTTGTCATGCCCCAACAACTATTTATATAGCATTTACATTCTATTTACAACTATTTATATTGTATTATGTATTATGAGTAATCTAGAGATGATTTAAAGTATATGGAAGGACGGGGAGTTCCCTGGCGGTCCAGTGGTTAGGTCTCGGCGCTTTCACTGCCATGGCCCAGGTTTAATCTCTGATCAGGGAACAAAGATCCCGCAAGCCATGTGGCACGGCAAACAAACAAACAAAAATAAATAAAGTATATGGAAGGATGTGCATAGGTTACATGCAAATACTATACCATTTTATAAGGGACTTGATTATCCACAGATTTTGATATATTCAGGAGTCCTGAAACCAATCCCCCATGGGTACCGAGGGACAACTGTACTCTTCTGAAAGCAGCGACTTAAAATTTAACTACATATCATGGACATTTTTGTAAGTCATTAAACATTCAGCTATATCATTTAATAGCTATATAGCATTCAATACTTTATGTAAGCCTTTATTATCAGAACATCTAGTGTGTTTCCAATTTTTCGCTGTTATAAAGAATACTGTAGGGGCTTCCCTGGTGGCGCAATGGTTGAGAATCTGCCTGCCAATGCAGGGGACACGGGTTCGAGCCCTGGTCTGGGAAGATCCCACATGCAACTAGGCCTGTGAGCCACAATTACTGAGCCTGCGCGTCTGGAGCCTGTGCTCCGCAACAAGAGAGGCCGCGATAGTGAGAGGTCTGCGCACCGCAATGAAGAGTGGCCCCCGCTTGCCGCAACTAGAGAAAGCCCTTGCACAGAAACGAAGACCCAACACAGCCATAAATAAATAAATAAATAAATAAATAAATAAATAAAATAAAGGAATTCCTTTTAAAAAATTAAAAAAAAAAGAATACTGTAATGAACAACCTTGATGCTAAAATTTTATGCACAACCCTTCTTAAAAGGGTTGATAAGTATATGGGACTTTTTTTAATGGAAGTTTTAATGAAGATATATAAAGTAGAGCCCCTCTACATGCTCATCACTCATCTTCAACACTGTAAACACATGGCCCATCTTGTTTCTGCTGTGCCCTATCCAATCCTGATTATTTTGAAGAAAATCCCAATTATTTCATTTCTTCATAAATAACTAAGTATTTATTTCTAAAAGATAAAGACTCCAAAAAATTCAACATGTAGGTTAAGTCTTTTCATGTTATAACTAAAATGTTCTCCAAAAAACGTACTATTTTATGTACCAAGTACATGAAAGTTCCCATTGTTCCTCAACCTCTCCAACACTGTTTTGTTTTATACTTTGTCAAATTCAATCTTAAAAAAATTGTTCGTTTTCATTCCTTTGATTAAAGATGTGGTTAAAATTTCTTTCATATGCTTATCATTTTTTGTGTGTGTGAAATACCTGTTTATATTTTTGATTGTTAAAAAAATCAAAAATCATTTCTTCTTTATATACCATTTTTCCTATGTTAAGAATCAACCCAGTATTTTAAAATGTAAAAATGTAAAGATTGCTTATATAACCTCATTTTAAAGTCCATTTCAAAAGGAAATAACTTACTTATCACATAGAATTATACAGTGGTCAAGTCTGATCATAATTAGCCAGCAATATCTATTGAGCACTTAGAGGAGTCTGAGGTGTAGGTTCCATTTGGTAGAGAAAAAAGAAATAGGTTCTCTGGTCTCTTTCTATTGGGGCTCTGAAAACTAGTAAATACATATGAAAAAAAATAACTTAATACTTAATCGAATTTAACGGTGTTCCAAGTAGATAGGAGCAAGTCTTAATCTAATTTTCAGATTTTTTCTTTGTACAAGATGGACAATTTGTGGATCATTCACAGAAGAATTCCTATTAAACATACCATACTCAATTAAGTGACTGGAAAGTATCATGAATTTAAAGGTCATTTTGAATTGCATTTTCTTGAGTTAATCTTTCTGCCACCAGGGGTCAGTCCTGCATCAAGACCTTCTCCAGGAACTCCTACAAGTCCCAGCAACCTCACCAGTGGTCTGAAAACACCTGCACCTGCCACGACAACATCTCATAACCCTCTAGCAAATATCCTCTCGAAGGTGGAGATCACCCCAGAGAGCATTCTGTCTGCTCTTTCCAAAACCCAGACACAGTCAGCCCCTGCACTGCAAGGTAAACTGACATGCGCTAGAGGGACTTGAATTGTGAATGTTTGTCTCTGGCTTAATCCTGGATTCCATTTCTGAGGAATCCAAAGCTATGAAATATATAATACAGTTAATTCATTATTCTCTTTATCATGTACAAACTGACATTTATAGAATTCTGAAATGTCAAAGCTGAAGGAGACTTTAAATATCCTCTAGTCCGATACCCTCCTCAGGTGAGGAAATTAACACTCAGTGAGGTGATGTGACCTGCTTAAGATCACACATCTGTCTGTTCAATGAAGAGCTGAGACTAAAAGCCAGATTTCTTGACTGGAGTCCAGTATTCTTTCACTTACACCATGTATCCCAACCTCTTAGTATAAGTTAGTACATGTTGAGGTTTACACATTTTAATGTTAACTGAAGCTAAAGACAGTAAGAAAGATCAATCTACTATCAGAATTCTTATGAGACATGATTATCTCTTTTTTTTATGTCCTAATGTTTTATAGAGGCCTCTACAGATATCATACCTTTTTTTATTTTCTGCCTAGCTATTATCGCTATCTTATTTGAACCTCTCTCTTCAGCTTTGCTAAGTATCTTGTTTTGTGCTAAAACTGTCTGCTTCTAACATTTTTTCATAAAGCTTACCTTGCTCTTTGTTCTCAGACCCTCCAGATACCAACCTCAGTATAATTATGCAGTGAATTACAGCTTCAATACAGTGACTTACTCTTTATCAATAGTTCTCAACCAGGAGCCTCCAGGGGACATTTGGCAATGTCTGAAGACTTTTTTGTTGGTCACAGCAGGGATCAGGGTGGGGGTGCTGTACCTCTAGGGGGTGGAAGCCAGGGATGCTGCTTAACCCTACAATGCATAGGACAGTCCCAACAACAAAGAAGTATCCCACCCAAATGTCAGTGGTGCTGAGATCCTGCTTTATGTGAATAGAGAGCAGCAGTACAGGTATCTGTTAATTTTCTTATTTCCTAAACTGTTCTGTAAGTGGATCCGCCAGGCACTGTATTATAGTGAGCTTTGTCTTACCATGTAAGAGAATTTTGTTACACATAACTAAATACTATGAAATAGTAATCCTCAGCTCTACATATTGGAACCAGCAAAAGAACTAATGATGATGCTACAGTGCATCTCATACTACTGATTTCAGGGATAATTAGTTTGAGAGATTGGCATGTTTATATGATTTCTCCCTTCCACTCCCTCTTCTATCACCATCCTATAGTTACAGTAAAAATTTTGAAGTCACTTGTATTTTAACTTCTTATATAGATATAATACTTAGATCTTAAAGAAGAAGCTTTTTCTTTCAGCAGATTGTTACAATAGTATCATGTGGACCTTCTCATCAGGCAAAATTTGAACAGAACTAGGTGTGTTATGACAAAATGAAAAGTGGGAATCTCAGGAAACAAGCTTTGTGGAATAACAGGGCAGTTTATCACCTTTCAGTTCCTTATGGAAAGTGGAATTCTCTTTGCCTTTTAAAAGAACTGTGTCCGGCAACTTAAATAGATAATTTCTTCAAAGACCATAAAGGAAATCTCTTAGAACTTTGCTCTGAATGTGTCACCCATAGCCCTTATTGACTGATTTTCAGCACAAAAGAATGACTTCAGTAGGCAGAGGCCATAGACTATGGTTTAAGATTGAAGAAAAGTAATATTTAGTGGTAAGAGACTATTTCACCTATTACCAGAAATCTGAGTAGTATCTTTGTTAAGAAGATGGTCTTCTGAAGAATTTATTTCACAACAGCTGAAAGATAATACTGAAATACCTTTTTTAAATCATGATATTATCATATCTCACTTTCCAGTGCTTGAAGACTTCTGGTTTTGGTAGGAGCAGTTACTACTAAGAATTAAATCAAACTGTTAGGAAGGGGAAATTTATATAGCCAGGGACCTTTTTGGAAATGAAACATGGATTTTTTTTTTTTTTCAGGAGGATAATAACTGAAATAAACAATGTTTCAATTATTTGGATATTATCAAACACTGGATAATAATAAAAGCCATGCATCATTATTTAGAAGTTGATGGCATTTGAAAATGTTGCAAGGATGGAGCAACCTTAAAATTCTTAAGACCTTAAATCTCTTAGCAAATAAGGATAAATATTGAAATTTTGAAGAAACATTAATTGAAGTATCATATGAAATATTTTCCTTCAATCATTTTGAAGGAACAGTTTTAGTGTATGACTGAAAGCTATAAATTCAGGTGAAGTATACATAAACTTTTCATTTGTGATCAGAAATTGAGGAAAATTTCCAAAATGTGATTGAATTTAAAGGACCTTCTGTTATCTCTTTATCAAGTACTTTTCCAAGCATTTTTCTGCAAGAGCAGTTTGCTTTGGTGAACTTCAGTCTTCTTTGCCCCAAAGAATTCTTTCTCAGTGCTTCTGAGAAGGTTTTGTCAGTGAGTGGGGTTGAATCTCATCAGTGGCAGCCTGAATAATCCTTGAATTTTCCAAGCTATAAGAAGGGGATTGTATGTTTTCTTGTGAAAGAATCAGTGCCCCAGTGGTCTAGCTGTATAAGCTTTGTGGTGTATGTTTGTATATTTATTATTGCTACATTTTACAACTAAAATTTTTACAACCAAAGCTTTGTTTCCCCAAAGATAACACCAGTGCGGCAAGAGATGCTCCTTGAAAAAAGCGTCCCAGTTCAAATAAATTCCTGCAATTTGCATATTGCTGTCTCTCTCCTGAGAATAACAGTGTAGGTTAACTTGTTAGAGACAGTTGTGGAGGTTGGAAAGGAAGGATAGGGCAGAATATCTATTTGCATTTAGAGAAACAGTTCCACAGACCAAACATTAAGAAATACTGGCTTAAAGTGTTATTTTGAAAGTAATTTTGCACCCTTTCTTTTCCTGCTTTGTCTTGTTTAAGCTGTGAATGATTCTGACACTAAAATCTCCCCCATCCTGTTGCCTTTTATGTTGCCATGTTGGACTTGTTTCATGACTACTAGAAACATTTCAGTAATTTGCTCTTCTTATATTGATAAATAGGTCCAGTGTTTTCTATGACATTTAGCCATTACTTGTTTGGTCTGGATTCCCTTTGATCTCATATTTTAATGTCTATCTGGTTCCGACTGGAATGAATGAGAATATCCAATTAGCCTACATTGTTTTCATTGGAAGGTAGGGAGTTCTTTTTAACTCCTCTAATCTTTGTTTCTACAGGCCTGTCATCTTTACTTCAAAGTGTTACTGGGAACCCAGTTCCATCCAGCGAAGCTGCATCCCAGAGCACTTCAGCTTCCCCTGCCAACACCACAGTCTCTAGCATAAAAGGAAGAAATCTGCCCTCCAATACCCAATCCTTTATTCCGAAAAGCTTCAGCTATTCCCCTAATTCATCAACTTCTGAAGTCTCTTCAACATCAGCCAGCAAGGCCTCAATTGGGCAAAGCCCAGGGCTCCCAAGCTCTACTTTCAAGCTACCATCAAACACTCTGGGGTTTACAGGTACCCACAATACTAGCCCTGCTGCCCCACCTACTGAAGTTGCCATGTGCCAATCTTCAGAGATCTCCAAGCCAAAGCTGGAGTCAGAGTCCACCTCCCCAAGCCTGGAAATGAAGATCCACAACTTCTTAAAAGGTAATCCTGGTTTCAGTGGCTTAAACTTAAACATCCCAATCCTGAGCAGTTTGGGATCCAGTGCCCCAGCAGAAAGCCATCCCTCAGACTTCCAGCGTGGCCCTACTAGCACATCAATCGACAACATTGATGGAACCCCTGTGCGGGATGAACGGAGTGGGACGCCCACCCAGGATGAGATGATGGACAAGCCCACATCCAGCAGTGTAGATACCATGTCCCTGCTTTCTAAGATCATTAGCCCTGGTTCCTCAACACCCAGCAGTACAAGATCACCACCCCCTGGGAGAGAGGAAAGCTACCCCCGAGAGCTCTCCAATTCTGTATCTACATATCGACCCTTTGGCCTGGGCAGTGAATCACCCTATAAGCAGCCTTCTGATGGAATGGAGAGACCATCTTCCCTGATGGACTCTTCACAGGAGAAATTCTATCCAGATACTTCTTTCCAGGAAGATGAAGATTACCGAGATTTTGAGTATTCAGGGCCTCCACCCTCTGCCATGATGAACCTAGAGAAGAAACCAGCCAAATCTATCCTGAAATCAAGCAAGCTTTCTGATACCACCGAGTACCAGCCCATCTTATCCAGTTATAGTCACAGGGGCCAAGAATTTGGGGTAAAGTCTGCCTTCCCTCCATCTGTAAGGGCCCTCCTGGACTCTAGTGAGAACTGTGACCGTCTCTCGTCTTCCCCTGGGCTCTTTGGTGCCTTCAGCATAAGAGGGAATGAACCTGGGTCTGACCGGTCACCATCACCGAGTAAGAATGATTCATTTTTCACCCCTGACTCCAACCACAATAGCTTGTCTCAGTCTACCACTGGGCATCTCAGTTTGCCTCAGAAGCAGTACCCAGACTCTCCTCACCCAGTTCCACATCGTTCCCTTTTCTCTCCGCAGAATACCCTTGCTGCTCCCACGGGCCACCCACCCACGTCAGGCGTGGAGAAAGTCCTGGCCTCCACCATTTCCACCACATCGACGATTGAGTTTAAGAATATGCTTAAAAATGCCTCACGAAAGCCCTCAGATGATAAACATTTTGGCCAGGCCCCCAGCAAGGGCACTTCAAGTGATGGTGTCAGTCTCTCAAACCTCTCCCAGCCCAGCTTGACAGCCACTGATCAGCAGCAACAAGAAGAGCACTACCGCATAGAGACCCGAGTCTCCTCCTCCTGCTTAGACTTGCCTGATAGTACGGAAGAAAAGGGGGCCCCTATAGAAACCTTGGGTTATCATAACGCATCCAATAGGAGGATGTCAGGGGAGCCAATACAGACTGTAGAGTCCATCCGAGTTCCTGGGAAGGGAAATAGAGGACATGGGCGTGAGGCTTCAAGGGTGGGTTGGTTTGATCTGAGCACCTCAGGCAGCTCCTTTGACAATGGCCCCTCAAGTGCCTCTGAGTTGGCATCCCTTGGGGGTGGGGGCAGCGGAGGCCTCACTGGCTTTAAAACAGCACCATACAAAGAACGAGCACCCCAATTTCAGGAAAGTGTCGGCAGCTTTCGTTCCAACAGTTTCAACTCAACATTTGAGCATCATCTCCCCCCGTCCCCGTTGGAACATGGGACACCCTTCCAGAGAGAGCCAGTGGGGCCATCATCTGCCCCACCTGCCCCTCCTAAGGATCATGGTGGTATCTTCTCTCGAGATGCACCCACTCATCTACCCTCTGTGGATCTTTCGAACCCCTTCACAAAGGAGGCAGCCCTGGCCCATGCTGCCCCACCTCCTCCTGGAGAGCACAGCGGAGTTCCTTTCCCCACCCCACCCCCTCCTCCACCCCCTGGGGAACATAGCAGCAGTGGCGGGAGTGGCGTCCCTTTTTCTACTCCTCCTCCTCCTCCACCTCCTGTTGACCACTCTGGGGTTGTACCCTTCCCAACCCCACCACTGGCAGAGCACGGAGTGGCAGGGGCTGTGGCAGTATTTCCCAAGGACCATAGTTCCCTCCTTCAAGGGACCCTGGCTGATCATTTTGGGGTGCTCCCAGGGCCCAGGGACCATGGGGGCCCCACCCAACGGGACCTCAACGGCCCTGGCCTTAGCCGTGTACGTGAGAGCCTGAGCCTACCCTCCCTTTCTCTGGAGCACTTGGGCCCAGCCCATGGAGGAGGAGGTGGGGGAGGCAGCAGCAACAGCAGCGGCCCCCCCTTGGGTCCCTCACACAGAGACGCCATCAACCGGAGTGGTATGATCTTGCGGAGTCCCCGGCCAGACTTCCGGCCTAGGGAACCTTTTCTCAGCAGAGACCCTTTTCACAGTTTAAAGAGACCCAGGCCACCTTTCGCTAGGGGCCCTCCGTTCTTTGCACCAAAACGCCCATTCTTCCCTCCCAGGTACTGATGGAAACTAAGGGAAAGGCATTTTGAACAGTCTAGAGAGAATTGGAAGTAGGAGTTTGGTTTATTGTTGTTGTTTTTGTTTGTTTTCCCTCCTTTGATTTATTTTTTCTTTTTTTTATTATGACAGAGGACCTCCCTTCCAAATTAAAAAGTCCCATGTGCATATGCTCACATTTCACTATTCCATCCAGTCCTGCCTCCCACTGCACTTACACCCACCTTCTCCAAGTTGTTTGTATTTTAAGGGGGTGGGGGGCAAAGAAACACAACCAAAGCCACTTCATTTGGCTGGGGGTTTGAGGGGTGGGGAGGAAAACAGCTCTTATCTTACCCCATCTATGGAAGAGTATTATTACATTTGAAATAAAACTTCCATCAGTACAGATAATAATGTGCAATGTTGGGATGTTATTTTGGGCTTGGCATGTCAAAAGTAGTCAGTGGAAGGATTCCTGTCCCCTTCTCTCTCCAGCTCTGTTACTGCTGTAACCAGTGTGGCGCTCCTCCCTGTATGCTCTGTGGCCTGCTGACAGCCAGGAGATGTTGCAGGGGAGAAATGTGGGAGACCTTGGACCTGTCAAGTTGTTTTGTTCTGCTTTGTTTTGTTTTTAAAGGCATGTTGCAGTTGAGTTCTTTACCTCTCTCCTAAAATCTAAAGGTTTTTTTTTCTTCTTTTTTTTCCTCTTCTAAAGTACTATCAGGCAGTAACTTTGAGGAGATACGGACCTCATTTTATCCTAGTAAAAAATTTTCCTCTTTATACTTGGAGTGAAAGAAAGGGGACTGGATATAATTTAAAGGTTAAAATAAGGAGTAGCTACAATATTGAGAGCTAGAGAAAGGAACTGTTAAATGGTGTGTTGTGACCTGCCCATCTGTCATAAACAAGGAAACATTTCTGAGGTAGTTTCACACATCTTGCACCAAACTCTTGCTTCCTGCTTTTCTTTCTTGAGTTTTTCCTCCCTCAGTTTTCATTTCTGCTTTAGCCAGAAAGAAAGTCACTACAGTTGACAATTGATATGAAGGTGTAACTGAAATGTTATCAAATATTATCCCTGTATTTTTTAATAAGAAGTAGACATTTTTACCATGGTGCCTCCCTAACGTAAGTGACATTTGTTGGTAGTTTTCAGCAAAAGTTAACTACAAGGGAAAAGGAAATATTTGTCTTTATCTTTCTTTTCCCCTTGACCTAGTCCTGTATTCACCCCTCTTCTTGGTATTTCAAAGGAGGAAGTTCAGTAGCATCTTTCTTTGTATTATACCTCTTTAGATCTGTCTTAGTGACCAGTGCATATTATTATTTGTATCTTTACAGAGAAACAGGAGGACCTGATAAATTCAAATTTACCCCACTCTACAGATCGCAGCCTGTCACATCTCAAGGCTCAATCCTTAACCTCACCTCCCACTCTCAATAGAAAATAATGTTTCTGCCCTTAGTCATTTTCCACGAGAAAGGAGTGCTTTTCTTGTCCCTGAACTGAAAGACTTCTTATTTGTATTTCTACAACTAGTACTGGGAAAAAGACAATCACTGCATTCTGAGTGTTTATGTCTTTTTATCTAGGGACACTGAAAGGCAAATGTTGCTTTACTACTATTTTTTATTTAGTGTGTTACCCCAAGGTACACACTGGTCATCTCCAGCCAGATGAGTAAAAGAAAAGGAAATTCTAGCAAGTTCTATATTTTCTTCCAAGTTAGTATAGGAGTAACTGTAGGAAGTATGGGGATTGCTTTGGATTCCTCCAGCGAAATATTAAAGATGGGAGAGAGTGGGTAGTGTAGTGACAGAAGATTATTTGTCTCAGAATAAACTTGCTTTTCAGATAAAGAGCGTTTCAGATAAAGAGCAGCTTAAACCAGGTGTGCATCATAGTTGGGGAGTTTTTGTGTAATTTATTCCATATTATTTATTTGGGCTCGCCATGTTTTCTTTGGTTAGGATCCTGCAAGTCATTCATCTTCCTAATGCATTTCTGGTTTTAAGCCAACTGTTCTTTCTTTCTTTGACCTTCTCAAGCCTCTCTGCCCTGTAGCTCTCCCCCCCCAAAAATGCATGATACCATGACCTTGTAAGTGGGGTGGGGTATATAGTGTAGCAAAGCAAAGAAACAGTACAGTTATATTGAGTCCTAAGACATTTGTTTAGAGAAAAGTATAAGAGAGTGTGAGGGTTGGGGGTGGGGGGAGGGAAAGGGAGAGTTCTCTCTGACTCGAAACTGAGATAGGTTTTTTTTTTTCCTTTGCAGGAAAGTGGGATTTTTTTTTAATTCTAGAATAACAGAATGTGAATTCTTTTTGCTGCTCTCGTTTAAGCTAAAAGTAGTGTTTACTTGAAAAAGCTCTCTGACCATTTGATTTTATCAGAAAATGCGGGGTTGTCAGGACAGTGGCTTCCTGAATGTTGGGGCAGGGCTGTTGTCCTCAGAAGCATGATAGCTAATCCATGAAAGAAGGACCTTGTTGTACAGTTTAAAAGATGGACTTTTAAGGGTTGGTTTTTTGGTGGAGTGATTTTTTATTTTTTTTTAAGCCACAAAATCCTCAATGCATTTGTTTCAAGATGGAAGTGAGGATTTGTATGTGACTTGTCAGCTGTTGTTAACTTTAAGGAAATCTGTCTACAGCAGTAAATGAAGACAACAATGTATATATGTGATATAGTGAAACAAAAAAGACAATTCTGGTATTCATAACATGAAACAAAGGGGTTTTATTCTTTCTGTGTCTGTGATTTAAAACTCCGTGCTCTGACTTTTGTATTTCAACCTGAGTTTAAAAAATAAACAAGATTTTTTTAAAGAAAGCATAGCATAGTGTATCTTGGCAAGGACATGATTCATATGCAAGCAGAATATGTGAAGTTGTTACTAACGTCCTTGGTGCTCACTGTAAAATCACAGACAGAGAATCAGTGGGTGGGGGTCATGAATACACTGGTACCACTTAAAACACAGTGATACAGTATCAGAAATTGAGTCCTTAAGTATTTTGTAAGAGTTACTCTTCAGTCAGCTTAGATGAAACCTCTCTCCCTGCTCCCCTCTGCCCTCCCAAAAGTTGAGGATAACTAGAATTTGGTTTGTTTCCAGGGAAGGTAAAATGATAAGAGAATAGGCCTTTTATCCTTTCCTATCCCAGGAATACAATGTTTGTGATATATATGGTACAGCAAACCTATCTAGATAATGTGAATATGCTAAACTTCTAATTGCAAAATATTCACTATCAATCTTGAAGTTACTGGTTCATGCAGAATTAAGCTTCAGCTGTTATTGTTTTGAAGCCGCTGTAAATTACTGCTTTTTCCCCTTTTTTCTTCCCCTCCTCCCCCTCCCCCCTTTTTTCGAATGGGCTGGGGTGCCTGTTAAGATTAAAATTAGATATGTTGGATTGATATTCTCACGTGTTCAGTGTGGAAAACAAAACAAGTACATGCTTTAGAGGCAACAACAATGAAATCCTTTTGAAATGTGTATTAATATCATTTAATAAAATAACTAGTTCTAAAGGTTTGACATTTTTCTTTGAGATCTGGGGCTTTGACCAAGGGTCCCTGGCTTCTCTGGTGAGTGCAAATAGGAGGGAACTTCTCCAGGAGTTGAAACTGCTGCTTTGTGGAACAGGCCTATGGTTGGAAAGACCTAAATTTTCTTCAGCAAAGACCCTACATGACTGTCCAGGGCTGAAGGTGAAACCAGCTACAGAATGCAGGAAGAAAAGCCTGGATATATCTCTGAAGATACAGTTGTATTGGCTTTTGGTCTAAGAGTGCATGGAGGGTAGAGGGGCTGGTGTGTGTGCCTGCACGGTTCTAAGGCAAACACAGATGCCACAGACCACCCGTCTCATCCCTTCCTTGTGACCACTTGCCCTTTCCTCTCTTCCAGCCATTCCTCTTTTTTTTTTTTTTTTTTAATCTCTTTGCCCCCAAAATTATGTTTTTGTTTTCCTGTTTAATAAAGTATGGTTTCCTTTGTTGTGTGGTTGACTTTTCCCCTCTCGCACTGATCTTGTCCAGCTGTCGTCCCCTTTGACTTCTGCACTCAGTGTCACTGAAGGCAGTCTGAGCCTCTTGAGATCTTTATGGCCTTGTGGTTTTCTCTTTGATCCTTTACGAAATTCAATTTTGAAAGGGATGTTGGGTGGGGTGAGATCAAGATGTTCAGGGAATGGTTGGTAATGAAGTGGGCATACTGTATGGATGGTAGCTTGTGTTATGTCTTCAAAAAGTTGTACAGTTGTGAGTGAAGAAGCATTTTTAAAGCAAACATAAAATTGGGGTAGTGGTGATAGGGATCATTCTGGCCAATTCTTTGCCCACATCTACCCTTCTTGCATATTGACAGTCTGTCATACAGAAGCTACACTCAAACCCTCTCTCTTAACCCCATCCATTTTTCATAACCCAGTGAGGCTTAATAAATAGAATGTTGGCTTAAGGGGTGAAGAGAGTTGCTGCATCTAGACCAGGCTGGGTCACTGGCAGGATAGAATGCTCTAAATAGCAGCCTTGAATACGTGAAGCTACAGATGTGTCACCAGACACTTCAGAAATAGCAGCAGCCTAGGAACACACCCAGCAGGTAGGGCGTACCACTATGCTAGCTGCTTCTGGAATCTGGCTCACCCTTACTTCCTGGTCCCCAGTTGGGACCTTGACTTGCCCACCTGATTCCTGTCTCCACCCCAAGGAAGCAACAGCTTTTAGAATTCCTCATCGGCCTTTCTGGGCGTGTTGAAAATACATAACTTCCCCAAAATTGTTCTAGTTAAGCCAATATGGTATAGAAGGAATGAGTTACCCCCTCATGTATGTAGACAGAATAACACAAACACTATCTGAATGAGTTTTAGGGTATTGAGGCGTTTCTCATACTTGTTTATGAGTAACTGTATGGACAAGTCCGGTCAGATGCTGTTCACAATTGCTGAGTAATAACTCATTGAGTCTGCATAGACAAAGCTGCAAGAGGGATACCCATAAGTGAGATGACTCCTAAGTAAACATCCTGTTCTCCCCCCACGTAGAAGTAGAAAGAAGCACGTAATGCTTTAAAGGAAAGGAGCAAGTGCAATGTAAAATTAAATATCAATTTCTGACGAACTGCTGGGGGAGGACAGAAGAAACCTTTAATGCTTAGTTACAAGTTTGAGGGGAAGGGGATAAGAAGACTGAGATCTATCTAGAAACATATTACAGTTACCTTACGGTTCTATTATTTTTTTCCTGTCCTTTCCCTTTGTTATCAGTGTGGCAAGAGTCAAACGTTGAGAACACAGATATGGGTGGAGAGGCTAGTAAGCAGTGCCAACAGAACAAATACAGGCTGCAGTTGTTTGTGTTTGACCGAAAAGGGTGTTGGCTAAACCAGTACACCCTGGATCTGCTGGGGTTCCTAGCAAATTAGATGTTCCAACCACATTACTTCCTTTCCCTTCCCCATTGGATCCCCTTCTTTTTGAGAATTAAGTCCTTTGCCACATAATTTGTGGGAAGGAGATAAGACTTGAAACTTCCTACATTGTTCTTGGAGTATTTCAGTTGGAATGGGTAGAAAGGAGATGGGCAGCATCCAGTTCCTTCTGTTTTCTCCTCCCCTGGCTAGGAATCCTTTGCACCCACATGAGGCAATGCTTAAGGTCCCATTTTCTAGGTAGCCAATCATTGTCAAAGGCAGTAGAGATTAGTGAAGTATTAATTTCAAATCTTGGTTTTTTGGGTAGTGGGCCATAGTTGTATGTAGTCTTCCGTAGATGTAGCTTGGGCCTTCCTTCAGAGTACTTTGCTCTTTGCTTTTGTGTTTTGTTTTGTTTTTTTCACTTCAGCATCAAACTTAAGTTGGCACTGACTCCTGTGTTTGGGAGACTTCATATTTTTCCTTTGGTGTTGACCTGACCAACCAGGGTCATTTAAAAGGCAGGGTGGAGGTAGCTGTTTCCTTGTTTCTCAGACTCAAGAAATGTCTTGGGAAAGGGAAATGTTAGTAGAGATTTTTAGGTGAGCCTAAGGTTTTGTCTTCAAAGTTCAATTTATCCCCATGCTCTGGGTAGGAAGCTTCCCCCTCTTGATTTATTCAGCAAAGTTGGCTGGACTTTCTCTTTGTAGCATCTTTAAAGCAAAGTTAAAGTTTGGCTGCGTCCTAGATCTTCATTACTAAGGAAGAAAAAACTTTTATTTTTAACCTA
Organism: Balaenoptera ricei; assembly: GCF_028023285.1. Taxonomy (NCBI): domain Eukaryota; kingdom Metazoa; phylum Chordata; class Mammalia; order Artiodactyla; family Balaenopteridae; genus Balaenoptera; species Balaenoptera ricei. Next base: position 108,816,661 of record NC_082639.1, read on the forward strand.
AACTCCCCACAGTACCTCCTGTAGGCTTAACCACTTGGCTAGTTCTTTGGGCCTCAAAAGCATTTGGTGGCAATGATGTAAACCTTTCTTTATGTATTTTACCTTCTTACGTTTCTCTCTTTTACCTCCAATACCTTTTAAAATTTCTTTGGTGCAGGGAAATTTTGCTTCTAAAAACTAAGATTTGGAGGTAATGTGTTGATCCTGATAACAAGTGGAAAATGTACTTTACCTTCAATGGAGAGAATTCTTACAAATAGTTTAACGTTATAAAAACAATACCTCCTCAACCAAAGCTTTAGCTAACAGGATGTCTATTCTAAAAGTGGAGTAAAGCTGAGAATTTCCCAAAATTGATTAAGGGTCTAGTATACCCTTTACTGAGGATTCCCTTTTCCCTAGACTTCTGTGAAATCTTCTGCCATTATTTCCTAAACTTTTCTTTTTTCTTAACCTTAGTGTGGTAGAGGATATTTGGTAAGATGCCTCTTTGCCTCTTTTCTTGGCTTTTTATTGGACCTTTCTCTCCACCCTATATTAAAGATCTCTTAGGCCCCAAAGGCTCCTAGAAGTGTACCCTGGAGAGAAAAAAAGGAGCTGTGCTACCAAACATGATGCATTATGATTATCCTGGTCCCTGAGAGACAGCATAGCATGGCAGAACACAGGCCTTGGTTTCAGACGGACTGCGGCTTGACTTGTCTGAGAGTCCTTTTCAATGTTTTAAAGGGAGCGTAAGAAGAGCTACTACTTGTCGGGGTTCTAGGAGTTAAATGAGATAGTGAAGCATGGCACTTGGCACATAGTAAAATTCCGAGGCTGAGACATGCTAGTCATAGATCAAAATCACTGTGAAGAACCAGGGCTTAATGCGTTGGCCTTAGCTAGCTTGCTTTTGTCTGCTTGCTTGCTGGCTTGCTTGCCATACGGAGGAATGGAATAACTTGACATTCCTTCCTTCCTCCCTCCACTTCAAAACAGGTTACATAGGTGATGATATAGTAGTTGATTGATTGGCACTTCCTGAGCACTCAGCTCAGTGCATTGCACACAGTAAGCAGTCAGTAAATGTTTGAGGGATGAGTGCCGGGAGCTACCATAACAGTGTAATCTACTTATTCCACCATCCCTCTACTATCCTTACAAGGTAGAATGATTGAAGAAGGTGTGTATCAGTATATCAATACTTTGGAGTTTCGAGTCCGTACAGTGATTGGTGCATTCTTAAATCAATAATTATTTATTGAGCAGCTACCAATTTGTTGCCTGCAATGTAACACTCCCCTGTCCCTTTTGGTGCAGAGCCATGGGGAAAGTTCTGCCTGTTGTCAGACTTTCTGAATGCCATTTAAAAATTCTCCCTACCTTCTCTCAACCACACACACACACACACACACACACACACACACACACACAAGTAATCTTCCTCTTCCACAGTCTTGTTTATTTCTTTTTGTATTTCAGGGTGTCTAACATACCAGAAGATGGAGCCAAGATCCAGGGTGGTGCCTGTGACTCAGATCAACTGCTGCCTCTCTCAGAACCTCTGGAAACTTAGATTAAACATCTTTCTCTGACAGCTTTTCCTCCACAATCCTTGATAACATCACCATTGGAAACTTGAGAACCAACTCCAACCAGCCCCATCCCCAGGTGAGGGGACTAATGGGAATTACTGAGAACCTCACAGCTGTCCCCAAATCCACTTCCCCTCATACTTTACTACATATCTGGTTGTGTTTCAATTTTTATTGTGTAAAACAAATCAAATATACCTAGTCCTGTGTTCTGGATATAGCAGGGAGAGGGAAGAGAAGGGATAAAGGAAGTTGAGAGCTAGGATGGGAATGAGAGGCAAAGGTCTTGTGTAGGAAGCAGAGAGCTAAGATTCTAGGGTCAGGCACTTCTTTCTGAAGTGAAGAGGGAATTGCATTGGAGTAAACTCTATTACCAGAGAAAGTCTGGTGTGGTAGAGGAATACAAGATGTGGATTCAGAATCCAGCGTCAGTGCTTACTGTTTGGCCTTAAACCACTTAACCTTCTCTGACCTTAAATTCTTCATCTGTAAGATTAAGAGGTTTCTAAGGTCCCTATTTAAGCACGATGAGTATGAAGGGACTCCAAGGAGTGCCCTCTGCAGATTTTTCGCTCTAGCCCCAAAGCGGTTATATTCATTTGTTCTCATAGCTTGTAGCTATTGTTGCCCATTACTATGTACCATGCAGTATATTAAACGATTTACATAAAATTAACCTCAACAATTCAGAATGATAACTATTATTACTCCCATTTTATAGATAAGAAAATTGAAGCTTAGAAGAAATTAATTTACCCAAAATTACATAGCGATCCAGGATTTACACTAGGTCTGTCTTGTCCCAAAGTCTATGCTTTTACCTGTTTCCTACCTGCCAGTGAAGACTACGTAAAAGAAAACTTAATGGTTAAAAGAAAATGACTGCCCTTTCTAATCTGTTTTTCTCCCGCTCGCGCTCTGGAGAATTTTCCTGCCCCTGCTCTCAAAGCCGCGGGATATCTTATTGCTACTTTGGTCTGAAACTGCAGGTCTCGGGAATTGCCCATATGTGTAACAGTTTAGGTCTTCCGGTCAGCCGGAACCACCCGCATCGCTGCTCGCGCTGTGTGGGGTGTACCTCGTCGGAGTTCCTGGAGGTGGTCCCAGACTGGAGTGGCAGCTGTAATAACCAATAGGCATGGACATTGTTGGGCCGGAAGCCAATGAGGAATCTGGCGATGGAGAAGCAGCGATCATTTATTTGAGGATGTAGGACGGGTCTGAAGGAAAATGGGGCTGTATCAGAGGTGGCGGCGGCTTCGGATCCCGGGGTTACAAGCCTGCGGGCTGCACACGGTGCGTGAGGTACCCAAAGATTCCGAACCACATTGGACCCAGCCCAGCGGAACCCCAAAGTGTAGGCTCTCAACCCAGCCTGACCCCCTCTACTCCCGCCCTGCGTCTCCAGACCCGGCTACCCTAGCCCTTAGATGCGCCATCTTTTTCCTAGGGTCAGCAGCCTGGGGGGCCTAGGGCTCCCAGCCTAGGACCCGTTATCACCCAGTCCTTTTAAAGACTAGGGATTAGGACCACGGCCACTTAAATGTTCTAATTTCCCACTGTCCCCAATCCCAAGAAGGAACGGTGGGACATGTGTTACCTCCTAACATCTTTCCCTCCAGGCAGCTGTGCCGACCCCTCCACACTGGTTGGTAGAGCGGCTTGGCCTTTTTGAGGAGCTATGGACTGCTCAGGTAAAGAGGTTAGCAAGCATGGCACAGAAGGAACACCGGACTATTAAGATATCACTTCCTGGAGGCCAGAAAGTGGATGCTGTGGCATGGAACACAACCCCTTACCAACTAGCCCAGCAGATCAGGTACCAGGCCCATTCTTTACCTACCAGGATAATCCTTCTATCTCTGTACTTTCTCGATTTGAGCAGGGAAAGAGCTCTGTATGTTTATTCCATTCGCATCAAGACAGCTTTTCCTGCTGATTCCTTTTTATCTGCATTAGTTTCATAGTCTCTGCCCTTCCTCTATTATGCATCGGGGAAAAAAACGATAGGTTCTTTTGCTCTGGTAACACATTTCCCCTTTCAAGTTTGGAGTTGCTAAGAGATTAGTCCCTCTCTACCCCTTTGGATGGTAACCTTGTTTTTCTCTTTTTCCCCATCCCCCACTGCTGAAGTTCTAAACTGGCAGATACTGCAGTGGCTGCTCAAGTGAATGGAGAACCTTATGATCTGGAGCGGCCCTTAGAGACAGATTCTGACCTCAGATTTCTGACATTCGATTCTGCAGAGGGGAAAGCAGTAAGTTTCTTCCTTATCAGGGATACAGTGGCTACTAAACTTAAGAGATGTTTAAGTGGGCACTTCTAGCATTTATTTCTTTTGCCTCAGTTTCTCCATTTGCAGTTGGGAGGGAGGCCTACCACAGATTGCTTGTCTTGATTATTCCTGGCTAAGCTGGAAACTTAGGGTGAAAGTTTTTACTTAGCCTGGGTCTATTAAGCGTGATCATTGTGCTAGTGAAAGGGAGAGATATAAAGTTGAAAACAGAGGATAATAATGCCACGTTAGCCCTCCAACTCTTGAGACATGCATTATAAGTCATCTGTAGCATATATTTAATTTTAATGTGGCTTGCACAACCGAGCACATCACCTGGCCTCATCTCCACTTTTTTATGTCAGCTTGGATGGCATGAAAACTGACTAGCCTCCTACTATGCTCTAGAACCGGAAGCACTGAGGAGTGAGGCTTGCTTCTTCTGTGCATTGCTTCTAGTGGCCTTCTTTCTTTTCTATTCAGTTGTTTTTGTTTTCGTTTTACTTTTTACTATTTAGTGGTCACCCCAAAGTCAGGTTCCCCATTTTGTGATAGTTATTCATACTGGTTTCATGCCAGCTTCTCTGAGGAGAGGATCCGAGAGCTAGGGGCTGAAGGAGAAGGTTATGAACTCATGAACTCCTTTCTTGTGAACCCAGGTATTCTGGCACTCCAGTACCCATGTCCTGGGGGCAGCAGCTGAACAACTTCTAGGTGCTGTCCTCTGCCAAGGTCCAAGCACAGGATGTGGCTTTTACCATGATTTCTTCCTTGGAAAGGAACGGTGAGTAGTGCAAGGAAGGAGGAGAATGATTCTGGGGTGGTTTCGTTTTCAAAGATTTCACCATATTTTACTTTATTTTTCTGTTTTTTTGAGCTATAGTTGACAAAGTTGTAATATAAAGTGTACACGTGGTGATTTGATGCATGTATACATTGTGAAAGGATTCCCACAATCGAGTTAATTATCACATGCTTTTTTTGTGTGTGTGAGAATGCTTAAGATCTGCTCTTAGCAAATTTTACTTATGCAATACAGAATTTATCAACTATAGTCACCATGCTATACATCAGTTTCTCAGACCTTATTCATCTTATAACTGAAAGTTTATACCTCTTTCCTGGGGTGTTTTCTGAGACCTTTTTCTGGGGCCTCAGGCATGTTAAGTTTGGAGGAGAAAGAAAGCTTGGGGCAGGTCCCTCCATGCCTCAACTGTGACATAGGTACCACTTTCTCCACTAGTCCATGTCCTTCCTTTTCTAAATCTGCTTGAAACTTACCTTCTCTAGCTTTTATGAATTCTTCAACTTTTACTTCATCCCTCATTACTGTTGCTCTAGTTTTCTTTATCCAGATTGCCTGCACACAACATTTAATTTAGTACAGAGAGCTTTTGCTCCAGCTGTAAACTTTGTACCTGATTTCCTATTTGTTTTCCCCTAGTCTGTTTGTCTTTGCCAATAATTTTAGATGTTTTTGGAAGGCAGGATTTCATCCCCTGGCCAACACCCAGGTGATACTCCTTAGAGGATGGAAGCCAACCAACCCTCATCTTTCCAGGACAATCAAGGGCTCAGAGCTGCCTGTTTTGGAACGGATTTGTCAGGAACTTGCAGCTGCTGCTCAACCCTTCCGGAGACTAGAGGCTTCCCAGGATCAGCTTCGGCAGCTCTTCAAGGTGGGGTGGAGACACACAAGTTTAGGAGGATAATCTAGAGACGTGAGGGAAGGAGTGGCTCTCTCTCAGGACTTCTTCGTGGGAATAAAGACTTGTCTTCACTCTTCCCTTCTTCCAGGATAACCCCTTTAAGCTTCACCTGATCGAGGAGAAAGTGACAGGTCCAACGGCAACAGTATATGGGTGAGAGCTGTCAAGATTGAGGGAAACAGGGAGAGGTGGGGATGCACTAAAGAAGGCCAGAAATGGGATAAGGGAAAGAAGATAGAAGGTAATCTGTTGCTCCCAAAAAAGAAATGGGAATTGATTTTTATCTTCCATTGCTTTCTCTGTGGAATAGTTCTTTATGTCTCTTTCTGTCAGCTAAACACCCTAGAGGGAGAATCCTAGAAGCTCAAAAACCTGGAAGTCACTAACTGGCCCCTTCTTTCTCCCAGGTGTGGTATGTTGGTTGATCTGTGCAGAGGCCCCCACCTTCGGCATACTGGACAGATTGGAGGCCTGAAGCTGCTAACGGTCAGTTGTGAGGGCTGGGTTAGGTTGAGATTCCTGTTTTCACTGGAGTGAGCTGGGGAATGGGAAGGTGATCCTCTCTCTCAGCCCCTTTTCTGCTCTGATAGCTAAGGGGGGAATCCAGAAATAGAAAGAAACTTTGTCCCTGCCTTTTAGAAATCCCCATCTGATGACAGATACTGGACATCCTGCCAGGGCCCAGAAGCCAATTCCGAGTCCATAGTCAGACATTAGCACTAAGGGAGATGGCGAGGGAGGGCATGAACAGGCTGGACACGGTCATGTAGGGAAAGCTCCTGTGGAGAGAGCCAGTGTGGAACACCATTTGACAGGCACAGAGAGAATACTCTGAAGTCAAAGGCCTGCCCTTTCTGAAAATATTGCTCCTGGGCAAGGTGAGCTATTAGTTGGAATAGGAGCAGGGAGAGAGGGGAGAGGCAGATATGCAGAGCAGAAAACCCTGGACTGAAAACCTAGGCATCTGCTATTAGTCCTGTCTCTGCCATTGATGAAGTATGCGGCCTTGGGTAAATCTCCTTACCCGTTTTCCCCATCTATAAAATGAAGCTGATTCCTGTCCTACCAGTAAATCGACATCAAAGAGACAAAACCAACTAACACAAGAGAAAGTGAGGAAAAGTTAAAAGTGCTATAAAATGCAGGCTGTTTCTTATTAGTACCATACAATTGTTCAAGGAAAGAACAAGCAGAGGCATTTGAATTTCATGGATCCAGGAATAGGACCTAGTGTGGGAGACTGAGTTTTCTAGCAGCTGTATGGGAGATTGATAAGGGGATGGATAGACTAATATTTGACCAGAACTTAGGGTTACTTCCCTGAGCAGTCATTGATGAGAAGGGAAAGGAACAAAGTACACGGGTGCTGGTAGGGCAGTGGTAGTGAGAATGGGGACAAAAAGAGGTGGCAGGGTAAGGTTAGAATTCAGCAGGACATATGTAGAAATCAAGGCTCAGGCACCTCCAGGGTGGTAAACATGGCAGGGGGTGTCTGGAGGATGGCGGTGGCCATCCTCCCGGTGGTGATGGCGGGAAAAGTAGAGAGAGAGATGAGATGGGATCGTTGTCAAGTGTCATACCTGTGATGCTTATGCTCAGAGTATCATATGAGGATTGAAAGAGAGGTTGTTCTCATCTTCCCTTTGACTCCCTTTGTCCTCCCACAGAACTCATCATCCTTATGGAGGTTTTCCGGCACCCCAGAGACACTGCAGAGAGTGTCAGGGATTTCCTTCCCCACTGCAGAGGAGCTGAGGGCCTGGGAAGAGTGGAGGGAGGAAGCAGAGTTACGGGACCACCGGCGCATTGGGAAGGTACAGAGACTGGGAAAATGGGGGCAGGGTGGGGGTGATGATAAGGGTTGGAGAGAGATGCAGGAACCTGACTGTGAAGTTGAGAGTAGATTCGGAATCCTGCAGACTGAGCAGCTTGGTCAGTTATCTCTTCTGGGTTCCCAAGCCCCCGCTTCCCCGTTGAAGTGACCATTGCCGTCCCGACTCCAGGAACAGGAGCTCTTCTTCTTCCATGAACTGAGCCCCGGGAGCTGCTTCTTCCTGCCTCGAGGGACAAGGGTGTATAATGTACTCGTGGCTTTTATCAGGGTAAGGAGGACCCATGTTCAGGGGAAGGAAGACTGGGGAGGGACTGAGGGCCTAGAAGAAGCCAGGTGTTAGAAGAGGGGGATTAGAAGTTTAAATGTAAATATCGTAAAGTGCTAGTAACCTTTATCAAGGGCCTAGAAATGTGTGGTCTACAGTGAGGAGCATACCGAGGGAGGATGGTGCTTGTTAGGTTGTAGCTGTGCTCAGCATGAACTGAGGGCCCAGAAGAATCACACAGCCGCCATCCTGCCTCCTCTCCCCCCAGTCACTCTGGCCTTCCATGTCTGCACCCTCCTCTCTAGGCCGAGTACACCCGCCGTGGTTTCTCGGAAGTGAAAACCCCCACGCTGTTTTCTACGAAGCTCTGGGAACTGTCAGGGCACTGGGAGCATTACCGGGAAGACATGTTTGCCCTGCAGCCCCCGGGCTCTGACAGCCACGCCGGCTCCCAGAGTGACCCCTCTACCGGCCAGCCCGCAGACACGCTCGCCCTCAAGCCCATGAACTGCCCTGCGCACTGGTGAGCTGGCATCCAGGAGACCTGGGTCCTCCCAGGGCTAGGGCTAGGCAGCTGGGTTACTAAATACTAAGTTGTAGAAAACTTGGAATCGTATTGGAACACCTGATTTGAGTCTTGAATCTGCCCTCTAGCTCACCATGTGAATTTGGGAAAATCATTGCACCTCCCTAAGCCTCAGTCTCCTCATGTGTAATATCAAGGGTTTGGAGTTGCTCTCTAACGTTCTTCTTTCAGTTCAGTGCCTATCACAGAACAGGGGCACAGTAAGTGATGTCTGTTATTGTTGTTACTGAGATTCACTTTTGAACCAGGCAGGGCCCAGATTGTGATGAGTGGGATTGACAGGACTCAGGCATGCCGAGGCTGGAGAGCGCGTTAGCTGATGGTGCAGAGAAGGGAAGCAAGCAGCCTGGGCGGAGGAGCAGTCTTCAGGGGCTAGTTTTCCCTGTGGCCCTGACTCCTCCCCACCCCAACTCAGCCTGATGTTCGCCCACCGGCCCAGATCCTGGCGAGAGCTGCCCCTGCGACTGGCCGACTTCGGGGCCTTGCACCGGGCCGAGGCCTCTGGCAGTCTTGGGGGACTGACCCGGCTGCGGCGCTTCCAGCAGGATGACGCTCACATCTTCTGTGCACCCGATCAGGTGGCCCTTCCCCAGCTCCACCAAAGCATTTCTAAGCCGCCTTGCATTCTCCTTGTGAACTGCCAACATTCCTGACCCTCAGTTGCCCTCTTTATATATGATAATTTAGCTACATTCTATCGCAACCTTTCCTTTATGTTTTTGCCCTCTTTTCCCCAAACTACCACCACCCCAGAGCTCTAGCTAGCACGCAGCTCACCTGCCCTTATTCCCCCAGCTGGAAGCAGAGATCCGAGGCTGTCTTGATTTCCTCCGCTCTGTCTACACTGTCCTTGGGTTCTCTTTCCGCCTGGCACTGTCTACCCGGCCATCTGGCTTCCTGGGAGAGCCTTGCCTTTGGGACCAGGCTGAGCAGGTGAGCAGGTGGTAGGGAAGCAGAGGCAGATAAACCAGTCTCTGATGGAAGGAGAGGGGAGATGGGAATCAGGGTCCCTGGCAGAGGCATGTGCTGAGAGGGTCACTGTGGGGGACTAAGGGATCTGTTGTTCATAAAGTTGAAGATGACATATTCCTCTCTTGTATCCTTTCCTCTGAAGGTCCTTCAACAGGCCCTAGAAGAATTTGGAGAACCCTGGGACCTTAACCCTGGAGATGGTGCCTTCTATGGGCCTAAGGTAAGCTGGGGACCGTGGTTAGAGTCTTATTTATTCCTTTTTTTGTTTTGTTTTATTAACTGTTTAATAGATACGAAGGAATGTTTTTTAAATTTGTGTAAGATATAAAGCAGAGCAGTACATCTCCTGCTCTCATGGAACTTAGGTCTGGTGAGGGCTCTGGGAGGTAAATAGGGTGTTTCAGCACCGTGGGATCAGTGCTGTGTAGGTACTAAGGGGGCACGTTACTCAGGAGGGTCAGGAAAGGCTTCCCATAGGAATCTCTTTCCGATCTGAAAGGTAATCGTTGGCCAAGTAAAAAGGTGCTTCAGGAGGGAACGTTGTAGGCAGAGGCTGGGGCGAAGAGTAAAAACTCACACAGCAATTTGGAAGAGGTGAAAGAAGTCGGGGAAAAAGGACTGTAAAGTGTCTGCTGGATTTAGTGAAAAGGCTGTTAGGTTTTGAGGGTCCATTTTTCAGTAAAGTGGGGACTGGACGTGGAGTCAGAAGTGAATGAATGAACCTAACACTTCCAAGAACATTGGCTCTTATAAAGGCAAAGGAGAGTAGCTGACAGATCCAAAGAGATGTTGATGAAGGGAGAGACTTGAGAATGTTTAAATGCTGTGATGAGAGGGAGCCTGTTTGGGTCAGGGAGAAGTTGAAGTTGTAGAAGGGGTTTCAGTAGAGGAAAGTTTCTGGGGAGTCTTGAGGGGTGGGATCCAGAGCCCTCCACAGAAAGAACCACCTGTGCTGTTGTTTAGGGGGTAGAAGGAAAGGCTTGGGGGTAGGTGCCAGGATATTTATAGGTGTGGTGACAGAAGTTGAGACATTTTCCTATCTCATGATACCAACTATCAGAATTCTCCATGAGATAGGAGGCAGGATCATTTGCTGAGATAGGATTGGGGAATAGGAGAGTTGTCAGTGAGGGGGTTGAAGATGGGAAGAGAGGAGAAAGCTTGAAAATCCTTGAGGAGAACGACGCAGAGCTGATTAGGGCAGCCAAAGGATTGCAGGCAGCAGCAAGGGTTCAGTTGAGGTTCACAACAGCAACTTGCATCAATCGCTGTTTTTGCGTCTGTGTGGTGTGTGGCGTGCTGGGCAGCAATGGGCACTTCTGTTCCAGGGCCAAGGAGGTGGGAGGCGAGGGTGCCACCAGGGTGGGGTTTTGTCATGTGGATGTGACAGAAGAACAGTGATACCAGGGAACCAGGGAGAGTGGTTACAGCTGCATGGGGAAGGAGAGGTGGGAGAGGCTGAGAGGCCTGTGAATGGAAAGAAAAATGAGGAGTTAAGGAGCTGAGAGACTGAAGAGCCATTAATAGGAATAATTGTCAGAGCTGGAAGGACAAGAGATAGTAATCAGAGCAGGTGTCTGATGGACTGTTTCAGAGGCACAGCCATTCTGGGCGGTGACAGCATGAAGGATGTAGCCATAGTGTGGGCGCGGATGAAGGTCTCTGAGATGAGGAACTCAAGGAATTGAGAGGCCAGGGTGAGGATGGGCCATTCATGTGAATATTGATGTTCCCTAATAATACACCACTATTAAGCGGAAAGAGCCACCGCCAGAGTCTGCAGCGAGTGACGGACAGCACGATGCAGCTGGGTGACACGTCTCTCCACACAGCCTGGGATGTGGCTAGGTAGAAGGGGGTGGCATGCGTAATGGAGGATACTGGTTCTGGTTTCTCTCATGTCCTCCCTTCTGTCTCCTCCAGATTGACGTGCACCTCCGCGATGCCCTGGGTCGGCCCCATCAGTGTGGAACGATCCAGCTTGACTTCCAACTGCCCCTGAGATTTGACCTCCAGTACAAGGGGTACAGAACCTTGTCCTGTCCCCTTTTCCCTTGGCCCATGGAATAGGTGGAGGACAACTTCCCTTTCTGCCTTTGACCCTAAAAACTAAACCACATCCTCCACACCCTCCCTTGCCAGGGCTGAAGATTCTTGGAAACTGGAAGGTGATCTTGGGTGCACATTGTGTGACACTTTTCCATTCCATCCACCCCCCCGTCTTTCCCTCCAAGGCAGGCGGGGGCCCTGGAGCGTCCAGTCCTCATTCATCGAGCAGTGCTAGGTTCTGTGGAAAGGATGTTGGGAGTGCTGGCGGAAAGCTGCGGGGGAAAATGGTGAGACCTCTGACCCCCGATTCCTGTTCTGGCCCTCAAGCCAGGTAGTGCGTGCTCCACATCCTGGCTCCCTTCAGACTCCAGCTTCTGGTTCCTTCTAGAATCTGCTCCCTGCAGCCACACTTGGGGTCTGAGCCAGGATAAATAACTTGCCTTCCTCTGTTCTCTCAATCAGGCCACTATGGCTGTCACCATTCCAGGTGGTGGTCATACCTGTGGGGACTGAGCAAGAGGAATATGCCAGGGAGGTGAGGAGTTGGGGGTGAGGCTGGGGGCCAAAGCAAGACTAATAGGGAGGCTGGGGACGAGCAATGGGTAGCAGAGGCCACATGGGGTAGTGAAAGGGGCACGGCACTTGGAATCACAAGACTGGACTCAAATTAATAAATGTTAAATGCTGACAGCTGAGCACTTGGCACAAAAGGGGGCTTGCAGAAATGTTTCTTTTATTTTTCCTCTCTAGAGAGAAGTAAGGATATGGACAGTACTAGAGTCGAGCAGCTGGTTGGGCAGAGTGCAGGGAGGCCTGGCTCCAGGAGGAGACCGACAGGGAGGCTGGGGGGCTGGGGAGAAGCCTCAATGTAGAGAGTGAGGAGGGTTTGTCCCTGAGAAGGGAGAGCCTTGAGGCAGAGGAAGGAGGAGCAGATGGGGGAGCTTGAGGAAAACTGGCATCAGCCTGTTCCAGCCCCTCAGCCTTCCATTAAATCAGGTTCCTGTCAATGATCCTCTGCCCCAGGCACAGCGGAGCCTGCGAGCTGCAGGACTGGTTGGCGACCTGGACGCTGACTCCGGACTGACCCTCGGCCGGAGGATCCGCCGGGCTCAGCTTGCCCACTACAATTTTCAGTTCGGTAAGACCGGGTCAGCACAGCCCTCAGAGCCTTGCACTCTTCCACTTGGCCTGTATGTTGTTCTTTCCTGTCTACTACGTTCGGTCATCCGTGTATTTGGGTAAATTGCAGCTCGTTACCTGAGCTGGGCAGGAGCCAGGATTCAGAACTCCTGAGCCACTTGGGCCCTAGGCTCCTTCACCCCCTGACCAGCACCTCTGACCCTCAGAACAGTTTTCTTCTGACCCCCACCCTAGCTCTTGGTGTCTGTTAGTAATTAGCCAAGGGAGCATCAGACAGGAACAGGAAGGGTTAATAAGGCATTAATTAGTTAGCTTTGTTTATTCTAGACCTAGATAGAGTCAGCCCTAAGGGATGAGGAAAAAGACCTCAAGAAAAAAAGTCTAGGCCTACCTTGCTCCTTTTTTTCATTTTCCAAGGTTCAGAGCTCTGTCTTGAAGGCAAGAAGTAGGAACGTCTCAGCCAGATTACCTGATTGTCTAGTTTTACACATCCACTCATCCTGCCAGCCTTGGAGCAAGCTGCCCATGATCCCGTGGACTTGCACATGTATCATCCACCCTGCCACCCTCCCCTTTCTGTAATGTACACACACACACACTCTGTCTCTCTCTCTCTCTCTCTCTCTCTCTCTCTCTCTGGATCTGCTTCTTGATCTGTTTGTCTTTCTTTGGCTGACCCTACTATCTCTGACCCCTGGGCTCCTGAGTGGAAGTGATAAGGCATGTAGGAGAATGTGTGGAATATTTCTTTATCTCCTCAGGATGACCAGGGAACCTGGAGAGCAAGAGATAGCTAAATATATCCTTTCCCGGAACCATGTCTGAGCTCTGCTCTTCCTAAAGATTTCGGTCTCTTACATTTCTGCATAGCAAAAGGAGATATCCTCTGGATAAATTTGCCCTGAGATTCGCAAACCTCCCCTCTTTCTGCAGTGGTTGGCCAGAAAGAGCAGAGTAAGAGAACAGTGAACATTCGGACTCGAGATAATCGTCGACTTGGGGAACGGGACTTGGCCGAGGCTGTACAGCGGCTACTGGAGCTACAGAACACCAGGGTCCCAAATGCTGAAGAAATTTTCTGAGCTTTTGTGTATAGATGTGGCAAAGACCTGTAGGAGCTATCAGGCCCCCTTAACACGGAGGGGCCCAACCTAACTGACAATAGTCTGAAGTTCCCCAGACCCCTCAGAACTCGTGTGGAGGCATGAATCTGCTGTCATGGAAAGAGATTTGGTCTGGGGGAAGCTGTAGCTGTTTGGATGTGAGGAGAGTGAAACTAAAAATAATAAACTTGAAACTACTGGGAATGTGTCTTCATCTCTGACTCCTGATGGGGACATAAAAGGGAGTTTGACTCTGTCTCCCGCTGTTTTGTCCTAGGGGATTGGGGTAATTGAAAAGGGGCAGCCCATGGCTCTCACTGGTTGGGGAGCTCCCTGGGATAGCTGTCCTGTTCCCCTGTCTAAACTCCTCAGTGCCCTGTTTCCCCAGCCCCAGTTCAGCAGGTTGTCAGATCCATTCTCCAAAGAAGACCAAATGGAGAAATTGAGGCACAAAACAAAGTCTCAGACCTCTCTTGCTCCAGGATTCTCAGAATCAGTTTCTCTTGGGATTGGGTTCACCATTCTTCTCAGTCCTCTCAGGAGCCTTCAGGGTGTGTGGGAGGAGTGTCTGCCAGAGGAGGAGCAGCTGGGACTGAGTCACGGCAGGAAGCTGAGGAGGGCGGTAGCTATCCCCAGATAGACTATAAAGAGGAGAAGGAACCAGCCCTGAAGTTCACAACAGCAGTAACAGTAACTGGAGAAGCAAGCTCCCAGCAGCGCAGCCCTTCAAATCGGATCTGCCTGAGAGGACCTACTTGGGTGGCCGTCGACCAGTCCTTGCCCCAGGATGGGGACCACGTCCAGAGCAGCCTTGGTCTTGGCCTGTTTAGCTGTTGCTTCTGTAGCCTCTAAGGGAGGTGAGTTGGGGTCGGAGCCAGCACTTGGAAAGGGGGCCTGGCCAGCATGGGCCTGGGGCCTGGGTCCAGCCATCCCGGATGGCTCATCACCAGCAAAAGGGTGCCCCATTTGGCTGCCTGTTTCTGAGCAGGCCTGTGGTGGGCCTAGGCACTGGAGCCTTTAACCAGGGAGGGGAGCAGGGGTACAGAAGGAAAGGGGTTCCTAGAGATTGCTGCCAAGAAACACATATTGGAGTCAAAACGGACAACTGCGGGGGTGGATAGATTCACAGAGTGAGGGGCCTGATGTATATGTGGCACCTATTAGCCAGAAGTGAGAAGAAGAGGAACTCCCAGGCTGCTCAAAACCAGTTTACTGACCCAGAGAGCCTTGACTGACTCCCTACCTGGTTAGGAGAAGAGAGGGCATCATCCATCTACAGGGGACCAGGCACAGCCACTCTCTAGCTCACACACACATTATCTGCTTAGATACCAAACAAAATGTTACTGTGGGAAACTATTGCAAGAGTGTCATAGATCTAATCTATCTGGAAGACCCTGTCTTGTCCTTCCCAGGTCTTGGTCTTTTGTGACTGCAGATCAGCTACAGGTGATTCCTTTCCCTGTGGCTGTGGCGTGAATTGCCTCAGGAGTCCTGAACCATCCCAGTTTCCCAGGTCCTAAATTGAGACCTGAACTAAGGGGGATCTGAGACTAGCTGAAGGGGAGGCACTTCAACTTCTGTGTGGGCTCCTTACCAGAAGGCCCAAAGGTGTTTAAAGGGCCTGTGGTAGGCAGGAGGGTGGAGGAGATGGGCAGGTGAGGCTCCAGCCAGTTCAAGGTCTGGACTGTGGAGAGAGCCCAGAATCTGTAAGGGAAAGACACTGACACAAGATTAAGGCCTTCCTTCCCAGCCCCATGTGTCACACTCCCTTTAGGCCTGGACTTGGGAGACCCAAGGCTTTGAGTGTGGTAGAGGTGAGGCTGTCAGATTATCACACCCAATCGGTCTTGACCAGGTGTGTTTGGGGGGTGGCTTAGGGGACGTGGGGCAGGAGCAGTACAGAGAGGCTTCTGGTGTCTTGGTCATCTTTTCTAAGCTCTTAACCTCTACTGCCTCCCCTTCCCATGCTCAGGGCCAGGAAAGGGCCCCTCAAAACCACCCCTGACTCACCCTTCCTCTTCCAGACATCAAGGCTTCGGGGCAGAGGGAGCTGGGGCCAGTGCACCTCACCCACCCCCTTCAAGAAGGTAAGAGTTTGGGGGAGTGGCATGGGATTGGGGCTCCAGGAGGAAATGTCGGCTCTGACCATCTCCCTTCTTGCTGGTAGTTGGCTATGCTGCACCCCCTTCCCCACCTCTGACCAGAGCTCTCCCCATGGATCACCCTGACACCTCTCAGCATAGCCCTCACTTTGAAGGACAGAGTGAAGGTAAGTCTCAGTTGCACCTCTAGGTTTCTAGTCTGACTTACTTCCTGATCTTCAGAATGGGAGGGGAAGAAGGAGTGGGCTACTTACACACTCCGCTTTCTGTATAGTACAGCCATCTCCATCTCAGAAAGCCAGCCCTGTCCAAGAGGAGCTGCCCCCTCCCCGACTCCCTGTGGAGAAGAAAGGTGAGTGCTTGCCCTTTCCCTCACTCCCACCCACTGCATCTGGCTGACATCAGCCTGATCCTTGCTCTTTTGTGTCCTCACCCCTATCTTGCAGGGGATCCGCCTCTCCCTCAAGAGGCCGTCCCCCTCCAAGAAGAGCTATTCCCTCCCCAGGTCCCTACTGAACAGAAGGAAGGTAAGTGACTCCTTCCCCTCTTTACCCTCCTGCCTACCCGTGGCTGACAGCATGGGCTTTGGGGCTTTTGCCACTTATTAGCTGTGTAATAACCTTGGGTAAGTTACCTCTCCAAGCCTTAGTTTCTTTATTTGTAAAATTGGGGAAATAATACCTATTTTATAAAATTATAAGATTACATGACACAAAAGTAGCATTTATTTTCACTTCTCTATTGAGTTACTTTTTTTTTTAAAAGCATATGCTATTTCTTTCTTTTTTAAAAAAATTTTATTTATTGATTGATTTTGGGCTGCGTTGGGTCTTTGTTGCAGCACGCGGGATCTTTGTTGAGGCATGCGGGATCTTTCGTTGCGGCGTGCAGGTTTCTCTCTAGTTGTGGCATGCGAGTTTTTCTCTCTTTTCTAGTTGTGGCGCATAGGCTCCAGGGCACATGGGCTCTGTAGTTGTGGCACGCGGGTTCCAGAATGCATGGGCTCTCTCGTTGAGGTGTGCGAGCTCAGTAGTTGTGGCGTGCAGGTTTAGTTGCCCTGTGGCATGTGGGATCTTAGTTCCCTGACCAGGGATCGAACCCGCATCCCCTACATTGGAAGGCGGATTCTTTACCACTGGACCACCAGGAAAGTCCCTCTATTGAGTTACTTTTTATGATTGGGAACTGGCCTGTCTTCTAGAGATGCCCGTCCCAACATGAATGTTTTTTACGCATCTCCTTCTACCCCAGTAGACCCATCTTTCCTTTATCAAGAGATGACCTTCTAATCTAAGCAGAGAGAGAGTGAGTGACAGCTTTAGTCTGTCCATCCCCCAGCTTTAATGCTCAGACCCTGGTCGGGGTAGTGGGGTGGGGGAGCAGGTATTCTGAGCCTTGGGAAGCAGCACAGGGAGCAGGCGTGATTTGGGGTCAGGGAGCTATAAGGGTGACACCTTTCATGACTCAGGTCTCTTTTCCTTTTGGTCAGTCATTCTGAAGTTAAGAGCCACGAATTCATTTGTCCCCTTTTCCTCTATATCCTCCCAACACTTTCTCCTCAACCCCAACTTCTTTCAATCCTCCCAACTCAATCCAGCCTTTCTCTATCCCTCTGCATGTTCCCCCTTCCCACTCTGTTCTCCCCATTCTAGAAAAGCTGGCTCGCTTCATGGACCACAGCCACCCAGAGCCTGAGTCTTGGAATCCAGCCCAGCACTGCCAACGGGGCCGATACCAAGGGGGCTGGGGCCACCGGCTGGATGGCTTCCCCCCTGGGCGGCCTTCTCCGGACAATCTGAACCAGATCTGCCTTCCTAATCGTCAGCATGTGGTGTACGGCCCTTGGAACCTGCCAAAGACTGGCTTTTCCCACCTTGTTCGTCAGGGTGAGACCCTCAATTTGCTGGAGACTGGATATTCCCGCTGCTGCCGCTGTCACAGCTACACAAACCGCTTGGACTGTGCAAAAGTCATGGTAAGGGTTGGGCTCTTGATCCTGGGGATGTCCTTTAACCCCCAGACAGTATGTGTGTGTTTCAAGGACTAGAGGCCTAGGCCTGGGTATGCAGGAACCTCAGGTCCCTTTCATTGGCCCTACCTTGGGCCTCCTCATTGTGCCAGAAGAGCAGAGGACAGCCTCTGCTTCTTTATTATCTGCATACCCAGGGTCCTTTTTGGAGCCTGGGAGGAAAACAGGTATGTGGAGAGTGGGCTACCAGGCTGATCTACTCCTCTTGCTCTAGTGGGAGGACGCAATGACCCGGTTCTGTGAGGCTGAGTTTTCTGTCAAGACCCGAGCCCATTGGTGCTGCAAACGTCGGGGGGAGGCTCGATTCTCCTGCTTCCAAGACGAAGCTCCCCGGCCACACTACCAGCTCAAGGCCTGCCCCAGCCACCAGCCTGGTATTTCCTCGGGTCCTGAGCTGCCTTTTCCCCCTGGGTTACCCACACTGGACAATATCAAGAACATCTGCCACCTAAGACGCTTCCGCTCTGTGCCACGCAACCTCCCAGCTACTGACCCCATCCAAAGGCAGCTGCAGGCTCTGACCCGGCTGGAGGGGGAGTTCCAGCACTGCTGCCAGCAGGGGAACAACCACACCTGTACATGGAAGGCCGTAAGTGGGCATCCCAGCATCCTGAGAACCTGTCTGCCTGCCCACCTGTCTCTGACCTCTGATCCCACCAGCCTATTCATCATCCATGTACCTACCCCCTGTGAGCATGTCTGCCCATTCATCTGCTTGTGAATGTCCGTCCATCCACTGTGTTCTTCGTCTGAGTCTGTTCATCGTGCACCTTCATCCTGCACTCCTGGCCTCGTCCACCCAATCCCCTACACATGTACCTGTCTGCCATCCATCTATCCAGCTCTGGCCTCACCCGACCCTCTCTGTCTACCGTTCCAGCACATCTCCTGTGGCCAGCTCCGAACCTCATCTGTTCTTCTCCCCTTCCACCTTCCCGATCCCATACATCCACAGCTGCCTCCTTGCCCTCTGGTTCTTTGCCCTTCCCTTTTGGCACCTGGGGCTGAGAGTCCCTCATCTCATAGCGTAGGGCAGTGAGGGAAGCAGTGGGTCAGGAGGGCCAAGTGTCCAGGCTTCTGATTTTCCTTTTTCTGGCCCACAGTGGGAGGATACCCTTGATAGCTACTGTGATCAGGAAAAGGCTACAAATACCCACCACTACTCGTGTTGCCACTACCCTCCTAGCCCTGCCCGAGATGAGTGCTTTGCCCGGCAGGCTCCCTATCCCAACTATGACCGGGACATCTTGACCCTGGACCTCAGCCGAATTACCCCCAACTTCATGAGTCATCTCTGTGGAAATCAAAGAGTTCTCACCAAGCAGTGAGTCTTGCCCAGTTCTTCCCCAACTCTTTTCCCTTCTCCAAAACCTCCCTTTTGGGACACCCTCTGGGGCACTCTTGGGAAGAGCAAAATCATGGTCTGCAAGCACCATTTTGATGCCTGGAGACACCCAAAGACCCTGACCCCTACCCGTTTCCCACCAACATAGTAAGCAGATTCCTAGGCTGATCCAGAACGTGACTGCCCGCTGCTGTGACCTGCCGTTTCCAGAGCAGGCCTGCTGTGCTGAGGAGGAAGTGAGTGTGAGGGCAGGGCGTCATAGTCTCCAGAGGAATGCAGAGGAGGGGAGTGAGAGGGCTGGAACTGCAGGATGCCCCTTCTTTTAGTACCTCAAACCAGCCCACTGAAATAATGAGGACTACTGGGGAGATCTTTTTCCTTGGTTCCAGGAGTCTTCACTCCTGACCTGACCTGCTCCCCATCTCTAAGTGCCTATTATGCCTTCTCTGGGCCTCTAGCTTCTGGCATTTCCAGATGTTCACATCTGTCCATCACAAGGAGTCTAGCTGTGAAAGGCAGCCTTGTACTCTCTCTGAGCCCCAGAAGGGATCTAGGGAGAGAGCAGTAGAAGCTGAGGGAAGGGGGACTTTGGACATCCAAGTAACCAGGCCTGACCTCTGACAACCCTCCTCGCCTATCATGTCTGCTTTACTCCTTCATCAGAAAGCCGCCTTTATTGATGACCTGTGTGGTCCCCGACGTAACTTCTGGCAAGACTCTGCCTTCTGCTGTAATCTGAGTCCTGGGGATGAACAGATCAACTGCTTCAACACTAATTATCTGAGGAATGTGGCTGTAGTGGCTGGAGACATTAGGGATGCCAAGGACCAGGGGGAGCAGGGCCCAACTTGGGGAACAAATATCAGCCCCACCCCTGAGCCCAAGGAAGAGTGAGTCACCCCAGAGCCTTGGAGGATCAGATTGGGGGACCCCACCCCACCCCACCCTCCTGGAACACTCATTACAGTAAACACCTCTTGGATTTGGCCTCATCGTGTCTGTTGTCTCACACAAACACACCCTCCTAAGCCTGCCCGATTTTCTTCAGTGTCTGGCCCCTGAGGCCCACGGCCCCACCCCCACTAACTGAGCAGAAGTCTTTCCACAGGCTTTGTTGGGACCAAAACTAAATGGTTTAACTTCAGTATTTGTCATTGAATTTATTCACACATTTAAAAGGAATGTCACTTTGTTAGTTGGCTATCAGGATTCAGAAGTGGAAAAGATATGATTCATGTCTTTGTTGAGCCCCCAAAATGCACAGCCCTGCCTGACATTTTTTAATCTTCACTTTTGATCCTTGGAGTCCATGTGTTTATTCATTCAGTATACATTGACTGAACTCCTGTCGATGTGCACTGTGCTAGACTGCAGGATACACGTTCGGAAAACACACAGTTCCTTCCTTCAGGTTGCTCACATTCCAGGAACCTAGCAGGTGTGATAAGTGTTGTGGTACAGGGCTGCCAGAGTGCCAGTATGCTCGGAGCACTTGATAACCAGGCCAGAGCTGGGAGTAGGGCCGGGGGCAGTAGGGGTGCACCAGGGAAGGCCTCTGCAGGGGTGAGGTCGGAGCTTCTCCAGGAGAGGTAGAGGGTACAAGGGGCAGGTACGGACCAGGCGAAGGGGCAACTCATGCAGAAGCACAAAGGCTGAAAGGACCTGACTGGTGGTTGTTCCTCCCAGATGAGGCTGGAAAGATGAGCAGCAGGAGCTCATCACGAGTGACTCATCTGCCCGGCTTAAAGGGCATCTTGGCACCTCTGCCCGCTAGGGCACCGGCGGTTTCAAGCAGAATATGTGTTCAGATTTGCCTTTTACGATGTCTAGTCGGCAGCCAGCCAGGCAGGAACCTGGGAGGCCAGTTCGGACAGTGTCGTGCCAATGCTTGAGGGGAGGGCGCCGTAGCACCCAGGCTGGAGCTAGACCACAGGGTGGCGGGACCCTGCGGCCCTTCGAGGTTGACCACAGGAAACCGGAGCCTCCAGGGTGGAGCTGAAAGAACTGGAATGAAGGCTTAGTCCCGTGGGGATGAGTCCTCTGTGATTCTGCTGCCTGCACAACTTTCCAGAAAGCAGGACGTCCCCGGCCCGGCTTATGGAGGAAGAGGGTGAAACAGGGACTGCCGTCCTTCCCCAGCCGGGGACTAGATGAGCCCCAGCAGCTCTAAAACTGACACCCGCCGTTCCCTCCGCTCCTCCACCGCCTTTTATTTATTTACTTACACTTTGCCCGCATAGCAGTTTTTAACTCATCAGCGTCTTAGCAGCTCCTTCGCCTGTCCGTCAGCACGGGGGCCAATGAGCGGGCGAGAGACACTCCGTGCCCCGCCCCTGCGACGGCAACCCGGCCAGCGCGGGCCGGCGCGACCCCGGCTGCGCGCTCGGGTAGCGCTCTCGGAGGGCGTCAGCTTGTATGCGCGGACGTCTGGACCATTTCTGATCGCCTCTGGGCGCCAGGGACCGGGCTGGCAGAGGCAGGGCTCCCTCTTTCCCCCACACCGTCCGCTCGTCCGCCCTCGGTGTACGGGTCCAAACCAGCTCGCGGGGCGGAGCCCCGGCCGATGGAGGGACGGGCGGGCAGCTCCACCGGCAGAGGCACCACTAACGGGCTCTGTCCCTCCAGGAGCTTCCCGGAGATGCTTTCGTACTGCGTTTGCAAAGCGCCCCGCCAAGTCTGGAGAGGGAGTCCGAGACGCGTTGGACCACAGTCCCAGCCCCGAGGAGTTTACAGTCTGCCGGGGAGGAGAGGAAGGAAACCAGGAAAGCAGTAGTAAGCAGCTATCATGAAAAAAATATCAAGTGCTAAATAGATATAAGCATCAAGAACTGAGAGTTAAAAGAGGTAATTATCTGTAGGAATCGGGGTACTGTTAAATGGAGGAGGTGGCTTTCCACAGAGCCCCGAAGCATGGATAGGATTGCTGTTAGTTACCAAATGGTGAACGTGTTAACATTTATGGCAATTCGTTGTATAGAAAAACTTAAAATATATTAAATTCTATACAGTGCTGTATGTCAATTATATCTCAATAAAACTGGAAGAAAAAAATAAGTAAAATAAAATGTACTAAGTTCAGATAAAGGAGTCAGAGACCCTAACTACTTGGAGGGGCTGGGAATGCTTTATGGAGGAATGCAGGCTTGAGTAGGATTTTGCTGGAAGGGAAAGGGAGGATGAACAAAGCACTGGGTGTATGCAAAGTTCAGCTAAAGTAAACAGAGTATATGTTTTTGTTAAACAGAGTGCTAAGTATTCTGGCTATAAAGAATATTAAAAAATCGTCCTCAAGGAGTTTTAGCTCTATGGAGACTTGAATATCTAATTATAGATACTCTCAGGATTCTTTGGGAGCCACCTAGCCTGGCTTTCAGGTAGGTCTTCTGGAGGAGGAAATAAAGCAGGAATTGTGGTTGGTATATTTGAAGAGCCACTAAGTAGTAAAAATAGTGTGGGGGAGTAGCTAGGCATGAGGTTGGAAATTTCAGACTTTCTGGAAGATCTTGAAACACGATAGAAGTCACGCCAACTTGGGGATAAACACCTATAAAGGGTTGTAAAAGAAAAGTGATGTGAACAAATTTATTTTTTAAAAAGATAAATTAGGGCTTCCCTGGTGGCGCAGTGGTTGAGAGTCTGCCTGCCAATGCAGGGGACGCGGGTTCGAGCCCTGGTCTGGGAAGATCCCACATGCCGCGGAGCGGCTGGGCCCGTGGGCCACAACTGCTGAGCCTGCGCGTCTGGAGCCTGTGCTCCGCAACAAGAGAGGCCGCGACGGTGAGAGGCCCGCGCACCGCGATGAGGAGTGGCCCCCGCTCGCCACAACCAAAGAAAGCCCCCGCACAGAAACGAAAACCCAACACAGCCAAAAATAAATAAATAAATAAATTAAAAAAAAAAAAAAGATAAATTAGATGGACAGACAGGTGGATAGGAGTAGATGAGCTGGAGAGAGGGTGGAGACCCGAACCTGTTCAGAGGTTGAAATTGTAATTCTTCAATATTAATAAAATTGAGAAACTCTGATATCCAGAACTTTGTTAATGGTAGAGAGGATGAAAAGGGAGGGGACATCTTTTAAAGACATTTAGGAGATGGGATTGACAGAACCTGTTTGCTACAGGAGATGTCTAGGAAGACTCCCAAGTTTGAGGTTTGGGTAAGGATATGCAGGACGAGGAGCAAGTTTTACAGGAGGATGATAAGAGTTCAGTTTTTGAGTCCTCAGTAGTTAGGGTCCTTAGTTAAAAGCACCTTCAGGAGGAAGATGTCAAAAGCCAAATTCTAGGGAATTGATTGTGAATGGGAGGTGAAAAAGAGGAGTCAGCATGTGTAGCCTGCTCTTTGAATGTCCTTCTAGACACGACACTTGGAAGTCCCTTAGATAGCACAAATTCAGCTTGTTCAAAAATGAATTCCTCTGGGTATATGGGGAGATGTGAAAAAGAAAATGTAGCAATAAGTGACCTGTAGAATCTAGGTGGTGGACATATGGGTGTTCACTATTCAGTCAACCTTTTTCTGCATTTTTGACATGAGCTCATCATCTCTACCTTCCAACTATCCCTACCCCCTGTGAACCCCATCTCAATAAACAGAACCACCATCTACTCAGTTATTTAGGCAACAGACCTGGGAATGTCATTTAATTAGTCCCTCTCCTCCCTTCTATTCCAGTCAGTCACCAAATCTCCTAAATATCTCTTACATCCAGCAACAATGTAGTTGCACCTTATACCAAGGTTAGGTTCTAAAGTCAGTACATAAGGCAAAAGTTACATAGTCAACATAACCTTTGGAAATCCCTTAAATCACTCATAAAATACAGCAGTCATGGGACTTCCCTGGCGGTCCAGTGGTTAAGACTTGGCACTTCCACTGCATGGGGCACGGGTTGAATCCCTGGTCGGGGAACTAAGATCCCTCAGGCCACACCGTGGGGCCAAAAAGTTAAAAAAAAAAAAAAAAAAATACAGCAGCCATGGTTTTGTGTGCACAACTCTGTAAACAAAATGTATGTGCAAGCATGTATATATAAGCCTGGTATAGTAATGTACAGTATATAATAAGGTATACAATATAACATTAAAGTATTTTCAACTACATACAAAAATGAGATAGTGCTCCAGCTGCAGGACACCTGGAAGCTCAGAGCCTGAGGCCAACGCTGCCAGGACCTCAAGGGGAGAGGAGGGGCTCTGCCCTTGTCTTTCAATAAACCTGTTGATCTTAAAAAAAAAAAAAAAAAAAAAGTGAGATAGGGGAGAGGAGGGGCTCTGCCCTTGTCTTTCAATAAACCTGTTGATCTTAAAAAAAAAAAAAAAAAAAAAAGTGAGATAGTGCTGCATATAGTTGTTAAATGTACACAGGGCACAGGGATGCTGCATTTCTCACCTCTTCACTGCCTGTACCCTAGTCCAAGCTTCCATCAACCCTCGGGATTATTGAAACAGCTTCCCAACTAGCCTCCTGGCTCCTTCTCCTGAGCCTGTCCAATCCATGCCCTACACTCCAGGCAGATTGACCTGCTAACTGGTTTGAGCAGGTCACTTTACTGCTTTAAAACCCCTCAATGACATCCCACTTGTCCCTTAGGACAAGGTTTAAAACACCCGCATATGGCTGCCCCAGCCTTCTGCCATCTGGCCTCTGCCCAGTCTCTGGACTTCATGTCACACACACCTCTTTCCTCTTGTTCTCTAAGCCCTGTCAGAATTGGGCTTTCTGTTCCTCAGGTTCACCATACTCTTTTGTGCTTCAGGGACTTTCCCATGCTGCTCTGTCCGCAAAGAACTCTCTTACCCCACTCTGCTCAAATGGTTAACAAACACTTCTTATCTACTCAACGAACCATCCACCTCAACCCCCCAATACTTTGTTCTTGCGAAATTTTATTATTTTAAACTTTTTTATTTATTTTTATATTTTGGCCGCGCAGCATGTGGGATCCCCGAGCAGGGATCGGACTTGTGTCCCCTGCATTGGAAGCACGGAATCTTAACTGCTGGACTGCCAGGGAAGTCCCCTTGCTGAATTTTAAATTAAAAAAAAAACATTGTGAAAAATAATCCACATATTTAAAATGCACTAAACATAAATGTATATTTCAATGGATTATTATAAAATGAAACCCCCCTGCAACAACAACCCAGGTCAAGAAAAAGGACATTGCCTTCACCCCAGAAATCCCCCATAATACTGCTTGCTGGTCATAGACTCCTTCAACCCTCACAAAGTAACCACTGTCCTACTGTCCTGATATTTATCGTAACCATTTACTTGCTTTTTCTTTATTGTTTTACCACCTAAATATGAATCCTAAAAACAATCATTTAGGTTTTCAAAAAACCTTTATTGAGATATAATTCACGTACCATATAATTCACCCATTTAAAGTGTACAATGCAATGGTTTTCAATATATTCCATTATTAACTTTTTAAGATTGTGGTAAAATATATAGAACATAAAATTTGTCATTTTAACCATTTTTGAGTGTACAATTCAGTGCCATTAATTACATTTACAATGTTGTGCAAACATCACTACTATATAATTTCCAAAACATTTTTGTCACCCCAAATAGAAACTCTACAACCATTAAGCAATTATGCCCCATTTCCACCTCTCCCCAGCCCCTGGTAACTTTTTTTTTTAATTAATTAATTAATTTGTGGCTGCATTGGGTCTTCGTTGCTGTGCGCGGGCTTTCTCTAGTTGCGGTGAGCGGGAGCTACTCTTCATTGCACTGCATGGGCTTCTCATTGCGGTGACTTCTCTTGTTGTGGAGCACGGGCTCTAGGTGTGCAGGCTTCAGTAGTTGTGGCATGCGGGCTCAGTAGTTGTGGCTCATGGGCTCTAGAGCACAGACTCAGTAGTTGTGGCTCACGGGCTTAGCTGCTCCGCAGCATGTGGGATCTTCCTGGACCAGGGCTCAAACCCATGTCACCTGCATTGGCAGGTGGATTCTTAACCAGTGCACCACCAGGGAAGTCCCCCTGGTAATTTCTAATCCACTTTCTGTCTCTATGAATTTGCCTATTCTAGCAATCTCATGTACACTATTTGTAGGTACTTCTTTTTTTGGCTGCATTGGGTCTTCGTTGCTGCTTACGGGCTTTCTCTAGTTGCGGCGAGCAGGGGCTACTCTTCGTTGCGGTGCACAGGCTCTAGGCGCACGGCCTTCAGTAGTTGCAGCGCATGAGCTCAGTAGCTGTGGCTCGCGGGCTCTAGAACGCAGGCTCAGTAGTTGTGGTGCACGGGCTTAGCTGCTCCACGGCATGTGGGATCTTCCCAGGCCGGGTCTTGAACCCATGTTCCCTGCTTTGGCAGGCGGATTCTTAACCATTGCCCCACCAGGGAAGCCCCCCATTCATCTGTTGATGAACACTTTAGTTGTTTCCATCTTTTGGCTATTGTGAATAATGCACAATCATTTAATTTTGCCCATTTTTGAATTTTATGAGAATGGAACGGGACAGAATATATTCTTTGTTATGTCTGGCTTTTAAAGCATGCATTCGGGGCTTCCCTGGTGGCTCAGTGGTTGAGAATCGCCTGCCAATGCAGAGGACACGGGATCGATCCCTGGTCCGGGGAGATCCCACATGTTGCGGAGCAGCTAAGCCCGAGCACCACAACTACTGAGCCTGTGCTCTAGAGCCCGCGACCCACAACTACTGAGCCCGCGTGCCGCAACTACTGAAGCCCATGCACCTAGAGCCCGTGCTCCACAACGAGAGAAGCCACTGCAATGAGAAGCCCGTGCAGTGCAACAAAGAGTAGCCCCCTCTTGCCACAACTAGAGAAAGCCCGCGCACAGCAACGAAGACCCAACACAGCCAAAAATAAATAAATAAAATAAATAAATTTATTTTAAAAAATAAAAATAAAGCACGCATTCATGTTATTTCATATACCTGTAGTTTATTCATTTGCATATAGATTTCCATTTTAGAAATATACCACAACTTACCATTCTACTGTTGAAGGATATTTGGATAGCTTCCAGTTTTAGGCTATTTCAAATATGCTACTATAAAAATGGTGCATATTGTATGCATTTTTGTTGAATATACAGCTAGGAGTTGAATTGCTGGGTCATAGAAGCTGTTCAACCTGACTAGATAATGCCACAGTGGTTGTGCTAATTTTTACTCCCACCAACAGGGTATGAGTGTTTCCTTTGTTCCATATCCTCACCAACTCTTAAGGTTGTCTGTCTGTTTAGCCATTCTGATGAATTTATGTTGATATCTCAGTGCAGATGTAATCTGCATCTCCATGACTCTAAATGAGGTTGAACACGTTTTTATATGTTGATTGGCCATTTGGATATCCTCTGTCAGATGCCTGCTCAAGTCTCTCGCATATTTTTCTATTAGACTTTTCCTTATTGGTTTGTAGTTCTTTATTCTGGATATTAACTCTTTGGCATGTAATATGTTGGAAATTTGTTCACTCTCTTAATAGTGTCTTTGATGAAAAGATGTTCTTAAATTTAATGTAATTGTTAATATGTTTAGTGCTTTTTCCATCTGTTTTTAAAAATCTCCTACCCCCAGATCACAAAGATCCTCTCTTATTCTTTTATTTTATTTTATTTTTTATTTATTTATTTTTGGCTGCATTGGGTTTTTGATGCTGCGCGTGAGTTGCGGTGAGCGGGGGCTACCCTTCGCTGCGGTGTGTGTACTTCTCATTGCAGTGGCTTCTCTTGTTGCGGATCACGGCTTCTAGGCGCAGGGACTTCAGTAGTTGTGGCACGCAGGCTCTAGAGCACAGGCTCAGTAGTTGTGGCACACGGGCTTAGTTGCTCCATGGCATGTGGGATCTTCCCAGACCAGGGATCGAACCCGTGTCCCCTGCATTGGCAGGCGGATTCCTAACCACTGCACCACCAGGTAAGCCCCAATCCTCTCTTATTTTATCTTCTGAAAAGTATTATTGTTTGGCCTATCTCATTTAAGACTGGTATCCACCAGGAGATGATGTTTGTTTATACTGGGGTCATGATTCATATTTTATTCCATTTGGAGATTGTTATCCCAGCACCATTTGTTGAAAAGACTGCTGTTTTCCCACTGCTCTGCAGAGCCACATTTGTCATAAGTCAAGTGTCCATATGTGCATGGGTTTCTTTCTGGACCCTCTGTTCTATTATTTGTTCATCTTTGCACAATACTACACAGTCTGTAGCTTTATGACAAATTTTGATATCTATAGGGCAAGTCCCTCCCACTTTGTTCTTTTTTAAGAGTGTCTTGACTGCTGTTTAATGATCAGTCACAAATTTGTACAGATTCTTTTATGTAAGTATTGAAAATAGAAGAGCCATGTTGTAAGTGTTTTCTGAACAGTTATTACAGTGACTTTCCGGTTTAGTAGTTGGCCATGCTATCCAGTACAGTAGCTGCCAGTCACTCGTGGGTCTCAAGCACTGGAAATGTGGCTAGCCTGAAGTGCAATGTCCTGGTGTAAAAAAACACCAGATTTCAAAGACTCAGCATGAAAAAAAGAATGCAAGATATCTTACTAATAGTTTTTCTTTTGATTACATGTTGACATGATCTTTTGGATATATTGGGTTAAATGAATATATTATTAAAATTAATTTTACCTGTCTCATTTTACTTTTTCTTAATGTGACTACTAAAAAATTTAAAATTACATACGTGGCTTGTCTCACACTATATTTCTTTTTATTTATTTATTTATTTTTAACTTTTGGCCACACGGTGTGGCATGTGGGGTCTTAGTTCCCCGACCAGGGATTTAACCTGTGCCCCCTGCATTGGGAGCGCAGAGTATTAACCACTGGACCACCAGGGAAGTCCCACACACTATATTATATTTCTATTGGACAACATCCGGGGGTGCTGACAAGTGGCCCCCCAAAATATCCAGGTCCTAATCTCTGGAACCTGTGAATGTTACCTTACATGGCCAAAGGGACTTTGCAGATGTGACTTAGGGTATGGACCTTTAGATGGGGCGATTATCTTGGATTATCTGGGCAGACCCTACATGTAATTACAAAGGTCTTCATAAGAAGCAGGCAGAGTGAGATGACAACAAAAGAGAAGGACTTCAACTATGGAAGCAGAGATTGGAGTGATTCATGTAGGCAGCTACCAGAAACTGGAAGAAAAAAGCAAAAGATTCTTTCCTGGGCCCTCCAAAAGGCTGCTTCAGGAGCCTTGCTAACACCTTGATTTTAGCTCTGTAAGACTCTGGCTTCCAGACTTCTGGAATTCTGGCCTCTGGAACTGTAAGAGAATAACTTTCTGTTGTAAGCCACTAAATTTGTGGTAATTTGTAACAGCAGCCATAGGAAACTAATACAGACAATGTGCTTCTAAAATTATTTTTAATATTATACACACCATATATTCAATAAAAATTTCTAGACTTTCATAGCACATATCAAAGTTATTAGGAAAAACTAGACTGCACTGCCAAAGATGTCAAGGATAGCACATGATTCTGAGAGGGAGATCCAAGACCATAGTATAGTTGTGTGTAAGAGGCAATTCTACTTAACGGCATGCGCGCGCCCGGCCGCCGCCGCCGCCGCCGCCATTTTGGACCGACCGGAGCGCCGCCCACGGCCCAAGCCGATCCCGAGCCGCAGGTCCCGAGCCGCCGGCCCGCCGCGCTGAGTCTGCGGGCGCCGTGTCCGTGGGCGCATCGCCCGGCCGGGCCCATGTGCGCGCGTCCCGCCCCAGGCCGCCCGCGCCCAGGCCGTCACCCGGGCCTCCGAGGAGCCGCCGCGACGCCCGGCCCGCGGGGCAGGTGAAGAGATTATAAATCTACTGAATGAAAAAATTTTTCTTAAAGTTGCATATACTCCAAGAGAAAATCCCAAATGTTTTTATATTTTGCCTAAATACAAAATTTAAACAAGGAGTTTCACAGAAGTCAGGACCTCTGAGGAGAAAGTGTGCCAGCCCCTGTTCTGGGCTCCTCATCGGGTAGCTCAGTTCATCCTCACAGCAGCTCTATGCGGAGGGTGCTCCTTGCCCCCAGTTTACAGGGCTCTGTGCATGGAACTGCATGATCACACGGACAACATTTCTCTTTGGAAGCTGCCTTCTGTCTGATGGTTATACTAACCAGAAAAAGTAAATGAAGAGGCAGAACTTGAAGTTCCTCTCATTTGGCTGTTGGATAAGAGTCTAGAAGATGCTGCTTCCTAGTAATCTCGGCAGCTGCTTCCCCTGCCTGAACACCTCCTTCATGACATGCAGATTGTTTCGTGGAATCTCTCCAGTCTCATAGAAGGACAGCCACTCCTCAACTTGTTCTCGAAGCTTCTCCCCAAATACACTGCTCTGTGGCCATCACCATGTTCTGGAAGTTTGACTTGAACACCACATCCCACGTCGACAAGCTGCTGGATAAGGAGGACGTGACGCTGCGAGAGTTAATGGACGAAGATGACATCTCGTAGGAGTGCAAGGCCCAGAACCGGAAGCTGCTGGACTTCTGTGCAGGCAGCGGAGCATGGAGGAGCTGGTGAGCCTCGTCACACAGGACCCGGCCTGGACATGGAAGAGAAGGTCCACTTCAAGTACCCAAATACAGCCTGTGAGCTGCTGCCGTGTGACGTGCCGCAGATCAACGACCGGCTGGGAGGGGACGAGACTTTGCTCAACCTTCTTTACGACTTCTTGAATGGTGAGCCGCCCCTCAATCCTCTCCTCGCCAGTTTTTTCAGCAAGACCATTGGCAGTCTCATTGCAAGAAGAACTGAACAGGTGATTATGTTCTTGAGGAAGAAGGACAAGTTCCTCAGCCTGGTATTGAAGCACATTGGCACCTCGGCCCTCATGGACCTGCTGCTGCACCTGGTCAGCTGCGTAGAGCCCGCCGGGCTCCGGCAGGAGGTCCTGCACTGGCTTAATGAAGAGATGATCATCCAGAGACTCGAGGAATTGATCCATGCGAGTCAGGATGAAGAGAGGCAGTCCGATGCTTCTCAGGCGCTCTGCGACATCATCAGGCTGGGCAGGGAGCAGGGCAGCCAGCTGCGGGAGGCTCCGGAGCTAGACCCCCTCCTCACGGTGCTGGAGTCGCAGGACTGCATGCAGCAGCTGCTGAAGAACATGTCTGACGGAGCCCAGACTGAGCTCTGCCTCGTCAGTGGGACCCAGGTGTTACTGACCTTGCTTGAGCCCAGGAGGGCGGGGATGGAGGGCTTGCTGGACTCCTGATCCCCGGGACTGGACAGGCTGTGTGCCATCGGCTCCAGCGTCCTGCGTGGCATCGAGCCGTGGCTGAAGGACTTCCACCAGCTTCTGCTCAGCCCGCCAAAGAAAACAGCGATCCTGACCACCATCGGCGTGCTGGAGGAGCCCCCGGGTAAAGCCCGCCTGCACGGAGCCCGCCTCGTGGCCGCTCTGCTGCACACCGACATGCCCAGCATCAACCAGGAGCTCTGCCGGCTCAACACCATGGGCTTGCTGCTGGACCTGTTTGTTAAGTGCTCCTGGAATAACTTCCTGCACTTCCAAGTGGAGCTGTGCCTGGCCGCCATCCTGTCCCACGCTGCCCGGGAGGACAGGGCCGTGGCCAGTGGACCTGAGGACGGGGTGGAGCCTCCACCCTCCATCGGGGACTCAGAGACCCCCCAGCCTGCCGCCAGCCGCCCCGAGAGCACGATGGTGACCCACCTGTTCCAGAAGTGTTGCCTGGTCCAGAGGATCCTGGAGGCCTGGGAAGCCAATGACCACACACAGACAGCGGGTGGCATGAGGCACGGGAACATGGGCCACCTCACCCGGATCGCCAACACGGTGGTGCAGAACCTGGAGGGGGGCCCCATGCAGACCCAGGTCAGCGAGGTCATCCGAGGGCTCCCCTGGGACTGCCGCAGGCGCTGGGAGAGCTTTGTGGAGGAGACACTGACGGAGGCCAACCGCAGGAACGCGGTGGACCTGGTTAGCACCCACCATCGTCACCCCTCAAGTGAGGAAGAGGACATGGAGGGCGTTTTCCCTAGTGAGCTGTCCCTTCAGCAGGCTTTCTCCGAGTACCAGGTCCAGCAGATGACGGCCGCCTTCGTGGACCCGTTTGGCTTCAGCAACGAGGAGTTTGCCGAGCAGGACAACAGCGTCAACGCCCCATTTGACAGGATCGTGGAGATCAACTTCAGCGTCGACAGCCCCGGTGCCACTCTGTTTGAGGCCTGCTGCAGTGACCACATCCAGCCCTTCGACAAGGACGACGACCTCTGGGAGGACGAGAAGGCACACCGTGTGGCCCAAGTGACCAGAGCCAGGTTCAGGGGCCCTCATGCTTCAGAGAGCTGCCGGAAGGACGGCCCGGAGCGCCGAGGCCAGGGCGGGAGGAGAGCTCGGGAGCAGACGGGGACACGGCTCGGGCGGGCGCCCCTCGGGCTGCCACCCAGAAGGAAGGTCCTCGTGTTGATGGTGGCTCTGAAGCAGGTGCCCCGTGGACGGTGTTTGATGAGCCGGAGAGTTCCATGGCCTCGGGCCCGGCCCCGGCAGTGGCGATGGGCGTGGGTTCCAGTGTGTGGGCGGCCAGCTCCCCCAGTGCCTTGGCTCCAGAGGAGAAAGGCTGGGCCGAGTTCGCTGACTTCCAGCCTTTCTGCTGCCCTGAGTCGGGGCCCAGGTGCAGCTCCTCGGTGGACAGAGGTCATGGCGATGCCCAGGGTGGCCTGAACCAGGGCCCAGAGAGAACCCTTGGCCCGGCCACTCCGGGTGCCTGGAATGCATGTGTTACCAGGAAGGCGCCCCTGGTGCCCTGCAAGAGCCGTGAGGACAAGCAGATGGTGGCTGTTGCCTCGGAGGCCGTTAGTGTGGGTCCCGGTCGGGAGGCCGCGCCCCGCCGCCCATGTCAGTCCCCAGGTGTGGGCGGGAGTGTTGTGGACAGACGTGGCCTGCGAGGTGTCCAGGGAAGGGCCCTGGGCCCGTGTGGCCCACAGAGTGGGCTGAGTGCGCCACCAGCACGCCTCCAGACCTGGCCTCCCTTGCGCCTGTGGAAGTGACCTCTGCCCCGGTCGTGGCCGTCCTTCCCGAGGCTGCCATGGCGGCCACCACGGTACCGAGCAACGCCGGCCCCTCCCTGGCCACCCTGGCAGTCTCTCCTGTGCTGGCCGTGGCCGTCACCGCTGCAGCCCCAGCTGGCCCAGCTGTCTCCACGGCGGCCGCCCTAGGGACGGTGACAGAGGACAGGCAGACTGACGGGCCGCCGCCTGCAGGAGCCGCCTTAAATAGCCTCGTGTGATGCTGCTGCCGCCACCCAGCTTTGGCGCCCCAGCCAAGAAAACTACCTGGTGACACAGTTCATCTTTTTAAATTAAATTATATTTAATTTAAAAATAAATGCTGCATTGGTAAAGCTGACTGTTGGAACCAGTCGGGCAGCCCAGCCTGCATTTCTCTTGCCTGACTCCGGGTGGGCCTCGAGGGTCCAGCCCCACGCACAGCAATAAGGCCTCAGACGGGGTCTCTGCCTGCAGGGGCCGTGACTCCAGACGCCGTGAGGACCGAGGGCTGGGCTGGGAGCCACAGGCTCTGAGCCTGTTTTTATCCATTATTTAACAAACGCAGATAGAGCCACATGTTTGCACTTTTTATCCAGCGCAGGAGAGGGTCTCCGAGGCTCTGGGGACAAATGTGGGTCTGGAGCTGGGCTGGCCAGACAGGGTTTTAGCTGCCTGGTGGCCCTGGGAGCTGGTCTTGAGCCAGGCTGCAAACCTGACTGACTTAAAAATAAAACGAGCCCCCCGCAGCCTGGCAGGGTGTCCCAGGCTTCCCGCCGCAGTGGGCAGTGGGGGCGCCTGGCAGGAGCTGGCCACGGGCTGCAGGATGGGATGCGGAGGGCCCCGCAGTGCCTGGGGGTGGGGGCCTAACCCTGCACCTGCCGTGGAGGGCGGGGCCGAGCTGCCCTGGGGGTTGTGCAGAGTCATCTCATGTTACTGTTCTGATAATCTGGCAGGGCACCCAGATCCCACAACTCCCAATAAAAGTTGTTATTCTCACCGAAAAAAAAATAATGAAAAAAAAAAGAACAGCATGGTGTATATACAGAAGAGAATAGCCAAACTCTTACACCTCAATACTAAGAAAACAAACAATCCAATCAAACTATGGGCAAAAGATTTGAATAGACATTTCACATAGGAAGATACAAAAATTGTTAGTAAGCATATGACAAGATGCTCAATATCATTCGTGATTAGGGACATGCAAATCAGAACCACAATGAGGTACCATTTCACACCCACTAAAAAGGCTATAATCAAAAAGACAGAGACTTCCCTGGTGGTGCAGTGGTTAAGAATCTGCCTGCCATTGCAGGGGACAGTGGTTCGATCCCTGACCCAGGAAGATCCCACATGCCGTGGAGCAACTAAGCCCGTGCGCCACAACCACTGAGCCTGCGCTCTAGAGCCCGCAAGCCACAACTACTGAGCTCGCGTGCCACAACTACTGAAGCCCTTGTGCCTAGAGCCCGTGCTCTGCAACAAGAGAAGCCACCGCAATGAGAAGCCCGCGCACCGCAACCAAGAGTAACCCCTGCTGGCCGCAGCTAGAGAAAGCCCACGCGCAGCAATGAAGATCCAACACAGCCATAAATAAATAAATAAATATATTCATTTAAAAAAAAAAAAAAAAAGACAGAAGGACTTCCCTGGTGGTCCAGTGGTTAAGACTCCGCGCTTCCACTGCAGGGGGCGGGGTTTGATCCCTAGTCGGGGAACTAAGATCCCTCGTGCCCGCGCGTCAGCCAAAGAAAACAAATCCCAAAACAAAAGACAGATAAAAACAAATGTTGGCAAGGTTGTGGAAAAACAGGAAGCCTTAGACATTCCTGATGGGAATAAAAAATGGTACAGTCACTTCAGAAAACTGGAAGTTTCTCAAAAGGTTGAAATATGTTTACCATATGACCCAGCAATTCCAATCTTTGGTGTCTTCCCAAGAGCTATGAAAACATATATATCCACATAAGGACTTGCACACAAATGTTCCTAGCAATATTATTCCATAATATAATAGCCAAAAAGGAAACCAAATTGGAAACATCCTAAATGTCCATCAACTGGAGAATGGATAGATAAAATCTGGTATGTCCATACAATGGAATACAATTCAACAATTAAAAGGAACAAAATACATGTTATGGCATGGATGAACATCAAAAAGCATGCTCAGTGAAAGAAGTCAAACACAAGAGACCTCATATTGTATGATTCTATTTATAGGAACTTTCCAGAGAAGGCAAAGCTATAGAGACAAAGAGTAGATTAGTGGTTGCCTGGGGTAGGAGAGGGAGAACAGGATTAAGAGTAAATGTGCCATGAGGGATCCTATTAGAGTGATGAAAAAAAAATTTTTTTTGGCCGCACCACACAGCTTGTGGGATCTTAGTTCCCCAACCAGGGGTTGAACCCAGGCCCTCAGCAGTGAAAGCACAGAGTCCTAACCACTGGACCACCAGGGAATTCCCGAAAATATTTTTAAACTGATTTATGGTGGTGGTTACCCAACTTGGTAAACTTTTTAAAATGTCATTGAATTGTACACTTGAAAAAGGTGAATTAAATGATATGCAGAATAGGCTTTAATAAAGTTATGTTTTAAACTTATTTTTAATTATTTATTTTGGCTGCATTGGGTGTTCGTTGCGGTGCGCGGGCTTCTCATTGTGGTGGCTTCTCGTTGCGGAGCACGGGCTCTAGGCACAGGGGCTTCAGTAGTTGCAGCACGCCGGCTCAGCAGCTATGGCATGCAGGCCCTAGAGAGCGCGGGCTTCAGTAGTTGTGGCTCACGGGCTCTAGAGCGCAGGCTCAATAGTTGTGGCACATGGGTTTAGTTGCTCTGCAGCATATGGGATCTTCCTGGACCCGGGCTTGAACCTGTGTCCCCTGCATTGGCAGGTGGATTCTTAACCATTGCACCACCAAGGAAGTCCCTAAAGTTATTTTTTTAAACATGGGTATAGAAGTTAGACCATTTAAAATACTTAAGACATGTTAAATACATAATTATGATTCCAAATTGCCATTGATTTATGCTTTGTATTTCACCAAAATTTATTTATCCATTATAGAAACTACTCCCCTTCCCTGCCTATGGAATGTTAAGTTTGCACTCAAGGTGATATGTCTCCCTTAATTTGATATGCCACTAATTTATGGTTGTGCAGAAATATCAACAGCCTCATTTAAAACACACACACATGCATTTACATTTATCTAAATTTGTGAAAAATAATGAGGTGAGGTAGAATTTCCTCCCTCTTGAAAATTTGTTTTTAGCTACTAAACAACCTAATGTTTCCAGGGCTACTGAAAATATACATTTACAAAGCCATTTACAAACTATTTTGAGGGTTAGTATCAATACAAGGACCACTGATAAACCTGATGTAAAATGTCCCAGACGTGACTTCCTATCTCCTGTGTACCCAAGGCTGCACCAAAACCCTCCTCGTTTTCTCTAGTAAGTCTTCCTCTCTTCCTCCTTCTCCTCCCTTTTCTTTGAGGTATTCTTTACATACCATTCTTGGTTTGGGTGTTTTTTTTCTTATTGAACTGTCTCTTTTGCTTTTCCTCATTTTTTATATTGTTTAGACTTCTTAAAAAAAAAAATCTGGAGATTTATCCTTCCCTGTCTCTTTTGATTGGCTTCAACTTTTTCAGGGCAACCTTGTACATCTGCCGTGGATTCTAACTCGCCTTCGGTGGAACTGGCAGTGGAACTGGCCTGTGAACTGCAGGATGTGGTCTTAGGCGCTGGCATCCCAGAGGTGACTGTGGGAGGGAAAGAAGATGTGCCTTAACTGTAGAGTCTTTGGGATTTTCTATGCACACAATCGCAACCACTATGAGTATCAATAGTTTTGTTTCTTCCTTCTAATCCTCTTGTCTTTTATTTCTTTTTCTTTTTTACTCCCCTGGATAGACTTCGAAGGAACACTGATGGGAAGCAGAGATTGAGGGCATCCTGACCTTGTGTGGTTCTTGATTGTGGCAGGCAGCCTCCAGGATGGTCCCCACTGACCCTTGCCTACTGGTGTTCACACCCTTGTGTAGTCCCTCTCTCATGTTGTTTTTGTGACCAATCAAGCATGGCAGAAGTGATGGTATGTCACTTCTGAGGCTAGGAAGTGAAAGATATAGTGGCATCTGCCTCTCTATTATCTATGGTACCTATTGTTCTTTTTTTTTTTTTAGATTTTATTTATTATTTATTTATTTTATTTATTTTTGGCTGTGTCGGGTCTTAGTTGCAGTGCATGGGCTCTTCGTTGTGGCGCACGGGCTTCTCTCTAGTTATGGCATGTGGGTTTTTCTCTTCTTTAGTTGTGGCACGCAGTTTCCAGGGGTTGTGGCGTGTGGGCTCTGTAGTTTGCGGCACATGGGCTCTAGTTGAGGCGCGTGAGCTCAATAGTTGCGGCACGCAGGCTTAGTTGCTCCGCGGCATGTGGAATCTTAGTTCCCTAGCCAGGGATGGAACCCACGTCCCCTGCATTGTAAGGCAGATTCTTTACCACTGGACAACCAGGGAAGTCCCCCTATTCTTATTTATGCTGTTTTATACCCTTGGGTTATATCTGTGTGCTGGACATTGTTTTTGAGAAATTATTTATAGAAATTCCTTGAGGCTCAAGATAATATCATCTCCACTAAACAGAACTTATTTTGCCAGCTCCTGAGGGCACTAGCAATCTGGAACCACATAAGTCTGAAATTTTCACCCTAGCCCCTTGAGGCTGCCAGTACCGCAGCTCAGCCTTTTCCAAAACAAGAACCCCAAGGCATAAGCAGCCTGTAGGGAAGGTTTCACTTCACTTTCTCATGCTCTTCAGTATCTCAGCATCTCAATTCAGCAATTCTTCAAATCTCCTTATTTCTCCGATGCTTTTAAAATGACTTTTTAAAGTTTTTGTTTTGTTTTGTTTTGTTTTTATTGGTATGAGGGTTTGTCTGAACTATCTAGGCTTCCATATCCAGAACTGGTGGTCCCTATGACCCTCATTTGAGGGATCCAATAGGCAGCAATATCTTCAGCAATATCTTCACTGTGCTATAGGATGAATCATAATTGGGCTAGGTCAGTCATGGTAACCCCCTTCTTCTATGCCTGAGGTGGGCATATGACCCACTTCTGAGGGAAAAAAAAGACACAAGAGGAAAATTCCTGAGAACTTGTGGATGAATTTTTGTGCCCTTTTAAAAGGGAGCTGATCGGGAACCAGAGCCCTTTCTCTTTTTTGTGCTTTGGGGTGATGTTATGGAAGGAAGTCACACTTGAGTCTGTGGCACCCCTCTTACGACTGAGGGAAAAGCCAAGAAAATTGCAGAAGTGTCAAATCATGGCTTTTTTTTTTTTTAAATTAATTAATTAATTAATTAATTTTTGGCTGTGTTGGGTCTTCGTTTCTGTGCGAGGGCTTTCTCTAGTTGCGGCGAGTGTGGGCCACTCTTCACTGCGGTGCGCGGGCCTCATTATCGCGGCCTCTCTCGTTGCGGAGCACAGGCTCCAGACGCGCAGGCTCAGTAGTTGTGGCTCACGGGCCCAGTTGCTCCGCGGCATGTGGGATCTTCCCAGACCAGGGCTCAAACCCGTGTCCCCTGCATTGGCAGGCAGATTCTCAACCACTGCGCCACCAGGGAAGCCCCAACTCATGGTTTTTTATATTGTGGAGCCACTTAAAAATCCTGGAACCCTTTGCTTCCAAGCTTCTGAAATATTCTTATGGTTTCACTGTTAGTCAGGTTTTCTGTTATGTGCTGTCCAAAGTGTTCCTAATTGACATATCATCCTTCAAGACTCAGCTTTAAATAACATTTCCTCAGGGAAGCCTTTCTGAAACCTCCAGATCAATACATTCAATAATACACGCTACTTTCCCTTTAGTGCCCCTCATCATATTTCTAATATCTGTTGAATGATAATCTCTCTCTGGGCTGTAAGCTCTATGAGAACAGAGACCATGGTAGGTATCCTAGAGCCCAGCCCAGTGCCAGGCATGGCAGCCTCTTATAAATAAATAACTATCCAAATAGACAAATAAATAAAAGCATCAAGAGCACAAGTGGAGGGAGAAACTAGATAAAAACCCTGGAGGATGTGAATTTAAATTTGTGCAACTGTTCTTCTTCTAACAGACGAAAACTCTTAAAGCTCAAAGAATCAATACAGGGCTTCCCTGGTGGCACAGTGGTTAAGAATCCGCCTGCCAATGCAGGGAACACGGGTTCAAGCCCTGGCCCGGGAAGATTCCACATGCCGCAGAGCAACTAAGTCCATGCGCCACAACTACTGAGCCTGCGCTCTAGAGCCTGCAAGCCACAACTACTGAGCCCGCATCCTGCAACTACTGAAGCCCACATGCCTACAGCCTGTGCTCTGCAACAAGAGAAGCCACCTCAATGAGAAGCCTGCGCACTGCAACGAAGAGTAGCCCTCGCTCACCGCAACTAGAGAAAGCCCACGACACAGCCAAAAATAAATAAATAAATAAAAAGGATCATTACAGAAGAGTTGGAATGACCATCGTGAGAACTGGGTATGAGTGTTCATCTGGGAAAAGTAAGAGTTGCCAAGTAGTGTTAAAGACCCAGCTGGGATTAGAAACCGTGTATGTGCATTGGCATCAGTCGGCAGAATTATGAGGTTTCCTCCAGCAGTGGTCAGCTGTCTGGGTGTGGGAAAGAAGTTGCGTAGTTAGATTGATCCAAAGATGGGGGCTCTCAGGACAGGCTGCTTTCTGTTCTGGTCTCTGGTAAAGTAAGTAAAAGTAGATATGGAATTTTATTTAATTTATTTAATCTCTCAATAGATTAAACCTTGTAGAACTCAAAAGGCCTGCCCTTTCGTTCCAGACTGGAGAATATCCCTTGGCTGAAGCACTCACTGCAGAGGTCTGCCCCCATCTCCCACTTGCCATGGAAAGGCTTATGAGGGGGATGTGTGAATTTCCTAAAGTGTGTTGTGTGTGTGTACGCGCGCGCTTGTGCATTTTTCTGGGGTGAGTGTCTATAGTTTCCACCAGAT
Organism: Balaenoptera ricei; assembly: GCF_028023285.1. Lineage (NCBI taxonomy): Eukaryota > Metazoa > Chordata > Mammalia > Artiodactyla > Balaenopteridae > Balaenoptera > Balaenoptera ricei. Next base: position 108,856,684 of record NC_082639.1, read on the forward strand.
TCTCAAAAGGGTCTGTGATCCAGAAAGGCAAGAACCGCTGACTTGGGGTTAGCTCCTAGCCGTGAGCCACTGTGTGAATCCACTGTGTCCATCAGGGCTTGACTGATGGGTGGTCACAGCCCTGCTTATTAACGAGAGGTGGCATGGCACAGTGGTAGATGTGTAGACTCCAGGGTCAGAGGCCTGGGCTATGCCACTTAGCTCCTCAGTTTCTTATCAAATGGGAATGATAATCACAGTTCCTTATCTCAGAGAGCTGTTGCAAAGATTAAATGAGTTAGTACATGTAAGTGCTTAGGACCATGCCTGGCACTTAGTAAGAGCTGGTTTTTATTATACCTAATGGTTAGCGATGTGTCAGGACCCACATTCAGGACAAAGAGGTTGAATCAGGAGGCATCATTTGGGGGAGCAGTCTCTTCTCCCTGATAATTTACTGTGTGATCTGGGGTAAGTTCCTTAACCGGTCTGTGCCTCAGTTGTCTTATCTGTAATGTGGAGTTAGTAATAGTAACTACCTCATAGGATTGTTGTAGGCCTTCTTTTTTTTTTTTTTATAAAGTTCACTTTTTAAAAAAAAAATTTATTTATTTTTGGCTGCGTTTGGTCTTCGTTGCTGTGCGCGGGCTTTCTCTAGTTGAGGCGAGCAGGGACTACTCTTCATTGCAGTGCACGTGCTTCTCATTGCGGTGGCTTGTCTTTGTTATGGAGCACGGGCTCTAGGTGTGCGGGCTTCAGTAGTTGTGGCACGTGGGCTCAGTACTTGTGGCTCGCAGGCTCTAGAGCGCAGGCTCAGTAGTTGTAGCGCACAGGCTTTGTTGCTCCGTGGCATGGGGGATCTTCCCGGACCAGGGCTCGAACCCTTGTCCCCTGCATTGGCAGGCGGATTCTTAACCGCTGCGCCACCAGGGAAGTCCGTAGGCCTTCTATATGGGCTCAGAGCAGTGAGTCCAACTCACTAAATGCTGGTATTATTATTATTATTAATATTATTATTACTGCCTAGGTATATTCAAGCTCCTCATTTTGATGAGAGCGGCTCTTTGCAGCTGGCTCCCAAGCCTTCCCTCACACTGAAACCTTCACAACTCACAAAGCACCTCACACATACCGTGTCTACCTCACAGCAGCTCATTGAGGTGAAGACTTGAGACCCAAACAGAGTAAGGGACTAAACCTAAGGCCCCTCCACCTGCCCCCTTCCTCATGGCATCCCTTCCTCTCCCTGGTTTCCATCTACAACAATCCTACTTGTGAAATCCCACACCGACTACAAAGCCTTTCTGGTTCCCCTAATCAGAATCCCGGTTTGGAACCAACTTCATGACATGCTCACAGTTCTGCAGTGACCTCATGGCCCACTAAGCTGCAGACTCCCAGGCCCAGTCCTACTCCTTTTATTGCACCTATCACTGCTCTTTGGGCAGAAAATGCCTTCTCTAGAGAGCTGCTGAGTGAAGGAAATTAAATACTTGATGATTCTACTATTCCAAGGTATTCACATGTCTAAGGGAAGGGAGGAAGAGACACTGAAAGGCTGATCTGCCCTGTAGACCAAGAGACTGAGCACATAAACAGTGGCCAGATCCTATGGAAAAAGAGAACTCACCCACAACCTTCTGAAAGCTGCCCAGGAAACCAACCTCTTATCTACAGTAAACCACCCAGGAAGTCTATAAATCAGATTTGTAGGAAGTTGGACTATCTTTAGCAACAATCCGGGAAGCTAAACAATAACTTCTAGGGACTTCCCTGGTGGCGCAGTGGTAAAGAATCCGCCGTGGGGCAGTGGTAAAGAATCCGCCTTACAATGCAGGGAACGCAGGTTCCATCCCTGGTCAGGGAATTAAAATCCCACATGCCACGGGGCAACTAAGCCTGCGTACCACAACCATTGAGCTCGCGCGCCTCAACGAGAGAGAAGGCCACGCCCTGCAACTAGAGAGAAACCCGAGCAGACCTCACGCCCTAACGAAAAAGATCCTGCATACCTCAACAAAGATCCCATGTGCCTCAACTAAGACCCGATGCAGCCAAAAACAAACAAAAAACCAATAACTTCTATAACAATTGGATCAAAAAGGCCAGGACTTGATTAATAACTGACAACTTCCCTAATTTTGGTCCCCACTTCCAATGTGGGAGGAACCATACAAAGCCAAATAGGTACCCCTAACCAGTCATGCCCCAGGATGCCCCATTTCTAGCTAGCCCGCCTACAAGCTTCCCCATGCCAACAGCCTCAATCAGGGCACACCTGAAACCTTCCATTTTATCCACTATGAAGCTTTCCCATTCCTCTGCCTGCCTTTGATTCTCTCCTAAAACACAAGTGACCTTGGCTGCCTCCCTTGCTATAGCAAGGACAGAATACATAGCCTGCCCGTGCTTTTCTCATTTGGCTGGTTATTTCCATGAGACCCCGGAATGAAAGCGCAGGGAGCAGAGACCCAGACCTCTGTCAGTTCCCTGGTTTCCCCTGGGGTGGAGCTCTGAGCCCTCAAACAGCAGAGCTGCTGGCTGATCCACTGGAAATGCTGAGCAGACCTTTGGACTCAATTGAGTGAGAGCTGGGGAAGCCAAATTGACTCAGATTAAATCCCCCAGGCATAAAAATCACAAAAGAGTTTTTGTTAGATGCTGATTGGGAGGGAGAGGCTCCAAAGATCTGGGAAAAGGATAGGACAACTGGGAATAGAGAAATGAGGGAAAGGCAGGAATCTTGCCTAGAACCAGAGCAAGAATTGCCTGGAGCTGCTTGGGTGGGATGGAGATTTGAGTCAAGATTCTTTTCTAACCTCTACCAAAATCCTTTATCCAAAACACAGATATTTACTGAGTGCCGTAGTTCGTACCAGGCACGGCCACTGACTTCATGGAGCTCACACCCTAGTGGGGGAAGACAGACAATAAATGACTAAAAAAAAGTTTATATATATATTAATTTTTTTAAATATATATATAATTTCAGAAGTGGTAAGTGCCCTGAGGAAAGTAAAATAGGATGTTGGACAGAGAGAAGGGGTGCTGGGGTTGGCAGCACAGCATACGGAAATGTGGTTGGGGGAGACCTGTCTGAGGAATGACATTTGCACTGACACCAGAAGGAACCAGCAATAATTCTCCCAGGGGAAGTCGTTTTCCAGGCAGAGGGAGCAACTTAGGCAAAGGCCCTGAAGTGGGACTGGGTTTGATACGTTCAATATGGAACAGAAAGAAGGTGGGACAGAAGGAAGGTGGGTGTGGCTAGAGCAGCATGAGGGGAGGGTACTAGTGGTGGGATGAGACCCGGAAAGGAAGCTCAGGTCAGACCAGGCATGAAAGGAGGGCTTTCGCGGCCATGTTAAGAGTTTAGATTTTATTTTATTCTAAATATAATAGGAAGCTATTGAGAGAAGGCACTAAACGGCTTGCCTGCTTCAGCGGTTTTGTCAAAGCCTTAGAAGAGCTCCCTTGTTGAGATTTTGTCAAGATCCTGGTAGTCGGGGGATGTGTGTATGTGGGGGGATGGCACTGAGGAGATGCGAGGTGGCTCAGGCCCAGTTGCTTTAAATCACAACCAGAATCCCTTGTTCAGGAGAACAAAATGGGCCACAGAGAGTGTGTGAACCCCTGAAGTTGTACACTAATTTTGTGCATGTGTGTACCCTATTTTAGGGAAGAACCCAGGCTTTGTCAGATTCTCAGAGGAGTCTCTGTAACCAAAAGAAGATAGAAAAGGAGGCTGCTGACTTGTATGCTTGTGCACGCATGTGCCATCTTAGTAAGCACCCGCGGATGTGGCCAGCGAGGGGCAGGGGTAGGGGAGGAAAGCGGGGAGACGCGTTGTACTGTGCACCATGTGCTTTACCTATTTTTATTTTTTTTAATTGAAGTATAATTGACTTAAAACATTATGTTAGTTTCAGGCGTACAACATAGTGATTCAATATTTTTATACATTACAAAATGATCACCACTGCTTTACCTATTTTTAAAAATCCGCTTCAGTGTAAAGGACTGAAGCCAGAGGAGAATGGATAGGGTGAGGAGGAAGGTGCAAAAGTCTTGGTTGTGCCCAGGGCAGGGCAGTGACGTACCTGCTGGTCCTAACTTGACCCACCCCACTGCTAACCTGTGCTCACAGCCCTCAACTCTGGAGAGCTTGTCCCAGAGATGTGGGTCTGTGCAGGAGGGCTCGGCGGCCCAGCGAGCGCCAACTGCACTGCTTTGGGAGAGTGGTCATGATCTCGGGTGGCCTCGGCCTGCAGCGGCTTGAAGCAGGGTTTCGGTTCCCGACCAGTGATTGAGGTCGGGTTGCGGCGGTGAGAGCACCGAATCCTAGGCACTAGATCAGTGGTCAGTGACAAGGCCCGGGCCCTACGGCTTTGCACAAAAAGAATTCCCACAGAGATGGAAAGTGGTGAAACAAGTATTTATTAGGAGAAAAAAGAAGTACAGTACGTGTGGATAGACACATGGGTGGGCGCAGAAAGAGTCGTGCCCTCGTGGCAGTTTAAATCACTTATATGGGGCATTTTTTCCAGGTTTCCTTTGGCCAATCATTTTGATTTGCCTGGTTCAAAGTCTGAATTTGGTATAGCTCAGGATTTTCCCACTTGTGCCTGCACATCTCTTAGCCAAGATGGATTCTACCGAAGAGGCTTATGGATAAGTGAGCATTAGTTGGCATCACACCCCTTTTGACCTCCAAGGAGCCTTTCTGTGCATGTGTAGTCGGGGAGGTCTCCTGACTTCGAGAATGAGGAATATGTGGTCTCTTATCTTCTATCTAGGCAGGGCCCAGCCTCCTCTCTCAACTGTCCTGTTATTCCCTCTCGGAGTATCGGTCCACAAGGAACGAACTCAAACTGTTTGCCCCGGGGGCCCATCTGTCTCCTGCCTCAGTCAGAATAGATCCCCTGGAGATGCCTTGCTCAGGACCTGAGGCCACTGTCCTCTGCCTGAGCCCTAGGCTCCTCTGAGCCCTGCAACTTCACCAAGAGAAGCCGGGGCTTCCGGAGCACGGCACGCTGCCGACCCCACCAGGAGCCTTGGGCTCAGATCTGAATGCATCTCTCAGCTTCTTTTATGAGGGGTCCATCCCCAACAAATGATCTTTGTTGCTCATCTTGCTTTGAGTAAAAGTTCCCTTGCTCTGCCTGACGTCCATGCCCAGCCCTAGCCAGGCAGATGGAGGCTGAGATGGGAATGTTTTCTCTTAATTCTCTCCAGAATCTTGTGCTTTGCCTCCCCACAGATAGGTCTGGCCCGACCTTCAGGACCCACCTGTTCTCAGTGATCAGTAAGTGGGCAGGGGCTTGCCTCCCTAGGGTGTTCAGATCCGCAGCAATCCCGGTCCATGAGCTGGGGAGTGGAATCAGCTGCTGATGACAGGTTCCTGGCAGGGTGCAGAGCAGGCCAGGGTCTCCTTGTCCACACTGGGGGAAGGTATCAGGGTGGCTTTGTGCAGGCCAATTAAACCGCAGAGCTGCTCTCCTGCTGGGAAAAAATTCAGACCTTTCAATAGCTTCCTCCTGGGGCCACCTCTGTGGTGTCAGCACAGGCATTTATAATTGCGTAGCCTAATAGAATTTTACCACTCAGTCTTCTAACTCTAAATTAAATAATAATACCATCCAATATTTACTTACTTACTTACTATGGATCAGGTAGTATTCAGTTAAAGACTACGTGTATCATCCCATTTAAACCCCCACTGAGGGTCTTCCCTGGTGGCGCCGTGGTTAAGAATCCGCCTGCCAATGTAGGGGACACGGGTTCGAGCCCTGGTCCGGGAAGATCCCACATGCCGCGGAGCAACTAAACCCGTGCACCACAACTACTGAGCCTGCGCTCTGGAGCCTGCGAGCCACAACTACTGAAGCCCAAGTGCCTAGAGCCTAAACCACCGCAATGAGAAGCCGACACACTGCAACAAAGAGTACCCCCGCTCACCACAACTAGAGGAAGCCCGTGCACACCAATGAAGACCCAACGCAGCCAAAAATAAATAAATAAATAAAATAAAATTACAAAAAAAAAAAAAAAAACCCACTGAGCCCCGAGGTAGTGGCATGGTCACGTCCCCCTGTCACGCAGCCTGTTGGTCAAGGAGCTGGCATGTGAACCCAGGCATCCTGGGAACACTGTGCCTATAGCTGCATCAATAAAAATAAAGCGGTTCGCAGAAGGGCCCCACAGTCTTGCATCAAATGGGATGCAATCTGGGCCCAGTAATCAGAGAGGATGCAATCTGGGCCCAGTAAACTTGAGGGTCCTGACTGTTGCACACAAGCACGCAGTGGGAATACCGGCTGCCGGCCTGGAGTCAGGGGCCCCAGGCTGCCGTTTCCTCTGTAAAATAAGGGGACAGCCTGTACTGCGCCAGCGCTCCCAGCTCTGAAAGGCTGCAGGTTACTTCCCAGAAAAGTGTGAGCTCCTCCTGCTGGGATGCTGGCTGGGAAAACCACTACCAGGCCTGCCAACACTTCTCCTTGCCCCAGCGGCGCAGAACGGTGCCGGGAAGCTGCTGGGCCAGGGGTGGGGGGACCTGGGTTCTGGCTCCAGTTCTGCTTCCTAAGTCAAGCGCTTGGCATCCTCTCCTGCCTCATTTTTCTCATCTGATAAATGGAAGTAATGTCCACAGGCCCACCCCCACTTTATAAGGTTTGGGGAGAAGATAAAATGAGATGATGAATCTAAAAAAGCCCTTGGAGGGAATTCCCTGGTGGTCCAGTGGTTGGGACTCTGTGCTTCCACTGCAGGGGACACGGGTTTGATCCCTGGTCAGGAACTAAGGTCCCGAAAACTGCGTGGCACGGCCAAAAAAGAAAAAATAAAAAGCCCTTGGAGACTGGAGGTTCTGTGCACAGTGAAGAACCGGGGCCAAGGCAGCTCTCTTACCCTCTGCATCCTGGCGTTTCTGAGATGAGGACAGGCCCTGAAGTGAGAGACTGGCAGGCAGTGCTGGGCATAACCGCCCCTCACCCTCCACCAAGGTCGCCCTGTCTGCCAGGCCCCCCCTCCTGGGGCAGCAGCCCCTCCCCATGGTGAGAGGACAGCCAGAGAGCAGGGGGCTGAGGTGAGGAGAAGACACAAGGACTCAGAAACAGGGATTTTCTTTCTGATGCTGACCCTGGGCTGACTGTCGGGGCTTCAAAGGGGAGGCTCAGGGAGCTGAACCCCAGAATGATGACTCACTCATTAAACAATGTAATTGAGCACCTACCGGGTACCAGACACTGGAAAACAATGAGCTCCCAAGTGCCCAAGGTGGATGTCCGGCGGGTGAGTCTCGGGGTCCCCTGCGCACTGACTGAGCCAGCAGAGCCCAGGGACCGTGTGGGGCCTGTCCGGGAACGTGGACTGAAGAGAATCAAGTAGGAGCAGCGGCTGAAGCCAGACTAGGGAAGCTGGGGACCCAGGCTGCAGTCCCAGACTGAACGTGAGGCCGCAGAGCAGGGACCCTTAGGCTTCCCAGCCCCAGGAAGAGCAGTGGTCACCTTAGAGCCCCAGAAGTCCAGCTGGGGCCAGTGGCTCAGCCGGAGTCCAGGCACATCTGTGCATCTGGGGGCAGGTCCGAGTGGCGAGCTGGTTACCTCCTGCCTCCACCTGCACCTCCCCCGCGTCCCCCCCCCCCCTGCAGCGAGCCTCCACCCTCCCATTTCTGACATCAGGTCCTTGGTATGTAGAGTCTTTCCTCTTGTCCTGGAAGAAGACGCCTGCTGGACTGTATCAGTTCTTTCCCTCACCCTCAGCCACTCTTGGAGCTTGCTTACCCCAGAAATTAAACATTTCCTTCTCAGTTTGTGTTCCCAGTTCACTTGGGCCAGCGGCTCAGTGGCCACCTCTAAGCATTTTGCTAAAGTTTCCCCTCTTAGCATACACCACACAAGCAGCAACTGAAATTTTATCATGTGGTCCCCGAGGCCCTGTAGGGGAAACCAAGAAGTGTAAGGCAAGTCCCTGCTCTTAGGAGTTTATCATCTAATTACGGAAAACTGAATAGCATACAGGTGCAGCCTGCCTACCGTCTCACCTGCCATGAGCCGTTGGGGCGTGGTGCTAAATGCAGCTGGAGGGGAAGAGGACACGTCGGACCAGCACCTGATTTTGGAAGAGGTGGCATTTGAGCTGACCTTGGAGGATGAGTAGGATGTAAGGGATGGGAAGGAGAGAAGGCATTCCATGGACGCCAGGAGCAAAGTGTCACGCATTAGTATTGGTCACTGTCACTGTGATCCACGCAGGAAGTGAGGAGAGGCTTTGTCAGGTGGTGGCCACAGAAGGGATGAGGACACATAACTATGTGAAGGACAGGAAGTCTTTGGGCTAAGAGGACTGGACTTCATGTCCATGACATGATCTGGGATCTAATTCTGGGTTTGCCAGAAATTGCCACAATCTCTTCACCTGGAAAATGGAGGGACTGGGCAAAATAACCTCTAAATTTCCGTACTATTCTGGAATTAAAGGAGAGAAAGGAGTAAAGATGACTCTAGGGTTTTGAAGAACAGTCCCAACAACAGGAGGTGAGAAGTCAGGAGAGGAAGCAAGGTTTGGGGAGAGGATGTCAGTTTTACATAAATTTGAGTGTACCCCTTCATGACCCTTCCTTCCACTGGGTTCTGGTTCCCACTGCCATAGGCCGATCTGTTCTTCGTCTTGCCTGGCATCTGCTGCTTCCCTCCCCTGGGAGAGCGTGACCCTGCTGCATCAAGGCCAGAGTAAGGAAGAGGACCTGGCCTTTGCTCCAGGAGATCTGTCAGCTTCTCCTCTGTGAATAAACACCTTCTCCATCACCAACACAATCTTGCTAGGAAATGAATGGCTGCCCAGTGCCCACAGGTGAGGGTGGGAAGCCCCTAAACTTACAATTAAGTTTCCATCACCCCCAGGGGAAGGGGGGCTTGAAACAGAAATGAGGCTGTTATTGAGAAATGAAGTGTGGTTCCTGCATACCTGGGTTGGAGGACCCAGATGGGTACCTGGTTCACAGGCAAAGTTCCCAAGGAGTGGTTTAGACCAGTGGACCTCCCCCATGGGTGTGCACAGAGCCCCCGTGGAGGTCAGGAACGAGATCACCCAGACTGGGGACCAGGCAGCTGTATTTTAATATCCTCGCAGGTAACTGTCAGACACACCTAAGTGAGAGACTCCTGGGCCTAGAGAGCTGCCAGGGCCAGGGCTTTGGGCTAAGGAGAGAGAGGGACAGAGGTGGTCCTGGGAGGTGAGGGGCTCACTCATAGAGAGACTCTGCTGGGGCATGGAAGGTTCCAACCTCAGAGGAGATGGATGGGGGTGGGCATTTCAGGCAAGGAGGCACACAGGCCCTGGCTGGGGGCTTTGCCTGTTTGGGGTGGTGAAGCCAGAGGGGCAGGCTGTGACCAAGAGGGCAAGGCTTTGAATGCCATGCTTAGAGCTGGACTAGATCCTGAAGCTGCCAGGAGCAGGGAAGGCTGTGAGCAAGAGAAGGGAGACCTTTCCAGCACCAGGAGCAGATGTGGCCCCCTGCTTGTCCACACAGGGCCCTCAAGGTCTCTGAGATGAGCCTGGGCCTGTGGTCAGAGGGGCAAGCCCGCACTACCTCCTGCCTCGACTCATTTCCTTCAGAGCCAGCTCTGAGTCTTCCATTTCTGACTTCAAGTCCTTGGTATGTACAAAATTCTTGCCTCTCTTTTGGCTGCCCTGCCCGCCTCTCTGGCTGCAGTTTTGAGTTTCGTACCCTGATTCCTACCCTTTTATGTCTGCCTTTCTTAGGCCTTCAGCACAATTTGTCAAAATTAATTTGACACCAAGCTGGCTTTCTCTAGAAATTCAGGGAAACTTCTAGGCACGAGAGCGAGATTCATGTGGGGAGAATTACCATGGCCCTTTCCTTAGGGCAGTCCTGAGGTTAGAATCCTCTGTCTCCAGCGACAGTCCACTAAAGAAAGAAGCCATTGCTTGAGGCTCAAGTGGTGGAAATAACTTGCTCAGATTCTGGCCCATGGAGTCCAGCACATGAGCTGATCTCCCCGCTCTGCTCTATAACTCTGAAAGGGGTGCCCTGTTCAAACCACAAACAGGACCCACATCACCTCCAGAGCCTGCCTCTCTGTATACCTCTGCTCTGCTTGTAGAAATTCTTAATTTACTTCTGGAATTAGGTGAGGGGTTGGACACTGGGCCCAATTATCACACGGACATTTATTCTCTCTGTAGGAGCCCCTTTGGAGAGGAAAGATGGGCTTCTGCCACCTTCCTTACTTGGGATAAAACACACTGTTTCCTTGCTCTTAATTCACATCTGCAGTTGATCTTGGAATTGGTCACAGTACTATGTGTGGCCAGTACATTAAGTGCAATTCCAGACTCAAGAACAAAACAATAGGTTTCTCTGTTTTCTCAAAATGTTTGGAGGCCTCAACCCTCGCCCTACCTCCACCAAGCAGGGCCTGCCCTTTTTTCTGTGACTCTGGGACAATGTCTTCCCAGTGCATCTTTGCCCTCAGCCGCTGCTGAACCTGTGCCAGTCCAGAGCACCTCACCTTCTGGTCCACGAACCCCAAGGCACAAGGAGCCTGCCAAGCTGGGAAGACATCACAGAACTCAGTCCTGGTGGCCAATCTGCTGCCAGATTTCTTAGTAAGGAAGATAGCTTCTACCCAGACAGCAACATAACTTTTTTCCCCAATCCCTGGCACAGAGGCTGGGCCACCGTTGTCAACCTGCTGTGAGAACACATTTAATATGTGCTCTGTCACTGGCAAATCCTTGCTGAATCTTGTTGGGCTCTGAGAGAGGATCCTCAGCACAGAATGTGGGCATCGCGATGGGGCAGGTCTCAGTCTTTACACAGTGCAGAGTCTTGATTTACGCGGCACATCAACTAAAATAAAATTTTAAATGCATCATTAATCATAACGCTGACTGACTTTTTTCTCTATGACTCTACAGCTTCACACACCTGCTCTTATTTTTATTTTGGCTTTTGCAATAATCCATGAAGTAGATAAACTGAGTACTGTTGTTACTCCAATTTTAGAGGTGAGAAGCCTGAAGCTTAGCATGCCCAAGGTCACACAGCCCCTGAATGGCAAAGTTGGGGTGGAATCTGGATCAGCGCTTAATCTCTTTAGGACCCAGGGCTGGATCTCGCAGCAGCAGCAGTAGCAGCAGTGGCAGCATGGGACAGCCGACTGCCCTGGGCTCCCCAGGCCCTAGCAGCCGAGGGGAATGTGGCTACTTGAGAATGTTCTCCAAGATCCTAAGGACAGGACTAAGTGGAGGCTTGTATCAGAGGAATGGGTCCTGGCTAATTGTTCCCCATGCCTGGTGATGGGTACCATTTTATTAAATCTGTAAATCGGTTATATTGAGACTATAACAGAGGAAGAATATCATCTGAAAATCTTCCCAATTTAGCAAACAATGAATATTCTCAAACATTCTGGAGGCCTAATCCAGAAGCTCTAGCTTATGGCCATGTTTCCCAAACACATATGTAAGAAGATGTGCACATGAGTTCAAACCACTTAACATAGTTGTCAAAGTACTGACGATTTTGTAAACTTAATGGCTGCCAAGGTTATGTTTGATCAATTCATTCAATTCCATAAACATTTACTGAGGACTTCCTGTTTTTCGAATGCCGATGGAGAGACAGACAGACACATGGCTCAGGGCGGTACTGAGGCAAAGTCTGTCACCAAGGACCCCAGGACCTGCCTGAGAGGCCCTGGAAGATTGAAATATGGTAATCAAATTAAAAAGAATCCTGGGACTTCCCTGGTGGCACAGTGGTTAATAATCCTCCTGCCAATTCAGGGACACGGGTTCGGGCCCTGGTCCAGGAAGATCCCACATGCAGCGGAGCAACTAAGCCCATGCGCCACAACTACTGAGCCTGCGCTCTAGAGCCCGCGAGCCACAACTACTGAGCCCTTGTGCCACAACTACTGAAGCCCGTGCACCTAGAGCCTGTGCTCCGCAACAAGAGATGCCACTGCAATGAGAAGCCCGCGCACCACTCACCGCAACTAGAGAAAGCCTATGGGCAGCAACGAAGACCCAAGGCAGCCAAAAAAAAAAAAGAATCCTGGCTTTGAGAGTTTCTGACCAAATGTAATGTCTCCAGAGCAGTGACTGGGAGACCAGAAAGTCCCATCCTCGTCTTGGACCTCATCTTACCAAATGGGTCACATCCTGTTTCTTCATGATTTCATCATCCTAGAACCAGCTCAGCCAAAATGGGTTGACACAACAATCAGAAAGTGCTGGAATGTGGCCAGAGCTGAGGCAGGGATCACCATTTCTCGTTCATGGCTTATCCCACAAGCATTTATTAAATGCCAGGCGAGGTGGCGGATACAAAGGTAAACATGGCCGGGTGGCCCCCACCCTCCAGGTTCCTTGTAGAGAACAGGTCACAATAGGCTCTTCTCATAACTGTTGTGGGGAGTAAGCTAACTAGGCCGATGGTCAGCAGAATGGCATCAGTGACAGAAAGTGCGGAACAACGTGACAGGACACTGAGAATCAACGGCTGGAGACCAGCCTGGTGTGTAGCAACTGGTAATAGAGTGGCTCTTCTGGAACAAAGGAGTTGAGCAAACCACGATTCCCAGAGGCAGAAAGGCAAGCACTGGGCTTTCTGAAAATGGGTACTATGACCACAAACCAAAAGACACACAGTTTCACACTAGTTTCCGGGCCCCACCTGTGCACACTGGTATCGGCATCAGCATTATGTTGGAGTAGGGACAACGTCTCACAGGAAACATGAGTTTAAAATGTTATTCGGTTCAACACAAATAAAACTTCCTTAATCTACTACCAGAAAAAAAAATTATTAAGTGAACTTAGCTAAATTTCTCAAACATTTCACTTGCACACAACATACACAGGTAATAGCTTCTCACTGTGAGGTTTGGGGCAAATTACCGAATTTTTCATTGTGTCTTTGTTTCTTTTATTTTTTGGCCACCCCATGAGGCTTGCTGGATCTTAGTTCCCTGACCAGGGATCAAACCCAGACCCCTGGAATTCCCTGTGTCTTTGTTTCCAAATCTGTTACAATGAGGCCTGCACACAGAGTAAGTGCTATATACATGTTAGCTATATTATTATTATTATTAAATCACTATGTTAAGCTCAAAGTCAGACGAATACTTAGACTGTTCCCTTTTCGTCCTTCGTTTGTCCTAGCCCTACAGGTACTTTTGGGTGAACATCTACTTATTGCATAATCTTTTTAGAAATTTCTTTTAATCCTTGAGACAGTGTCCACAAATTTCATCTGGCATTTTGCACAGTGCCGAGGCATAGGAAATTCCTTTCCTTATACAATATTTTCAGACCACCAAGTCATGGGAGGTGACAGCTGTAATAAATCTCGTGAGCTCTTTGGCTCACAGCCACTTCTTAATGGAAAGGACTATATCTGACCCTCAGTTCACAGCATTACAAATGTCAAAGGCGGACCTTTCCCTCCGGCCAGGCTTCCTTCCCACTCTTCTGTCTTCGGTCACACCTTCTGGTCCTGCAGCTTGCCTCCTGGTAGATAAGTGAATGCTGCTGGAGTGTGACTTGGGGGCACTGAGAGGTCCCTGACCTAAAATATCTTCCTCTGTCCCTGTGGACTGGGCATCTCATCATCATTGTACTCTGAGGTCTGAGCAAAGGGGCTTCCCACTCCAAATCCAGGACTATAAATATGCCTCTGGGTTAGGACTGCATGTCACCAACAGTCCCATGATAAACCACCCCTATCGGGAGGGGGCCTTAACCCATTATCTTCCCAAGCTCTTTAGGAGCATGAGACCAAGACTGAGGATGTTTTCAGAAGAGGCACAAACTTAAGGCCTGCAGACAAATCTGAGCAACAGTCATGTTTTGTAGGTTGTACTTGATGTCTTAAAGTTGTTTTTTTAGTGACTTGTCAATATTTTAAAACCAGGATACTTTATAATGTCTCTTAAAAAATAAAAACTTAATAAAAAAGCTCTAGCAACATTGTCCTGTACCCGCACAAAATAACAGGGGTCTTAGGGGTTCCCAGCCAGCTTACCCACCATCCTGTGGGCCTGAGCTTGGGTAAAAAAATTGGAAAGCAGGCCTGGGCACCTGGGACTCATTTGTCTGTTCTATATCATTCCAATTCAAATATTTCTTTTAACTCTACAAATAAAAAAAAACAAAACATAAAAACAAAATATGAAAAAATATAGATGACACAAAGTAGCCTAAAGTTCTTTCCTTGTGTTGAAAAAACTTAGGGATTTACTGAGAAAACAAAATATGGATGTTAAACTTCAAATAAGGGTATACCTGTTACACTTCAAAGCATTTCAGGGCTTCCCTGGTGGTCCAGTGGTTAAGACTCTGCACTTCCACGGCGCGGGGCGTGGCTTGGATCCCTGGGTTGGGCAACTAAGATCCTGCATGCCGGGCGGTGCCGCCAAAAAGTTAAAATAAATAAAATAAAATAAAATACTGACAAGTCACTGAAAAAAAGCCAAAACCTTTCAAATACTGAGTAGACCCAGCAATACAGGACCGTGGTTCATGAATAAATGGCAAATACAACTTTAAAAATAGTAGTGACCATTTATTATCTACTTTGTCATACACTTTCATGTATATTATTTATTTCTTTAACATAACTAAAAACATAGATAATGCTTGTGGTTAAAAATTCAACAGCATATAAACATGTAGAGTAAAAAGTGAAAGGCTGTTTTTTTTTCTCTCCCAACCCCACAGCCCCTGCCCAGGTGTTGCCCCCAATTCCGAGTTTGGGGTGTATTCTTCCAGATATAAATGAATAGACAGACATATCTCCAAGCTTATTCTTATATATCAGATTAGCCCCATTTTACAGATGAGGAAAGTGCAGCACAGAAAAGTTGTAGTATTCATCCAAGACCACAGAGCTGATAAGTACTCGAGCTGAGATTCAAATCCAGCTCGTCTGATTCCTAAATCAGCGCATTCCTTCCGCTGTGCCCTGTGTGTAAAATTTTATGGATGAAGAAACCGAGGCCCATAGAGGTCCCTGAGCAGTCAGAACCACATGGTTCACAGCCCAACTCGGGAGAGGCAGGGGTGACTGGGCTTGCACGGGAGGCTGCGTGGAGGAGAGGGCCTGGACCAACGCGGATCTGGGGTCGGGCGGGACCATCTCGGTCCAGCAACGCCCAGATCTGGGGCCCGGGGCTCGCCCACGCCGCTCGGGTACAGGCACCACCCAGCCCCTTGGCGCCACTCGCGGCCGCCTGGCCTGGGCAGGCGCAGCGCTCGCACCGCCCACTCGGAGCCGGTCTGGAGGCCGGGGTCCGGGAGTCCTGAACTCCAGCCGGGCCTGGGGACAGCCCGGGAGCGATGGCTCCGTCCGAAGCGAGCTGGGACCCCCTCGGCTTCGCCCCCTCGAGCCGTTGGCGGGTCCCGGGCTGGGGTGGCCAAGGCCCGAAGCCCGGGGTGGGTGGCCCTGGCGGGTAAGGGGTTCGGGGTGGGCCGCCCCGACCCGGGGGCCGGCTCGGGGCGCGGGCTGGGCGCGTGGCGGGCGGGTGGGCGGAGCGGGGGGCGGGGCGAGGGCGGAGCCGCGGCCGGAGGCGGCAGTGTCCGGAGCCGGGCTCAGGGGCAGCAGTGGCCGCCGCAGAGCAAGGCTGCCTGGAGAGAGCGCCCGGGCGCGGAGGGGTTAACGGGCCGCCGGGGCCGAGCAGAGCAGGTACAGATCTTCCCTGGGACCCCCGGCCCCGGCCGCCCTCTCTTCCCGGTCCCGTTAGACCCCCCGCCCTGCGCGCACGCGCCGTCCCTGTTCCCTGCGCCCCGCGGTCGCGCCCCAGCCACGACCCCAGCCCCAGCTCTTATAGCTTTTATAGCCTCGGAAGTCCCTGGGGTCGAATTCCTGGGGAGGGGTTCTTATCCCTTGGAACACTGGCCCCCATCACTCGGGCGGAGAATCAGCCAAAATTCCTACGAAGTTACAGAGTAAAATTGGAAAACGTAGCCAGGACCTCCCGGCACACGCCCGGCACCTCCTGCCCTCCTCCTCTAGATGGGTGCTCCTGGAGGATGTGTTCCCCTCATCCCCCAGCCCCGCCACTCTCTTCTGTCCTGGAGTTGGGGGACAGGGACGCTATGAGGGACGCATGTGGGTGCCCTTGATCCAGCTCAGCCTGACGACTAGAAAGGAAAGATGCCTGTTGGGATGGGCCTCCAGGACCCAGGAGTGGAGGGCCCAAGGAGGACCAGGGAGTTCTCATCCAAGATAGGGACTCTCCAGCTAGCCCTGGAGCCTGCTGTGGGGCGCCCTGCCCCGCAGCACCACCCATTTCCCAGAGGCGGGTCCCCTGGGGGTGAAGGGGTTAGTTCTGCCCAGGTCTCTCTTCCTTGATCTTCACTGGCCAGTGTGGAGGTATGGCCGGGAGGAGCTCAGGTTTGTCTAGACCAGAGTCAGCCTGGCCCAAGAGTGACCACTTCTGACCTCTCCTTTCTTCACCCTGGGCAGTGAGACACACCAGATGAGGAACATGAGAAGGGGTGAAAACCACAAATGTGTATCTGTTTCTGCAGGGGTGGAGGGGGAGTGTCGGCCCCCTGCCCAGCTATGCAGGGGGTGGGGTAGGACTTTTCCAGAGAGGGAGCCAGGCCTGGCCCTGGCCCCAAGAGCTCACGCCACCCCACCCCTTACTTCTCCAGGGAACTGCCAAAGCCAAACCCAGCTCAGGACAGGATTATGTGTACTGGGTAGACCCATGGAGAAAGAGGTAGCAGAGAGAAGCAGAGGCAGAGAGGGAGTAGAGAGGGGACCCGGACCCGGCAGCAAGAAGCGGCAGTGATCATCACCCCATCTCTCCTTCCCTTCAACCTCCAGTAACAGAGTCAGGCAGAGAGCTGAAGTTTTGGGTGGAACGTTGGCCCTCCTCTGGAGCCCCTACCCGCCCCCCCCCCCATCAGGGCGGAGTTGCTGACCTCAGTGGTCAGCCCAGCCAAGGGAAGGAGCAGCCATCAGCAACCCCCTTCCCAACCCCAAGCAGCTGAGGAGACCCTGCAGCTCAGGCTCAACCACTGTGATCCCTCCCTTAACTTCCCAAGTCCTGGGGTCTCAGGGAGGGAAGTGGGGCTGAGAGTTACTACCCCCAAGCACATTCCTGCCCTTCCCTCTGTCATTTTCCTGCCCCTGAGCTGGCCCACCTCGGCATTAGCTCCTTGGATTCCTCTCCCGGGTGCCTTTTGGATCCAACAGAAACATTTTTTTTTTTCCTGGAAAGCAGAACTCCGAGCAGCATGAGGAGTGGGGGTGGGAAGGGCTCATTGTGAGCAGGAAGGGGCTGGAGGGCAAGGGGGAGCGATGGGAGAGTCAGGCTTAGACCAGGGGAAGGTTCCAAGCTCCACTTCCCCAAGGATCAAGTTTAGACTTCAGGAGGGACTTCCTGGCTCTTCAGAAGGTAGACCGTGCATGACTGGGGAGCAACGGCATCTCTAGCTGCATATCCCCTTCCCAGGTTTCCCTAGCCCATCAGAGTCTTGCCTGAAGTAAGGCCTCATTGATCTAATGCTGGATGCTGGCCCCTAGAGGGAGGTTAAATCTCAGTGGGAAAAATCACCTGCTTCTCTAGAGATTAAACCATCAGCCCATTTAGTTTATCCCTTGACTGGAAAGTGTTTGAGGCAGGCAGAGATGTGCCTCAGTGTTCCAGAAGGAGCTTTATTAGCTAAGAAGGGAAGAAAAAGCTGGGAGTCAGGTAGGAAACGGAAAGCCCAAGGGGCTTCCAGTCAGCAGCTCAGAGGGGGTGTCTGGTAAGTCCTCATTGAGCCTCCCTCCTCAGCTTTCCAGGACCTCTGGGAGGGCAGGAGGGGGAGCCAGATGAAAACCATCTTAAGAAAGATGCGTGTGCCTGAGCTGACCTAGAGACAGTTCCTAGTTAGGACATGGAGGAGCTGAGAAGTTCCTGCAGCTGAGGAGGGGGACTGAGCCTGAGTTGGGAGGCTGAGGGCAGACCGCCACCCCTCCAGCCTGGGAGGATGGACAAGGGCAGTGTGCCTTCTCCCTCCCTCCCTTAGGATCATAAAGGGGTGGGCCAGTCTTCACCCATCCATTCTCACTCTGAGATGTCCTTCTGAGGAGTCATCCCTCCCAACCCCCAGCTTTCTGGAGACTGGACCAGGCAGGCTTCGGTCCCTGCAGAGCGCATCCCCCACCCCACGCCCAGATGCCGGAGTAGAGTTTATTTCCGGTCCCCTCCTCCCTGGCCCCGGGGCCATCAAGGGAGGAGCGATGGAGAAGTGGGCGGGCAGGTAAGAGGTGGGGCGGCCCTGGAGGAGGGATGGCTGGGTCTCTGGAAGTGAGGGAAAGGAGCTCTCTGGGAGGGGCTGGGGGAAGTGATGAGTAACTTCTGATTTCTGAGCAATTGGTATCAGGATGTGCGGAGCCTCCTTGGGCTGAGGGCGGTGTCGTAACACCTCCTCCGGCTCCCGGCTGACACCTTCACTCCTGCCTTTGGTTTGCAGGTCCCGGTTGTGTCTGATGCTGCTTCTGTTCCTCCCTCAGCTCTGCCTGGATCAGGAGGTGAGCCAGGGACCAGAGACTACGATCCTTTCCTCTCCCTGCCTCCCTGCTTCCCACAGTCTCCAGGCCGCGTCTGCATTTCCCGCAGCCTCTGATAAGCCGCGGCCCCTTTCTCTCACACTTGGCCCTCCCAGCCTCCCAGCCTCCCCAACTCCCTAACTCCTTGCCAAATCACTTCAAGTCCCACCTCTGCTACTGAATGTGACCTTGGGCCAGTCACTACTGCCCCAAGCCTCTAGCGTTGGACTAGATATTCTGTACAGTTCCCTCGAAAATCATTCTAATTTTGGCTGAACTTTTTGTCTACACAGGTGTTGCCTGGGCACTCTCTTCAGACACCTCCCGAGGAGAACCAGGGCCCTGAGGGTGTCTGGGGTCCTTGGGACCAGTGGGCCTCTTGCTCCCAGCCCTGCGGGGTTGGGGTGCAGCGCAGGAGCCGGACGTGTCAGCTCCCTACAGCTCAACTCCACCAGGGCCTGCCCCTCCCACCCCGGCCCCCAAGACATCCAGAAGCCCTGCTCCCCCGGGGTCAAGGCACCAGACCTCATACTTCCCGAGAAACCCTTCCCCTGTACAGGCCACCACCTCGGGGAAGAGGTGGCCCCCTTCGAGGTCCTGCTTCTCATTTAGGGAGAGAGGAGGCCCAGGAGATTGAAGGAGCCAGGAGGTGAGGGGTGGGGCTTTGAGGGAAGAGGCGGGGCCTTAGGCAAGGGGCGGAGCTAGGGATGAAGGAAAGGGGAGCAAAGGATCCAGCATTTATAAAGGCTTATCTTTGGTGCTAGGGAGTCGCCTGGGGAGGCAGGCTCCGAGGTAGCCAGCGCTGTGACCCCACGTCTGCAACACTTTCTCAGGTCCCGGGTTCGAGACCCCATCAAGCCAGGAATGTTCGGTTATGGGAGAGTGCCCTTTGCTTTGCCGCTCCATCGGAACCGCAGGCACCCCAGGAGACCGCCCAGCTCTGAGCTCTCGAAGACCTCAGATCTTCCATCCCTGACTCCAAGAACAGAGCCATCTTCTGCAAACCACACCCCGCAAACTGAACTCCCTCCTACTGAACCGTCTGCCCACACCCTGTCCCCCCCAGGAGAACCCCCAAGCCCCGAAGCTGCTCAGACAGAGATGCCCTCTAGAACCAGGCCTGCCCTCACACGGCCCCACCCCAGAGCCCAGGCCTCTGGCACAGAGCCCTCCTTGTTCCCTCCATCCCCAGGAGAAGGTAGCTCCTTTCACATGTCCCCTCAGCCAAGAAGGCCAAGTTCCCAGGGTTGGGCCAGTCCCCGGCTGGCAGAGAGACACCCTAATCCTTTCCTTTCTGTCCCTCGGAGCCGAGGCCAGCAAAGCCGGGAGCACTGGAGACCTGGGGGGAATCTTCACGGGTCCCTCACGGAGTCTGTCCCTCACTACCCAGATGGCTGGTTGCCTCTGCTGAGTGCTGGCCCCCATTCCAGCCCCCTCTGGAGCCTCTTTGCTCCCAGTAGCCCTGTCCCAAGATGTTCTGGGGAGAGTGAGCAGCTGAGAGCCTGCAGCCAAGCGGTGAGTTCCTTCTTGGACCCCTCCCAGACTTCCAATTCTGCTTCCCTGACCCTGAGCCTGGGTCCTCAGCCTGTCAGATCTGGACCTGAGGGAGAAGGGCCTGGCATCTGACCTCTTCAGGGTAGGGACCTTGGAGCTCTTCCATAGACCTGACCTGCCTCCCTATCTCCCCAATCCAGCCCTGACCCACACCCCCATTTTCCTCCCCAGCTTTGACTCCTCTGTATCCCCCACCTCAGCCCTGCCCCCCTGAGCAGCCAGACCCCCGGGCCCTGCAGTGTGCAGCCTTTGACTCCCAGGAGTTCATGGGTCAGCTGTACCAGTGGGAGCCCTTCACAGAAGGTGAGGTTTCTAGCCCACTCCCTGGACAGGGGGGCTGGAGATTGGGGGATGATGGGGAGGGAGACACTCAGCCCCTCTTTTACTTCTCTGTAGGCTCTTGTATTTCTCCTGTGTCATATTGTCTTCCTTATTTCCCAGTGCTGGGGTGAAGAGACAGAACAGGCCCAGAAAGGGCTGGGGGTTTCAGACAGAGCCCTAGCTGTCAGATGGCAGTGTATGGTCAGCAGAGGGGTCAGGCTAGGAGGAGGGATGTGTCCAGAGGTGCCCTTTGGCTGGTCTCCTCTGGGAAGAAGCCCAACCCAGGAGGTGGGATGGATGTGACATGAGCAGGGTATGGTCAGAGAGATCCTGTCCAGTGGTGACAGCTTGGTGGAGGTACCCCATGGATCCTGGACAGTGTTGTATCACTTTCTCCCAAGTTACCATCCATCCGTTTGATTTTCAGCCTGTGTCACCTTGACACAAGCCCTTATGAGCTCTGAACTCACATAATCATAGTTTCACGTATCTGTCCTCTCTCAGAGCTCACAACCCCTTTTCTGGTCTTAGTGACCTCAATTGATCTGACCCAACTTTTGTGTGACCCTCAAACTGACCTTTCAGAGTACAGAATTGTCGTGTTCCCTTCATCCACAGTGACCTCGGCAACCTCAGGATGCCCTATTGCTAATATGAGGCAAGCCAAGCCGCTCTCAGGGCCTTGGGTTCTTTCTCAGTTAACCTCCTGCCAGGGACCCCAGCTAACCACCCTTCTACCCTGTCTCTTAGTTCAGGGTTCCCAGCGCTGTGAACTGAACTGCCGTCCCCGTGGCTTCCGCTTCTATGTCCGTCACACCGAAAAGGTCCAGGACGGGACCCTGTGTCAGCCTGGAGCCCCAGACATCTGTGTGGCCGGACACTGTCTGGTGAGGGGGGACGGGGTGCGCACATGGGGAGAGAGGCAGTGTTAATAACTGCTACAGGCACACACACAGAGTCTCCTTGCTCATCATCACAATGGCAAAACACCAGACTCAGGTTGCAGAGAGGAAAGTTCTTACCTGCCAAGCAGGGCTGAGCAGAGTCAAGAGTCAAACTGCAAGAAAGACCCCCTTAAGCCCATCCAAGCTTCCCAAAGGCTGGCTGGGGATGGTGGGGCTGACAGAGAACCTACAAGTCTCACTTATAGTGCAAAGGTCAAGGCACGCGGTGAGCTGAAGGCTCCAAGACGACCAGGCCAGGGTTGGAGGTGGTGTCTGGCTTCTGGCAGCCCCTGCCTCACTCCGCTTTCCCCCAGAGCCCTGGCTGTGACGGGATCCTTGGCTCGGGCCGGCGTCCAGATGGCTGTGGAGTCTGTGGGGGTGATGATTCTACCTGTCGCCTCGTCTCGGGGAACCTCACTGACCGGGGGGGCCCTCTGGGCTATCAGAAAATCCTGTTGATTCCTGCTGGAGCCTCCCGGCTCCGGATCGCCCAGCTCCGGCCCAGCTCCAACTACCTCGGTGAGTCCCTGGGTTCCCCGAGTCTTGGTCCCCCATTCCATTCCTGGCCTATTGGCTCTGCCCTTCACACCCCCATTCAGCACGGCAAATGAGCCACCCGGGAAGTCAGGGCTCCCTTCCTCCCTCCCGCGTGGGCACGGGGTATGTGGGGTTCTGTGCTGTCAGGGAAGTGGTGGGAGAGGAGGACAGTATGACTAACCTCGCATGTCCTGATCTGCCACCTCCAGCACTTCGTGGCCCTGGGGGCCGGTCCATCATTAATGGAAACTGGGCTGTGGATCCCCCTGGGTCCTACGCTGCTGGCGGGACTGTCTTCCGGTACAGCCGTCCTCCTCGAGAGGAGGGCGTGGGAGAGAGTCTGTCCGCGGAAGGCCCCACGACCCAGCCTGTGGATGTCTATGTGAGCGAGGGGCCTGCGCCTGGGCTGGAGGAGGAGGCCGCCCCACTGCCTCTCCTCTGAGGGGAAAGCTGTGGGTCTCAAGATGGGCAGAAGGCTAGTGGATGCCCCCCTGGCCACCCCCAAACATTCATTACCTTCTCTTTTTCTCCCCAGATGATCTTTCAGGAGGAAAACCCAGGTGTTTTCTACCAGTATGTCATCTCTTCACCTCCTCCAAACCTTGAGAACCCCACGCCAGAGCCCCGTCTCCCCCAACTCCAGCCTGGTAAGACTTTGATCCCCAGACCTAAAAGGAGGTGGGGAGAGGCTGAGGGGAGCTCGAGGCAATGGGGATGCATCTAATTTGTCTACCCGACTCTCCCTGCGCAGAGGTTTTGAGGGGAGAGCCCCCACCTGCTTCAGTACCCCGCCCTGCCCGCACCCCAGGCACCCTCCAGCGTCAGGTGCGGATCCCCCAGATGCCCGCCCCGCCCCATCCCAGGACACCCCTGGGGTCTCCAGCCGGATACTGGAAACGGGTGGGACACTCTGAGTGCTCGGCCTCCTGTGGAAAAGGTGAGACTTCACGCACCAGCCTGTATTCCTGGCACCCTCAGCCCAGATCCCCAGCTTGGCACTCCTGACCCCATAGCCTGGATTGTGGGTCCACACCTTGACTCTGTGCCGAATCGGACTTCAGTGCCTGGGACCCCACTGACACTGGATGCCGGGCTATCCTGCCTCCCCTGGCTTCCCTTTTATCCCTTTCAGGTGTCTGGCGCCCTGTCTTCCTCTGCATTTCTCGTGAGTCAGGAGAGGAACTGGATGAACGCAGCTGTGCCGTGGGCACCAGGCCCCCAGCCTCCCAGGAACCCTGCCACGGCCCCCCGTGCCCACCGTAGTGAGTGCACCCCACGGGAGGGTTAGGGTCCTAGGGACACGATGGTTGCCCCGGGGAAACACATCCTCGCCCCCATAGGATCTCACCTGGACTCTGCACTCAACACAAGATCTCCTGGCTTCAGAGAGACGTTATTCAGTGAGAAAGGCTGACATTCCATAGACAACAAGGAAACCCTGAGCCCCACAAGGGATCCCAGACTCCAAATATGCCCACTCTCCTCTGAGGGGTCCCCAGCCCCAGTCTGTCGTCCCCTTCCCCAAACATGGCAGCCCCACACATCTCTGTTTTTGCCCTCTGTGTCTCTGTCCCTTCCCCTCCCTGCCCACGCCCATAGCTGGGAGGCCGGCGAGTGGACGTCCTGCAGCCGCTCCTGTGGCCCCGGCACCCAGCACCGTCAGCTGCGCTGCCGGCAGGAGTTTGGGGGCGGCGGCTCGTCGGTGCCCCTGGAGCGCTGCGGACATCTGCCCCGGCCCAACATCACCCAGCCGTGCCAGCTGCGCCTCTGCGGCCGCTGGGAGGTCCGCTCCCCCTGGAGCCAGGTGAGTGGCCCCAGGCAAGGAAGCTCTTGGAGCGGGAAGATCCTGGAGGCGTGGGCACCAGTGAGCTAGAGCAGTGGTTTTTCCAACTCCATTCTAATCAGCAGAAACTTTTACAAATGAGATCTCATGTAGAACCTCCATCTGTAAGTCTGCGAAGAGACAGAACTCGGGCTTGGGGGCCCAGAGCCCCATACTCAGCCTGCTCCTCAGCCCACGAAGCCCTGTAACCGCTGAGCCAGGCATCAAAGGCAGATCCTGGTCCAGAGGCCCCAGAGCTGGAGGCTGGTGAGGCAGCCAGGAAGCCCAGGCCTGAATGCCCCTCGTCCCCTCAGTGCTCTGTGCGGTGCGGGCGCGGCCAGAGGAGCCGACAGGTCCGCTGCGTCGGCAACAACGGTGATGAAGTGAGCGAGCAGGAGTGCGTCTCAGGCCCCCCGCGGCCCCCCAGCAGAGAGGCCTGTGACATGGGGCCCTGCACCACAGCCTGGTTCCACAGCGACTGGAGCTCCAAGGTGGGGCCCACACTCCCTCAGCCGAGCCCCACGCCCCCGGTACCCCCACCCAGGACACCCTCCCGGGGCCTTTCCAGCACGGTTGCATAAACGTTGATTGAGCAAGCACCTGCCGTCTGCTAGACACTGCTGATGTTGGGGACTCAGAGAAAAACTTATGCTGACATCCTGACCCCTGCCTGGCAAAGTTTCCCCGTATCTGGCTGGTACCCCTGGGGCATTCCCTAACTCCCGGATCCGGGATGTGTCTGTCCTCAGCCCCCTCCCCTTCCCCTACTTGTCACTCCAGCCTCCCTTCACACTCTGCTTCCCAACAGTGCTCAGCTGAGTGTGGGACGGGAATCCAGCGACGTTCTGTCGTCTGCCTCGGGAGTGGGGAGACCCATGGGGAGGGCCAGGAGGAAGCAAGGGCAGGAGCCACTGAGCAGACCTGTGCACCAGGAAGCCGCCCCCCTGACATGCGTGCCTGCAGCTTGGGGCCCTGTGAGGTGACGTGGTGCTGGTACACGGGGCCCTGGGCAGAGGTGAGCTGAGAGCCCGGGAGGGGGCCCGTCGGTGGGATTCCCTGGGGGGAGGTAGGAGTAATCCTGCTCTCCCTTCCCATCTTCTCCGTCAGTGCTCCTCAGAATGTGGCTCTGGCACGCAGCGTAGAGACATCATCTGCGTGTCCAAACTGGGGACTGAGTTCAATGTGACTTCTCCTAGCAACTGTTCCCACCTGCCCAGGCCCCCTGCCCTGCAGCCCTGTCAGGGGCAGGACTGCCAGGACCGATGGTTTTCTACACCCTGGAGTCCGGTGAGTGCCTGGCACCCTTGCCCTGCTCAGCATGGACTTCCAGGGGAGGGGAGGCTTCCCTCCTTGTACCTCCCTCTGTGCCCCAGGCTAAGGCCAGCGGCACTTTAACTTGTCCCATTTCCTAGACCAGGAGGACAGGTGGGCCCCCTCCACGTGGGGTTTCATAATGCTCCCGGAGAGCCCCCCAACTCCTTTCAGAGGAGGAGGAGGCCTGGGGTTCAGGAGGAGCCTGGGACACAGCAAAGGTCTGATTTGATAGCTGGGCTCTCCCCAGTGTTCTCGCTCCTGCCAGGGGGGCATGCAGACAAGGGAGGTCCAGTGCCTGACCGCCAACCAGACACTCAGCATCCGATGCCCTCCTCACCTGCGGCCCTCCAGGAAACGATCCTGTAACAGCCAACCCTGCAGCCAGCGCCCAGGTAAAGAGCTCCCTCTCCCCAATCCCCAGCAGAGCGGAGTTAGCTGAAGTGTGGGTGGAGATTAGGAAGGACGAGTGGGAGTGGGCAACACACCTCCAGCGGGATGGATCTTGGTGACTTCTTGTGCCCAACGGCCTTCTCTGTCCCCAGATGATCAATGCAAGGACAGCTCTCCACATTGCCCCCTGGTGGTGCAGGCCCGGCTCTGCGTCTATCCCTACTACACAGCTACCTGTTGCCGCTCTTGCGCCCATGTCCTGGAGCGGTCTCCCCCGGAGCCCGCCTGAAATGGGCCCAGGAGGCCCTCTCCTCGTGGTTTTCTCATGCCACCATCAGTCACCTGTCAGTCAGCCCACTCTGTACCCTCTGGCTCTCTAGCCTGTCCTGGTCTCACTAGGGACGTCCCCCAGGGTGGTCAAAGGTGGCAAGATGACGGACAGTAACTGTCAGGACGTGTGGTTGGGTCTGTGCGGTGGTGTGATGGTGTGTGTGCACATATGCCCCCAGATGTGTATCTGGGCCTGTGTGGATGTGTGTGCGCCCATAAATCTGTATCACTTCTCAAAAAGAAGTTACACAGACTGAGAAGGAACCGGGAGAGGGGACAATGCCTGTTTCCGTGAGAGTTTTCTAGGCTGAAAGGAAAGCAAGTTTGCAACTCTTTGGGAATCTGAGCTACTTAGAGCCTGGCCTCCCCATTAATCCCAACTTTGTGTCCTAAACCTCATTTCTCCTGTTCAGGCCACACATCATCTAAACCATCCTTTTGTCCTCTGACCCTTTCTCCCCTTACTTAGTCTCTCTATCCCTCCCTCTCATAGTTAGCTAGGGATGGGGTGAGCCATTGCCAATCCTGCTTTTCCCCAGGAAGAGAGACTATCTCCCCAGAGCAGGGACCAGCTGGGCAGAGGATGGAAAAGAGAAAGGTTAGAATAAGACACCCTAGCCCCTGCTCCCGCTCCCCACCTCCTAAAATGGTTCCCACCCCAGAACTAATTTATTTTTTATTAAAGATGATTATGACAAATGAGAAACAGGCTCTTCATTGTCCTCGTGGGAACCCAGCCATACAGGCCACCTAAGCAAGCAGTGTGAGATCAGAATGAAGGGTGGGAAGGGGAACGGTACTTGGAGCCCAGGTGGAGAGAGTTTGGGTCCAGAAAGGCTAATGAGTGAGCCCCAGTCACCTGAGACCAGGAGCCTTGGTCAGAGAGGGAGAGGATCCTGGCCGACCTCAGGCCCTGCAAGTTGGTCATTGACCACTAGAGGTCACCACTTCTCCCAGTTTAGGTATGGAGTTGGGTGCTTGGGTCCAGAGCTGAAGAAGAAACTGCTTGGCCTATGGTGGGTTTCTTGGTAGGCTGAGTCTTTCTGTACAGTCTCTTCGAATCTAGTAGCACTTTTTTTCCCATCTGGGGCTGAGCTGAATGGCGGCTGCCTTTTCAGGGCTCCTTTTTCCTGTTCCCTTTCTTTGGCCCTGCCTTCCTGCCCCTCTCATCCTTTCTGCTATTACCCATTTCCCTATTAAGCTCTTGGTTTATTGCTTTTTATAGGGTGGGAGGAAAGGAAATGATTCACACCCCACACCCCACACCCCACACCCCTCTCCCTCAGCAGAAACGGCCGGAGGAGGAGCCTGGCCCGGCTCTAGGGGACTTGGGGGTGGAGTCGAGGGTGGAGCCAAGGCAGTACTGGATGTCCTGCCAAAGACACATTCTTCAGAGATGTCTCACCCTACTCTCCTCCCTCCTCCCTCCCCCGCCCATGTCCACTCTCAAGGTAAATAGCTTGCTAGAGGTGGTGTGAGAGTGGGCAGCCTTTTCCGTAACACAGATTCTCCCTGACCCCTACAATTCTGAGGTCTGAGTCCAGATCTCCACTTGTGGAAGCCAGACTTCCCAGGGGTCCCCATGCCTAGGAAGAGGGGAAGTGCAATAGAATTGAGCTTCTCTCCCCATTAGAAGCATCCCTCCCCCATCCCCGCGCCTCTACAAGTCTGGCCGAGTAAGACCGTAAATAAAGGACTGCAGAAACAGCTGAACTCGGTGACTACTGTTTCCTGAGCATGCACACCCAGACACCCAGACACTGGGCAGGACCCCAGAGTTGCCTGAGGAGACAGGACTTCTCTGCTCTGGCAGCTCCCTCACATCATACTGTTGCCTTGGGAAGCAGGCTTTCCCTGGGTTGGAAGTGGCTGAGAAGGAAGACTCCGGACAACATCTTGGGAGGACAGTGCATGAGGAAGGAGGCAAAAGA
Source organism: Balaenoptera ricei (assembly GCF_028023285.1). Classification (NCBI taxonomy): domain Eukaryota; kingdom Metazoa; phylum Chordata; class Mammalia; order Artiodactyla; family Balaenopteridae; genus Balaenoptera; species Balaenoptera ricei. Next base: position 108,884,380 of record NC_082639.1, read on the forward strand.
AAATGGGGGGAAAGGAAAATGAAACTGACTTTAGTCCAGGGCGAGGAGTAAGGAAGGGGGTACAAGGAAAGCCCAGTCTTAGTGTCTCTGCTTAGTGTAAAGAGAAGGCATCAGATGTGTTTCTCTCTTTGGTGAACCCCTTAGGGGATCAGAGACGCGGGGGGACCAGGGAAGTGGGACCTGAGCCAGCCCTGTAGATACGGAGGGCTGAAGGCGGAGCCCTGAGACCGAGGGAGGGGTGTGGTGAATAGCTGGGGCCCTCCCAGCGATTCCTGGAAGCTGAACGCTGGGCGGTGGCCCCTGCTCAGCTGACTTCCCCGAAGTTCCTCCTCCCTCTTTGGGCCTCTCTGGGCTGTTGCCGGGCAGGTTTGGAGTTTGGCCTGAGCCTGAGAACCAATCACAGGTGGGGAATGCAGCCACAGCCCCTCTAAGGGCTCCCCCAGCTTCAGTAACTCCCTTCTCTTTCTGATAGCCCCCAGCTCCCTCATAGGCTCCAGCCTCTGACTGCTCAGGATGTGGGCTTTCATCTGGGAGGTCGCCCCCTTTCACCTCATTTTAAAGCTAGGATTCAGTGCAGCCCCTAAGGATTTTTTTCTCTGGTCACTGAGGTCAGTATTGGGGGGGGGGGTGTCAATGTGAAAGTTTTCAGGAAGGGAAACCTGACCCCAAGCACCCCTTTTCCTGGCCCCTTAGAGGGGAGTAGTGTGGCCAGATACCTCTTTGATGACCTCTGAAACCCTCTGGAGGGCTGGGAGAGAGGAAGCTGCAACCCAAGGTCAGGGAGATGTGCTAGAGGGGCCCCTAGGTTTGGTGCCCTGGGTGGAATTTAGGGAAGGACTCAGAGGAACTGGACCCCTGAGAATCGAGGTGGGGGTGGGGTGGTGATGGGAACAATCTTGATGTGCACAAGAGAGATCAAGCGTGCAGAAGGCCAGCAAATTGCTAGGGCTTCTCGTTTTCTCGGTGTTTGTTGGGGGAAGGGGATTGTGGTTCTGTGTCAGTGGACTTAGGGGTGAACTTGTGAGGTCTCAGTTCAGCTGGGTCAGAATTCCTCTCCCCTCCCCCCTCCCAGTTTCCCCAGGGTAATTACCCACCCAATTAAGCTTCAGCCTTCAGACTAAATTTAGCTTCTATACTTCCCCAACCAGGGGCCTCCCTGCAAGCAGGTGCTCACAGCTGCAGGGGTGAGTCTGAAGAGACCCGACCCACACTCTTCACTCATCCAGATTCAACCTCTGTGGTTAACTAGGAGTGAAGCAGAGCACAGGGCCCCAGTTGCTGACCTACGGCATGAGTGTCTCAACCTGAAGACACCCTCCCTCAGGAGCCCTTTAGGGGAGGATCTCGATAGACCTGGAGGGCGGCAGGAGGGCAGAGGGATGAGAGTGAGAACAAAATGCAAGGAGAAGGTCCCTTCCAGATTCCCTCCAACCAGATCCTCTTTCATTTCCTGTTTCCCCTTCTCCCCAGTTTTACAAACAGAGGCTTCATTTGAACTTAACACCCTTCCCCCACCAGAGTAAACTGAATCAGAGACCTCTCCTCTCCTTGAAGCATGGGGAGTCATGCTGAAGAGTACCTCAGTAGTTTGGAGGTGGAGTGGGGGCGTGGGTTCCTGCATTCCCACCCTCTCTCTGACCAGCATCCCTCAAATCCATCACCTCTGGTTCTGGGAGTTAGGTGGGTGAGGAAGTTAGAGCGGAGGGGGCTTATCTGTCACAGGCAGGTGATGAAGAGATGTCAGCTTTAAAGGGTGAGAGGCACCTTCTACAGGAAGTAGAAAGCCTCAGGAAAGTACCTAAGACTAAGTCAGTCAACAAGAGAGAAACAGTTTGGGTTAACCAAACTAGACAGCGCAAATCTTCAATCTGACTTTGGGCTCCTTGACCCTGGAGATTGGGGAAAGCTCTAGAGGGGGTTGTTTCATGGCTGAGGTCAGAAAGTAGAAAGGATTGGAGGGAGAAATGTGCAAAATTAGTCCAAAACAAGGTATGCATGAGCCATAGCAGTCAGATCCTAGGCAACCAATCAGCCACACCAGCTGAAGGGGAGGTGTAGGGATGGATGGCTAGGAACCAGACCAGAGCACTTTCTCAGCGAGCACCAGAGAGCTGTGTTTGAATGTCCTGGGAAAGAACCTCAGTGTTAGAGGAGAGATGGGTTCAATTTCAGGAATGTCCCAGGTTGGGGTTAGGATGTCTGTGTGTGTGTTGTACTCCTCTGAGCCTTGCCGGAATCTTTTTAAGAGACAGCTCTACAGAACTTTGAGTGAGGAGGAAAAGAAACTGGGGGTGAGAGGGTGGGGTTACTCATAAAAAGAAGACTGTGTGTGTCCCTGGGATCCCTAGGCTAAAAGGCAAGAGGCCCTGCCCTTGATGGGAGGGGCAGAGTTAATCTGCCCTGGAACCAGACCCCCTCTTTCATCTCTTCCTCCCTCCCCTCACTACTATTGATTCTTGGTTGCCTGCCTCTTTCATGACATCATAAGATGCCTTTTTAGCTCTAGCAGAGGAGTGGGCAACCTTTTTCCCTTAAGGACCAGCCGTAAATATTTTCGGCTTTGCAGGGCATAGAATCTCTGTTGCAACTACTTGACTCTGCTGCTGTAGCACAGAAGCAGCCCTACACAGTTTGTAAACAAATGGGCATGGCTGTGTTCCAACCAAACTTTATTTATGACACTGAAATCTTAATTTCATATAATTTTAACGTGTCACCAAATATCTTTTTTCAACCATTTAAAAATGCAAAAACCATTCTTAGCTTTTGAGCCATACAGAAACAGGCAATAGGGCAGATTTGGCTGGCAGGGAGTTTACTTACCCCTGGGATTTCTTCCATCTGGTTGAACTCCCACAATGCCCAGCCATGGAAAGTCCTGTTTGTATCCCCTCTGCTTCAAAATACAGCTGTAGACCCTTTTAATTCAACATCCTATTTATTGACATCGGCTTCTTAGTGGTTTCTCCCTGGGAATTCAATGACTTGGACATGGCTGATAGAGTAAATCCTTAAGGGACGTTTCCCGAAATTCCTTAAAGCACTTTGTTTAGTGCTTTAAGGTAAAGCACTTGTATATATTCTCTCTTTAAATCTTCTCAATAATAAGATGGGGGAAGACAATTAAATCCAGTTTACAGGGGAGAAAATTAAGTCTAGTCTTTTAACTTTTAAAATTCTAATTCCTTTGATCTGCTATTCAATTTCATTCCCACAGAGCACCCTTTATCAAAATACTCAGTTCTTTGGGCCACAGTGATCTGGAAGTTGGATGTGATCAAGTGTTTTTGTTGTTTTCAAATGTCTTTCATGACTTCTCTGCATTTTAGGAAAATCCTGTCTAAATTTCATTTTTCAACTCAAAGTTTCAAGGAATTAAAAATCCTTTCAAATATATTCAGTGTTTAGGCCCCAGGAAAAAATTAAAATAAATATACATGGTCTTTGTGTAAGGTACACACACTGTCATACAAACATAGGCTTATATATTACTAATTGAGTCACAGTTTTTTTCCCTAGAACAAACTTAATCAAAGTTGTATGTTAATTATGTTCTGGACTTAAAAGCAATGCAGCTGCATTTCTTTTTAAAATAACCTATTTCTGGGATTGCTTACCAAATCCTTCTTTTGTATTAGAGGTTTTCTTTCACTCAATAGTACCGTGATGGACTGACGTTATCTATCCATCATGGTTCATGAGGGGGGAAAGGAAGATACAGAACCTCTATCCTGTTTCAGACCTGACCCCAACTATCAAACTTTGAAGTGGGAGAAAGGGGCAAAGAAGCAGGTAATCAACCACTCCCCCACCATTACCAAGCTCCTCTGTACAGCTGTTGTTCCTTAAAGCTGAAAACAAGCCACCTCATTTCAAAACACACACACAGACAACCTCACTTCATTTCGACACGAAGTTGTTTCCCTCTTTCTGTTTGTCTACTTTGCCTCACGGAGGATTTCTGAGAAATGAAAAAAGTCACCTCCCACAGTCTCAGTCTGCAGTTTTGTTTTTTGGGTTTTTTTTTTTTTTTTGTATGATGAAGAGGAGAGACAGGAAAGGCGTACACTGGGCATACAGTATTAACCCAAAGCCTTACAAAGTAAGCAAAATGCTCTTCCCATAGCGCTTCAGCCTAAGTGGGCCCCACCTTGCCTTAGATCTGGGCTTTCAGGGTCTAGAGATGGGTGGGAACCACTCCAGGCAACCTCAGGAATAGAGGTGTGAACTGAGTATGGAATGCATGAAAGATCTGGGCATAGAGATTCAGGAATAAAATGTTTATGAAACCAATGTTTCTTAGGGAAAACCCCTACCCCCCCCCCGCCCCCCGCCCCCAAATCTGAACACCTGAGTCATGCCAGCCCCGCAGGGGTGTCTATAAAATGTGTAGCAAGATTTCTGAAACCAGCTCCTCCTATTAGACTAGAAAACGAACTGTTTTTAGGGGCACAGAATTGAAGGCGTTTCTTAATCAAAATAAAGTAGAAAACTTATCTCATTCAGGTAGAAACCCAACGGTTAAATACTCTCTTCCTTGTCTGCTTCCTTGGCTCTTTCCCAGCACACCTTGTTCCAGAATAACTTCAATAAACATACACATGTGACCACAGAGGGTGGGGGGAGGGGAGACCAAGTGGGGGTGGGGAAATTCTGAATGGAATGCAGCCCCAGCTAGCTAGGGGGCTGGGACTGAGACTTCGGGCCCTGTCTGTGGATTTATACAGGCAGAGAAGCCAAAACAATGAGCTCATGGGCAAGAATGCAGCCTGTGGGGAAGTCCGGGCAGTCAGAGCAAACGCGTTTTTGAACCAGGACGGGAATAGCTGTAATTGAGTCTCCCACGGGAACAGGATTAGGGAGAGTGGAGCCATCATTCAGTATCTTAGGGTCCAGTTAAATAACTTTTGGGGGCTGTTCTTTATTAAATTGTTCTGCAGAGAGCAGAGCAGTCTCGGGTCCATGTTCAAAAACCTGGTTCCTTTCCCTGACTATGTGAACTTCGGTGGGTGAAGATGGCTGGTGAGATGTGTGAGCGAACTTAGGTGATGCTCTTAAGACAACTTTATTCAAAGCACGTCTGCCAATGCCAGCTCCTACACCAGGATCCAGTGATGGCTATGATCCTTATGTTGTGTGTGTTCAGGGCTACCACTTTAACAAGACAGAGGAAACGGCCAATAGAGTCTATCTTCTTTACTTCCCAAATAAATGCAGTCCACCCAGCTGTGTGTATTTATACCAAATTCAGACTTCTAAGACCAAAGAGACATCTTTTTTTTTTTCCTACCAGTGTTTTCCAATACTTTTATATAAGGCCCTAAATGGAAGAAACTGAAGAGATACTACCTTCACTGGCCATGTATGGTGAAGGGGAAGGAAGGCAGGGAGGGAAGATGAAATGAGAAGAAAAAAAATTATCTACACATCTCCCCCTTCTCCTACCCCCCACCAGAGGTTCTTTCCCAGTTCCATGCTTTTGTGCATGTTTCCTACTCATTTTAAGGTCCAACCTCAAATGTTTATTTTGAAGCCTTCTTGACCACCTTCTACTTCCAGAAGTTGTCACCCTGCTTTGTCTCACCTCGTCTTATATCTTTATTATAGTATTTTGTGTACTGTTATCCTAATTATTTTTGTCTACGTTATCACTCCTATTAGACTGTGAGCTTTAACGTTGTGCTACAATTGCTCTTTCCATGGATTTGTTATGCATAAATTCTTCAGATGCATTTCCTAAAAACGAGAACATTTTCTTATATAACCACAATTAACACATTCAAGAAATTTAACATTGATACAGTACTGTCTAACATATTGCCCATATTAAAATTTTCCCAATTGTTCCCAAGTCCTTTATAGCTTTTTTCATCCAGGATCCAATCAAAAATCACCCTGCATTTAGTTGTCATGTTTCTTTCAAGTGTTCCCTGGTTGTTTTTTTTTTCCATTCTATACATAAAAGCTTACATCTGCTAACCCCAACCTCCCACTCCACCCTAGTCTTTTTTGATTGTGTTGAGGGTAAGAATTAGTCTTTTCATAACTCCAGCATCCAAAAGTGCATGGTGCATAGTAAGCAGTCCCCTGCCAGGTAATGGACAAATGAAGAGACTCAACAAACATTTGGCTGCCTTGAGCTCATTAAATGTCCCAGTTCATTGAAGTATTGAAACATTCTTAATAAACTAAAGTAACCCCTGAACAGGGGAAAAGGAGAGAAGGCAAAGTGGGTAAGAATACAGAAATCCAATGGCAGAGACAAGCCATGGAAATGGATACTTGGAAGGGGTAAAATCCAGAGTAGTATTCTTGGCCCAAACACATTTCCCAACAGTCAAGAACTATTATGCTATGCAGGTAAAGAAAGGAACTGCAAAAGAAAAGACCAGGTATAGCGTGGGAACAAAAGCCTGCCCCCCCCCCTTTTTTTTTTAACCTCACAAGAATCATTAGTAAAGAACACAGAATCCCTGAGAGGTCTGTTACATCTGCCTGCAGGCAGATTCCCAACTCCCAACTTTCCACATGCTTCACATAACTAAGATAACACTGTAACAACTTTGAAACTAAAGAAGAGGGACAGAGTTAAGCTTTCAAATCTTGAAACTGAGAAGCCTTTAAAGAGTGTGGGAGGGTTCCAGAAGACAAAGCTCTGTAATCATTGAAAAAGTGGGGCCAAAAAGAACTAGGATAAATGAAGACAGACTCAGCTGATCATCTTGAACTCCAGGAATTAATGGCCTGTGCTCTGGGCATCTGGCTGGAGCCGTGCTACACACCAGTTGTACAAATTATTTCACTTTAACTTTTGTAAAACCCTCCAGCTGTCACAACTGCTTTAAGAAAAATGTTCTGAAACAGTCTGAAGCAAGAGCTAGCACTAAAGTCGCAAAACAGGAACTGAAAGAAAAAGTCTGGTTGTGTCAAATGAGGGGAAGTGTTGATTATTTTGACTCCCTCAGTGACTCATGTTACTGGTTACCATTTGACCCAAGTTTTTAAGGTGTTAAACTAAGGAATATTGCCACAGAAATAGCTTCACATCACAACAGAGCAATGGGAGCAATAGTATTTGCACAGCAGGACTTGACCCTGACCACTATTTGGGCTCTCATGTCCTGTGCTACATTCTCCCTCCACACCTGTTCGGGAGTTCATTTGTACAAAACAGCTTTCTTTGTAATGAGAAAAAACTGCCATCTTCTGGTAGTTAGGCTGCAGAAAAAGAGGGGCTGCCAAACAGAAATGCACAAAACCTGAAGGGGGAAAAGCGCAGAATCCTGTTTGCATGATTAGCATTTGGTGCTCAGGGCTTAAAACCAATATGCAAACCTCATATTTGCACATTTCCATGGTGATTCTGCTCCCTTTCAAGGTAGCTGAAAATAAAGACAGGATAGGGCTTCTGAAATCGACTTGCTTATTCTCACCTCCTTTTTGGGAGGAAAGGGGAAAGGTACTGAAAGGTTAGTACCAACAACCTTACGGAAACTTAACTTTGGGTGTTAATTCTTCTAGCTCCTTTACTCACAAGGTTGAGTGAGATAGGGAGATACAATAACTGTTGTAGTGAACCCTCTTACCCCCAAGTTATACCAACATTTGGTGACTAAAAGAAATCGGGATGGGGATTATGATTTTTGTATTTAAATATACTGTTGCACTTTTGAACTACTCCAAAGTACAACAGTAATACATGTAATTAAAAGCCCGGGACTTCCCTGCTGGTCCAGTGGTGAAGACTCTGTGCTTCCAATGCAGGGGGTGCGGGTTTGATCCCTGGTCAGGGAACTAAGATCCCACATGCCATGCGGTGTGGCCAAAAAAATATTAAAAAAAAAGCCCAACAGCTCTAATTTGAATGAAAGAAGAGGTTATTCTGAATGGAACTGACCTTTGCTCTAAGGCAAATCAGCTTTATGGGGCTTTTGCTGCTTAATTCACCTATACTTGTTTGCTCAGCTGACTTCCCTCAGATGCTTGCCTAAGAGGGGGAAGGAAAACAGGCATTGATTAGAAAACACCCGTACCACACCTTGCATTTGAATAAAAGATTTATTATTTTCGTCTCAGGAAAAACAGGAAGTTAGGGAAACACACTACATTTTACAGCCCACATTAGTTTGTAGTTGGTCCTAACCCTTCCTGGCACAGATGTCAACAGCATTAGCTGTTTTAACCAGAACCAAGGTGTTCACCCCCAACAGAATGTACACAGACGACACTAGAGGACTGCAGGGTTTTCCCTGAGAGAAGCATCAGACAGACAGAAGTTGCTGAGAGAGCCATCTTTCCAAGCAGCCCCTCCCTTTCCATTTTGGAGGATTTGCCTGAACTATGCAGCTAGTCAGCACTTAAAACATGTGCCTCTTCTCCCTACAGAATCACCCACCCTGCCCCAAAGCACTTGGGCTCCCTAAGCCCTCACAGCCTCTGACCCAAAATAGCAACTGAAGATTCTCATCTACATTTCAGCAGTCACACCTAGTAAATTGGGAAGTGGGGCCCCTAAACTCCATCAATCTACAGCTCTGTGCTTATTTCCACAACTGGCTATGGGGAGACAGGCCTTTTTAGTCACCTTAACTAGATCTTAAGATTAATTAACTATATAAAGTGCTTTTAGGTCCTTAGAGATAGACATGATATAAATAAGTGGTTTATGATCAAGAATGATAAATACACAGATAAAAATAGCTCTAGCTAGATGACCTTAAGGCTTGGAGATGGGCGGGCAGGGCAATTGTTCCCTTATTACATTCTTAGTCATTTTATTCATGCCTATTTTTGTCTGGAGTCTACATACTAAAGGTCACCTTCAGAAGCTGAAAGTTTCAAAATGACCCTGGTTCCACTATAGAAGTTTTCTTCAGTTTACTAGTAGCTTTTATATAACTCTGAGGTTTAACAGCCCATCAATTTCTATAATTTTAAGTGAGCATATTCAAATGCAAAAGAACCTAGAGTAAGTCACCTATCATCCCCTCCTCTGAAAATCCCTAAGGGGATTTTGAAAATTTCTCCCCAAAGACAGGATTAAGCAACAACCAATAAGATACTAGTCCAAGGAAAAGGGACTCTTCTCACCTCATCACTGTTACTGTCGGCACCCATTGTACTGCCACCTCCTAAGGATAAAATTCAAGAAGGATGAAGGTCTGTGGACTCCTTGGGCGGTCACTTAGGTTCCTAGTGCCAAAAACTAAAAGGGTTAGTAAGAGTTCAGGGATGGCAAGGTAAATTTGTAGGAACTATAAATATCTGTAGAGGGAGCCGAACAAGCAGCAAATATTTCAAGGAAGGATAGGAAATAAACGGTAAGTTTGATAAAACATCAAGTCTGAAGTCCATAGAGATGCCAATGCAAAAATTTGAAACAAAGTTTGAGAATCATTAATAGAAAAGAAATAAGTATTCGTTTTATTAACTCACTAGGCTTAGACCTGCGTTTAACAAGCAAGCCTAGTAATAGCACCATGGTTAGACTATAGCCTGCTTTTCCAAGCCATCATTGTACAATTTATTAAGCAAACAAGGGATCAAATGTCTCTCATCCACCCAATGTGATCTTTTTATACATACTCCTAATAAGTCCCATTTGGAACAGCTGAAAATCTTTTAGCAAAAGCTTTGAAGATGAGCTCATGAACTCAGTTAAAATTTCACCAGTTAAATTAAGTCAAATGGAAGGAACTCAAATGAGTAGTTGCCCAATCAGAGCCCATTATTTGTAAGTCATCAGCCTGTGTGCCCTGCCCCCCCAATAAATCCTTAAAACCTTGACTCAATTATTGAAAACCCACATGTAACAAAGTGAAAGGATTAATTTCCATTCCTCAATTTCTCAGCCCCAGGTTAAAAACAAAAACAAAAAACCCAAACAGCTATTTAAGAAATACTTACCAAAATCAGATAGGAAAATTAAAGCCTGCATAGTTATGAATCAGAATTGTTGTACTACAACCAGGTTGCATACAATTACATCAGTTGGTTCTGTATACAATCTAGAACTGACTAGCACAAAATTTAGAATAGAAAAAGCTATAAGAAACAGGTTCCTAACTACAGAAGTTGTAAATTTCAAAAGGGTATGAAAAAACTAATGTAATTTCAGACTTTTCTCCCTTTACATTTCAAACAGATGTTCTGTAAAAATATATACAATTTTTACAGACGGTTACAAGTTTTTGTCTTAAAAACAGCATATTCCAGATTTGTAATTGAGCCTTAAGTCAAGTATTCTTGGCCATGACACTAGGCTAATAAACTAGGAATCACTCAAACCAAACCAGAGTAGAACAGGTATAAACATCCTGAGCATTGGACTTTCTATTCAAGAAGCACATCTAGGAAAGCTAATTATAGAGGATAAAGCTTCCCTTCACACTCTGTTGTACAGTGTTGAGGCTTCTAGTCATAGGTTCTATTACTTATAGCTTAAATCCATTTTACACATGCCGCTGGCGTTGTTAGTGCTTCTATTTTAACACTATAGAAGTTAATGGATTCAGTGGGCATATTTAATGAACTCTATGACTAGCCTGGCTACTGGCCACTTTCCTGTTCTAGGCAAAGTAATTAAAGTCTCTCCACCCTACCGTCTTCACTAAATCTAAAAGTCCTCCTCCGTGGCCTCCCAAAGTTTGCCTGTTGCTGAAACTGAACTCCGCTTCTTTCACTTCTTTCAGACAGTGACTCTTCAAGAGGGACTACTTTTCCCATGTATTTATTCCTGTTAGCCATAAGCCTCCTGCCGCTTGCTTTTCTCCGTTGCTAGACTAGAACTCCTGGAGGTTATGGCCTGCACAGCTTTAAGTCCAACTTCATAAATACATCTGATTTCACAGCAGGCGTATGTGGTTTTGGTGGCTGGAGTTGGTTAAGAGTCAATTATTGCACTTAAAAGGCTATCTTATTAGATACGCCAAACCAGCTCCTACTCCGGCAACACCTGCAAAAGCCAGCAGCACATTTCTGATGCCGCCTTCTAGGTCCTCTACATGGAAGAAGTCCACAAACCCATCCTAGAAAACAAACAAAAAGCAGTTTCAAGTATGGGCTTCCAGTGGCTTAAAAACACTATTTACAAAGAAAACATTAATTAAAATACCTAAGGTTTCCCCCCCAAACGCAATGACGAACCAATTATTATTTACCTCCAGACTGCAAAGGAGACACATTATGCAATTAAAAGGGAGGTGGGGCACGCTCAAAAATGTATTTGCTATCACGCCCAGGTGATTCTTATTTCTTAACCAGTAAAACAGCCTACAGAAAACCAGGATTTTTGATACAACAATTCAAGACAGTCATACCACCATCTCTAAGGACCAACTACTTAAATCAACATCAAGCAACCAGAGGTCCATAAGTTAGGGCGTTGAAAACCGAGTTGTACATCTTAAAAACCTTTAGCTATTCCCTCTTTCTCTATAAAATCTTCCATTTCATTTTCACTCCAAGACCCCTCCTCAACCTTAAAACAAACTTACCCAGCCTCTTTGTTTGACTAGCCAGTCTCGTTTTGTCCTTACGAGAACATCTGTGATGCTTTCTGCTAATGGTTCGATGCAGCTTTCTTGGTTTATACTCTTCAAGTGTTTGGCCACAAAGGCACCAAAAGAAATGAGAGTCACAATCCTGCCCCAGTTTGTTACTCCGTCACTGAAAACATGGACCATCACTCGAGACAAAGATTTGACATCGTCTTCGTTTTTGATGTCCAGTTTCCGAAGCATGCCTGAGAGGAAGAAAAGCATGCAGGTTTTCACGGCCTCTTTTGTCTAAACCAGGGCACGATTCGCCTGCCCACCCACGGCGGGGGAAATCGCTATTCGGGCTCTATAGAACTCAGGCTGATCCCACTTGAAAATTGACATCCCACCCTTTCCGGGCTTTGAGCAGAGCTGCCATTTCCAAAAGAATCAAGTGGGTGGAAACAATGACTCACGGCCAGAATATTCTGGTTTCTGAAATAGGATGAGAGTCATTTCAACACTGACTCGTTTCGGTTTCCACCCACCAAAGGTGGGTGAGTCCAGAGAGCTGAAAAAAGGCAGCGCGGCCTTCGCGAATAACCCCCTTACCTTGGAAGGCCGTCTCGTGGTTCCGTTGCACACCGTCCCCGACCCGTCGCAGGGTCTCTAACGCCTTCCGGCTGGCGGCCCCAGACCTGCCCAGTGGCTTCGCGTCCTTGGTGCCGGTTGCCTGCTCCCGGAGGTATCGAGAGATAATCTCCAGGGACTGCCGGTACAACTCGTCCTCCTCCTCCTCTGCTGGGGGCGGCGTCGAGGGGAGTGAGCCGTCCTTGCCGGGGCTGTTACTGGCCTCGCCGACCAACTCCAGCAAAGGCAGGACGGCCGGCCGCTTCCCTAGAGGCTCCGGCTCGCACCCGTCCAGCTCCTCCTCGGGCGACATGATGGCGTCGGAGGCCGAGGATTCCATCTCTTCGGGCGGCGAGGCGCGGCGGGTGGGCGCGAAGAACAGCAGCCTAGCGGGGGTCGCGGTGACGTCGGGGCCCTCGGCGCCAATGGGCGAGGGCCGCGCGACCCTCCGGGCGTCGGGCGCGAGAGTGGCCGGGGGGCTCGGGCCGGCGCTTCCGCCAATCACCTCGCCGGTTTCCCCTCCCCCTACCTCTCGCCCGGCCGTGGCCTCCTTTCCCGCAGCCAAAAGCCGCCTTCCTGGAGCGGAGGCGCCGCTGCCGCTATCCGGTCCCAATCCGGCCCCCCCACAGTAGAGGTTGAGTCCGATTACTGCGTTTCTCTTGAGGCCGAACATCTCAAACCGCCGCCGCCGCCTACTGAGAAAAATGGGGCAGCCCCAGACCCCTCTCTTGAAGAGCGGAAGTAACAACTGAGAGAGGCGCTCCTAGATCACGGTTTTAGGGCCAGTCCTACGCAATGGCGTCAGCAACTCTTTAAAAAAAAATTGTATCCTAAAATGGTGAAAAGGGCGGAATCTTCCGGAGGGTTGCGCACGACACCTAAGCGGCGGGTTAGGGCAGGGGCGGGGCCTGGGGCCGGGCGGGGCTTCCGGCTCTCCGGAACCTCTCGCGGCCGGTTACGTAACGGCGGCTCAGGCGCTTGGGCTGGTGGGCTCGCTCTCTTGCCCCGCGCTCACCTGGGCCTGCTAATGATGGCTCTCTCTGGGCTTCCCTGAACCCTGATTTGCGAGCCCCTGCTGTTGTTTTTGTGCCAGAGGTTTTTTCCCCACACCAAAGCCTTAACCATCGAGTCGCTCAGACTTTGAGAAAAGGGAATGAGTAAATTCTAACACGGATGGGGAACAACAGTCTTAGATAACATGGATAAATAAGAGGGCACTGTTGGGGACCTGTCGTTATTTTGTACATCTTCAGCTCTTTGGAAATGGGGACGCTCCATGGACTGCCCTATAGAATCATTTTATGTAAGTTGACAAAACGAAATTGTTCTGCTCCACCTAAATTTTATTCCTGTCTCCCTGTTTGCTTTCTCCCATTCCCCATCTCTACCCTCTGGTGCTATTTACATACAAGCCTTGCTCTGTCAGCACCTCTTCTGAGACATTTGACGCTAGCGGTCAACCCCTTGAGGACAAGGATCCTGGTATATACCGTATGTATGAATTAACATTAATTGAAGCAACCTCTTTTTGTTAAAAGCCCTGTAAAAATAATAATAGCTAAAATTCAAGAGCAAAATATTTGAGGGACATAAGCAGGAAAGGTGAGCAAGGTTCCTATTCCCGAAAATATCAGTTTAGTAAGGAAATAGGGCATCCATACCACACAATTATATATTTGGGCAAGACCTAGAACCATGGAGATTTATATGTGGCAGAGAGGATGGAGAGAAACATCTTGTGGCTGTAGTGAATAAGAAACGGTTTCTCTATTTAAGGAACTTTCAGTCTTGCACAGCAACTAACCATAATGTGAGATAGAATTTATGCTCTATAGGAGGCATCAACAACTTAATATTGGAGTTGAGAGGTTGGAAAATTCACTTTGGGCTAGGAGAGCTAGAGGAAGAAGACTTTATGGAAGAGGTAGCTTTTTCTGCTTTGCTTTCTAGAATGCGATTTTATCAAGGGGAGAGAGGTTGAGCAAATTGGCGTGCAAAAGCATTTTCTTCTTCAGAGGCTGAAAAAGGAAATGCATTGCAGGTTTCACCTTAATTACAGCCAGAAATCTCAAGTGCTCAGTAATCCTATTGCATTTCCTTAATCAACTCACTCTCCTGTGATCCAAGGTGACTGTTGCACATCATCTCTTCTATCCTTAAGCCTCCATAATTCCCTCCTCCCTTCCTCACTCTCAGCTGTTGACTTACTTCACTGAGAAAATGGAAGCAATCAGAAGAGAAAAACTTCATTTCTCACCACCAAATCTACTAATTTACTCCTTCTGTCTCCATTCTTTCCGCCATTCCTGCGCTTAAAATGATTGAACCTTCTCTGCTATCTCAGATCAACCTCTTGTGCACTGGATCCCATCTTCTTTGCCTACTCAAGTACTTGCAGTTATCCCTTGCATCATCACTTTCTGTCTCCCTATGGAATCATTTCATCAATCAGCATACAAACTTGATATTCTCTCTCACATGTTTAGAAAGCCTTCCCTAGAACCTAAATTCTTTTTTTTCTTTTTGGCCGCACTGCACGGCATGCGGGACCTTAGTTCCCCGACCAGGGATCGAACCTGTGCCCCCTGCAGTGGAAGCGCAGATTCTTAACCACTGGACCTCCAGGAAAGTCCCTAGAACCTAAATTCTTTTTTTTTTTTTTTTTTGAACCTAAATTCTTGATGTTCCCCTTTGTAGCAAAAATCTTCAGCCTCCTTACTTTCTTTTCTCTCTTGAACCCACTCCAATCAAGCTTTCATTCCCCCCACTCCACTGAAACCATTCTTGTCAGTGTCAGCAATGACCTCCACATGACCAGACTCCAGTGGTTAATTTGCAGTCCTCATTTTACTTGACCTCTCAGCAGTATTTAACATGTATTTAATCATTCCCTTCTTGAAACACTTTCTTCATGTGCTTTTTAGGGAACAATACTCTCCTGGTTTTCCTTCTTCCACGCGGGCTACTCTTCAGTTTTATTCTTTTCCACTGGCTGTCCACTTGATGAGGACACTTACCGTGTTTCCCTTTGTAACTCTAGCTATGCCTGACCCATGTCAAACACTCCATTGTTGAATGGCTAAATCTGAATGTTTACTAATATGGGATATACAAAAGCTAGAAAAGCGGGATGGGGTCATATTATTGAGGGCTTTGAAAGCCAGTTGAAGAGCGTAGAACTTTTCTAGACAGTTGGGAACCTCTGAGAACTAGAGTGCCATGATATATGCTCTTATTTAGGTTCATTACTCTAGTTGTTGGTTTTAGAATGGATCGAGAGAGAAAGGATTGGAAGTAAATAAATTAGGAGGCTACTGCAATATGATAGGCAAGAATTAGGGACTTCCCTGGTGGCACAGTGGATAAGACTCCACTCCCAATGCAGGGGACCTCAGTTCATCCCTGGTCAGAGAACTAGATCCCACATGCATGCTGCAACTAAGAGTTAGCATGCCACAACTAAGGAGCCCGCCTGCTGCAACTAAGATCCGGCGCAACCAAATAAATAAATAAATATTAAAAAAAAAAAAGAATTAGTGGTGACCTGAACTCAGGTGGTGGTAGTGGAAATGGAAAAAATAACATGACACTGTGGAGGCAGAGTCTACAGGGCTTGATGACTAAGAGGATGAAAGAATGGAGTGTGACATCATAAAACAGGCATCCATATTATACACGATCAACAGGTAGACCACCTTCCAGACTACTATGGGCTACCCTAGAAAGCCACTACTCTCACCAGTGGGGGAAAGGATCTATGCAGCTTAGAGGCAAGGAGTCAGCATGTTTCCAGGATGTCTGGGAGGTCCTGTCCTCAGGGAATTTTACTTCACTTAGAGGGTCTTCTGATCCCTAGCATTATTCAGAGTCACAGGAGCCTCTGGATTTGTACACACTCCATATCAAGAATGGCTCTTGTTCTTAGGATAACTATATTGGCCACAGTCCTGAACCGGAAAAGAAAGCATTGTTGACATCTTGATTATGTCATTCTTTCTTGTAGGCATGAATGCTTTGAAATGTCCCCAAATTGTGAGCACATTTCCTCCTTAAAATGTGCCTTTGTTTCAGAGAATTCATTTGCATAATTTCTTTCAAAATAGACAAAGAAAAGGTCTTAATATAGGATCTAAGAGGTACTCCAGTAGTCTTTTTTTTTTTTTTTGCCACACCATGAGGTATGTGGGATCGATTATTTATTTATTTATTTATGTATTTTTGGCTGCGTTGGGTATTAGTTGCTGCACGTGGGCTCTCTCTAATTGTGGCAAGTGGGGGGCTACTCTTTGTTGCGGTGCACGGGCTTCTCATTGCAGTGGCTTCTCTTGTTACAGAGCACGGGCTTAGTTGCTCCGTGGCATGTGGGATCTTCCCGGACCAGGAATCCAACCCATGTCCCCTGCATTGGCAGGTGGATTCTTAACCACTGTGCCACCAGGGAAGTCCTGGCATATGGGATCTTAGTTCTCCAACCAAGGATCAAACCTGCCCCCTGCAGTGGAAGTGTGGAGTCTTAACCACTGGACAGCCAGGGAAGTCCACTCTAATAGTCTTGTTCTCCACTCTTTGGGGCCTGAAATTGGGCATACTTAATATCTCATGTTGCCTTCCCTCCTAATTAAAAATCTCTTGCTCTTGGGCTTCCCTGGTGGTGCAGTGGTTAAGAATCTGCCTGCCAATGCAGGGCACACGGGTTCGAGCCCTGGTCCCAGAAGATCCCACATGCCACGGAGCAACTAAGCCCGCGAGCCACAACTACTGAGCCCATGTGCCACAACTAGTGAAGCCCACGCGCTTAGAGCCTGTGCTTTGCAATAAGAGAAGCCGCTGCAATGAGAAGCCTGTGCCCCTCAACGAAGAGTAGCTCCCGCTCACTGCAGCTAGAGAAAGCCCATGCCTGGGCACAAAGACCCAAAGCAGCCAAAAATAAATAATAATAAATAAAATAAATATAAAAAAATCTTAAAAAAAAAACTCTTGCTCTTATCCTTACCGTCTCTCTTAATTACTCAACCCTTTTATTCCTCAGCCTAATAAAGCAGCGTTTTTGTTTTTGTTTTGTTTTGTTTTGAGGCCCTGTATGTAACTCAAGTTTGGGGAGACTCTCTACTCGACTGATAGAAATTTCCAGAACTACTGGAGCACCTTGTTCTCTTTCTCTAAATTGAGGCTAATCTTTTGCTTATAAACTATTTCTAAGGCTTCTTCATACCATACTCAATCACATTATCCTCTAATTTTTTTTTTTTTTTTTAAAGGGACTGGTGGGGTGGGGCGGGAAGGCTCCAACTTTTTACTTATTTATTTATTTATTTTTGGCTGTGTTGGGTCTTCGTTTCTGTGCGAGGGCTTTCTCTAGTTGTGGCAAGCGGGAGCCACTCTTCATCGCGGTGCGCGGGCCTCTCAGTATCGCGGCCTCTCTTGTTGCGGAGCACAGGCTCTAGAGCGCAGGCTCAGTAGTTGTGGCTCACGGGCCTAGTTGCTCCGCGGCAGGTGGGATCTTCCCAGACCAGGGCTCGAACCCGTGTCCCCTGTGTTAGCAGGCAGATTCTCAACCACTGCGCCACCAGGGAAGCCCCCTCTAATTTTTGAGGGTTGTAAAACTCCTGGGTGCTAATCAAATAAAATAACATTCACCAAGGTAATCTAGTGACCCTCAGGTGGACTTATTTGAAAATGCTCTAACATGATATTAAAAGATCATGTAGTCATCTTTTTGCCTTATTTCTAAAATGTAGGTAATTTTTCCCAAACATTCCCCCCGTGACCATAAATAATTTCTAAAGATTATTCTTGATCACACACTAAAAAGTTGATCTCGTGTTTTTATGTCAAAATCATTAATTGAACTTCTTGCTTAGTTGGACATTTCTTACACTTCTTACTGAATACCATACTCTTTCATACTGTGCCTTCAGTATCAGTACCTTCCTACCTTGCCATCACAACACTGTAATCTATCATCTTTGCCTATAAGATTATAATTTCGGGCCCTAGTCTCCACAGGTAACACTAGCATAGAACTAGGGTTCAGTAGCCTTTCACAAGGTGTGACAGACATTGCTAGTTGCTTTATCCAATATTCATTCTTATTCCTTTCTGACAAACCCAGAGTTGGCATAGTGGTTCCATAATGATCAGGAACTCATATTCCTTCTATTGTGTTCTTCTGCTATCCTCATACATACTTTTCTACCTCATGGTCCAAGACAGCTAGCCTTACCCATCTTATCTGCATTCCAACCAGCGGGAAATACAATAGAAAAGGGAAAGCAAAGGGTATCTAGCTTTCTTTATTGACACTTCCCTGAAGTTGCATACCTTTTTTTGTTAATATCCTGTTAGCTAGAAATTAGTTACATCATCTCCTACCTGCAAGGGAGTCTTTATTCTAAGAATACAGTCATTATTGTGAGTGTCTGTGTGCCCAGCTAAAAATTGAGGATTCTGTACTATAGAAGGAAGGAAGCATAACCAGCAGTCTCTACCACTATGTGTAAAACTATATGGAGAATGTTATAAAATTCTATTGAAATACATTAAGCAAAACCCAATAGAGACACAAACCGTATTCACATATAGGAAGACTCATAATTGTAAAAATGTCAGTTCTCCTTCAAACTGATGTATAGACTAAATGCAGTTCCAGATAAGGAAATTGATAAGTTGATCCTAAAACTTACATGTAAGACCAAAGGGCCAAGACTAGCCAAGAGGCTCTTGAAAGAAAAAAAAAAAAAAAAGGAACAACAATGAGGGGACTAGCCATGAAAGGGGTAGTAAACTTGGTTTACTACTCAATTTTAATTTTTCTCCTCTTGGCCTGGGATATGTAACTCAGACTTCTCCTCTGTGAAGTCTGACAGTGGAGCCTGCAATTGTTCAATTCGATTTTCTGTGAAACATTGTAATAGCAAAACACTGGAAACAATCTATATGTCCAACAACAGAATGGTTAGATAAACTGTGATACATTCATACTATGGGATCCTTACTATAGCAGCTACAAAGAGTGAGATAGCTTTATATGTGCAGATATGAAAAGGTCTCTGAATCATGTTAAGTGAAAAAAGAAGACGTAGAATAACACAAACCATCTGATACCATTTATGTTTTAAAAATCCTGTACAACTACATATTTTTACATGTAACTGTATATCCATGTAAATACATAGAAAAAAGTCTGGAAGGATACATAACTAGAGGACCAGGATTTGGGTTAATGATCAAGGAAGACTTTGCCTTTGTCTGTAGTTTTTTTGAATGACGATTTTAATCTCTATTATTTACAAGTTTTATAAAGTAATTGTATTCATATATTATTTATAAAATCAAAACAACCCTATCTCATCCCCAAAATTACATCTCTAGGTTTTAGTTAGTTTTAATGAGTCAGTAGTGTGATAGGGTTAGTACTGAAGAAAATCTAAGGGGACCTAAGGCTCTCTCACAGTCCAAGTCTACAACCAGGAGGTGATGATTTATTTCTACTTGATTCAGGTCACATCTGGACCAGACTTAGAGAGGTACATTGACACAATTTGAGCTCATCTAGAAAATAGTCAGGGAGATGCCAGGAGTCCATACCATGTCAAGGAGCAATAACTGAAGGAAGGGAGAATGTTTAGACTAGTGAAATGAGATGTAGAGAGAAGTGGTCCTCAAATGAAGAGTGTTTTTTTTTTTTTTTGGCGGGCAGGGGGGTTTCTCTAGTTGCTGCTGCTCTCTAGTGGGGGCTACTCTTCGTTGCAGTGCGTGGGTTTCTCATTGCGGTGGCTTCTCGTTGCAGAGCATGGGCTCTAGTCGCACGGGCCTCAGTAGTTGCAGCACACGGGCCCTAGAGCGTGCAGGCTTCAGTAGTTGTGGCGTGCAGGCTCAGTAGTTGTGGCTCACGGGCTCTAGAGCGCAGGCTCAGTAGTTGTGGCACACGGGCTTAGATGCTCCGCAGCATGTGGGATCTTCCCGGACCAGGGCTCGAACCCGTGTCCCCTGCATTGGCAGGCGGATTCTTAACCACTGCGCCACCAGGGAAGTCCCTGTTTTGTTTTTTATAATGAGGGTCGATTGATGTATTATTTTATTTTATTTTTAAAAATTATTTATTTGGCTGTGCTGGGTCTTAGTTACGGCATGTGGGATCTTCGTTGTGGCGTGCGGGGTCTAGTTCGCTGACCAAGGATGGAACCTCGGTCCCCTGCATTGGGAGCGCACAGCCTTAGCCACTGGACCACCAGGGAAGTCCCTCGAAGAGTTTTAATGAGGGTGAAGATAGTAGTAAATTCTAAGACACTGGAGTTATTCAAGAAAAAACTAAATGATCACTTGTCAGGGATGCTCTGGAAAAGATTAATTCAGGAGGAATTAGA